>NW_004524724.1:4704941-4713206 GCF_000260255.1 Octodon degus
ATGTTCCTTTTGCGGTTTTTGTTTGTTTTTAAACTTCAAGCTGCAATACCAGGGACTAACACTACTGGGACTTTCATCAGGAGATACATACTTAGGAACAACCACCAGCAAGGTGACAAGGTATTCGGAGTCCAGAACGAAGTCATCCTTCTTCACAATCTCCGCCAGACTTCGAGTCAGCAAACTTCCTCTGAGGAGTAAGGAGACCATTCAGAGAAATGCGTGATTTTGTCACACACGGAACAAGCGACCAGTCATCTCAAAACACCCTAAAAACACATCTTGAGAGAGAGACCCGAGCATTCACACTTCAGCTGCCCAAGCCCCGCCCCCCCAACATCTGCACCCCCTTCGAAGCCTGCTGGGATTACGCTGACCCAGCCTTCCTCGCCAATGGAGCCTGACTGAGAATGGCCACTCATCAGACACCAACTGAGTGGACGTGGGCCTCAGTGCGGAGCCACACCCTCTAAGCAGCGCCTTTGGTTTCCCACAGCCTCCAGCATCAGCTGAGGCCAGCAGCTTGGGGCACCCAGGCACTCATCAGCTCTTTCCCACCAGCCTTTGGTCGTCCAAGAGGGTCATGCCCAAGGCAGGAACGCCCTGACCCATCCAGTGCTGACAGCCCCCGAGCCCCTTCCTCTGGGCCACGTGGGCAAACCTCCAGTTAAGGCTGTGCTCACGCTCCGGGGGCAGTCCTGGAGATGCTAAGAGCAGGTGGCTGCTCGGCAATGACCCGAGGTCCTGGCCTGGAACGATCCACCTCAGAAACATATTTAGTGAAATATCCCAAATGAATAGAAGATAAATCGTAACTTGGTTCACAAATGTTATTTAAGAAAGAAATCAGCCTTTCCTGCTTTTATCTGAATTCTGTAGACTTACATTAGAGCTTTCTCCAGCAAACTAAAAACAATACCACTGTTACTCCAGGAGTGGCTCAAGCTGGGAGGCACGAGGCCTGAACCTCGCTCAGGGCCAGCCCACAACCCAGCTCAGCGCTCGCAAATACCCTGGCCCTTACGCGTTCTTTCGCTCCAGGTTCTGAAGATTCCCCTTCAGGTTGTTGTATGCAGACGCGCGGGATTTCAAATCATTATCAATCTGTGTGACTCCCTTCAAAATAGAAAATGGATAAAAACATGTAACATTTTCCACAATCAGCCTCCACTAAAATAATTAAAAGTAGCTGAACTCTAATATCTACAAACAATACCAACAGGCCAATTTCCACATAAGCATTTTCTATTAATGTTTTAGTCTACAGGTATTTTCATTGTCATTACTACATAATACTTCTTTTGGGGGACTGTGGGACACAGGGTGTCCCCCATGATCCAAAGCAACCCCGTCTGGGTTTCTCCATAGCCAGCACCACAGGCCTGCAATGTCACTACTATTTTACCCTAAAAATCATGTCAGTGGGCTGTAGGCCACTGGGTCTGATAATGTAAATTCCACTACTACTACACAAAACACTTTCTCAAAAATTAAAATCATTAAATTTGTGTTACAAAAGCTAACCTCTTTTCAAAAGAGAACTACAACTACAAACTACTTAGAGAGAAAAGCACAGTTGGTTTAGCGCACATCTGGAGACCCGGCTGGCACCCTCCTCTCCCGTGGCACCAGGTCACAGGCCCATGGCTTCACCCCAGCTGGCTCCTCCTCCACCACCATGCAAGACAAAGAAGACTGAATGCTGGTCAAGGACCCAAAGAAAACAAGGTTCAGGAGCAGCACGAGCACCACTACACAGCTCTCACTGTCCCTAAATTACATGACGAAAGGCCAGGAGTGTTGGCGCCCATGTGTAAGCCCAGCACTCGGAAGCTAAGGCACAAGGATCCCTGCCGAGCTACACGGTGAGTTCAAAGCCTAGACCACATAGTAAGACCCTGTCTCAGAAACAAAAGAAAAAAATTCTGCAGTTACTTCGGTTAAAATCTTTACTAGCAACTCATTTCCATTTAAATAATGTCACTAGAAATGAAGAAAATCTGTCCAGTAACTTAAAGCACCTGCCCGCAACTAGCTCATGGGCTCACCAGCGGACATTCAAGAAGTCCTGTCTATGTGCATCATCGTAATTGGTTAAAGACTTTATACTTTCGCCCAAGCTTGAAGATGTTTTTCTTGTGGTATGGGAGCCGAACCCAGGATCTTCTCACTGAGCTACATCCCCAGCCCATTTTCTTAGTTCTTATTTCAAGGCAGGGTCTTGATAAGTCATTAAATTGTGCAGGATGGGCTCGAACTTCTGATCCTCTTGCCTCGGGCTCTCAGAGTGCTGGAACCACAGGTGTATACCACCATGTAAGGCCTTTTGGTAAAATCTATCAAGTACGACCCTGTCTCAAAAAAACCCCAAGTAACTGATGTAAGTAAGGCGGGCTCTTAGCTGGGTGCGTGCATGAATGGGCTCTGAGGCCCCTGCACCTAAAATCACATGATCTCAGGGCACAGGGACAGTGGCAAATAATCACGAGGTCAGAAACCACGAAGGTTAATGTTTGCACAAGTAAGTACACCTTTGTGCCTGAGAGACTGTGACCACTGATGTGGGCAGCTCCTATCTTTCCTAGATTCCACTTTCCCATTGTACCTGACCTAAGGTGGGCCGAATGTTTGTGTAAATAATAATTACTGAAATTTTTATTTATTTATTTTTTGCAGAACTGGGGGCAAGCGCTTATTCTACTGACCTATCTCCCCAGCCCCTAAAGCAATGTCTTTTTTTTTTTAAGTTTCTTATTGAAATATTGATACAGTATTTGTTAGCCAAGTAAATGCATACTACACAACTCAGATAATCCACACATGAAAATGTTACACTACTTTGTAATGCCTACATCACCTACAACATCAAACACACTGCAATACACCTAAAGGTAGGTTAGGAGGGGTTACTTCCTGCTTATATTCCCTAGCTAAGTCATAAAACAAAGTCACTCTAAATTCATGTGAAAGGGCTTGCGGGTTAGCTCAGTTGTTTAAGCACCTGCTTGGGCAAACCAAGTCAGGCACAGGGGACTGCAGTTTGATGCCCAGCTCCACATGCTGTACCAGACCCTTGCTTAAGGCAGCCTGAGCCAGCCAAAAAAAAAAAAAAAAAAACTCAACTCTTAGGGCTGGCCCAATAGCTCAGCGGACTAAAGCGCCTGCTTAGGCAGACACAACCCCTGGCGCGCCGGGTCTGCCAGGCCAGGCAGTGCTGGCCTAGCCCCGGGGGTGCAGAGACAGCAACTGAGACTGGGCATGGCAGCATGCCTATCCTCCCGGTTCTCTGGGAGGCCGATCTACTTAGTGAGACCCTGCAGGCCCTAACTAAAAAATACAAATAAATAAATTCATATGGCCCACCGGTCTGGATGTTTTTCTTACCTTGGCAATTATTTCAGAAATATTTTTCAGGGACTGCTTGATTGGATACTTGGCCATATCCCACTGGAACCTCGTTATGTAAGTAACCAAGTCAACTGAAATAAGGGAATAAATTAACTGCTGAGGAGAAGTCATAGGATTTTTATATCTATTTAATGCCAAATTAACATCAGTAAAGATGTCATTTCTGAAGAGTCCCAATTAAAAAAATGTGGAACCATATTAAGTGACAAGAATGCGTACCTTGTAATCTCTCCTAGTGACTCAAATATAGAAAGATGTTCCCCTAATGAAATTAAAATGCACAGAATATGTACACATTTGTGAGGTACTTTATATGTAGGAAAAAGGACAAAGACTTTTTTTTAGGGCCAGAGAGACGGCTCAGTGGAATAAGCACTTCCCTGGCAAGCGCAAGGGCCTGAGTTCAATCCCCAGTTCCTGTTAAAGAAGAAAAAAAAAAAAAGACTTTTTTTAAAAGAATACGAAATAGTTAAAAAAAAAAAATCAATAGAAGCAATACAAAAGATCACTAAACAAAGTAAAAGAAATTCAACAATGGTTGCTGTATTGCGTGACATTATTTTCAAATTAGTTGTCTAGGTTACTAGACATAAATGTGAAAAATTGGGCTGAGGAAATAGCTTGGCAGTCTAAGCACTGGCTGGCAAGTACAAAGTCCTGGGCTCGATCCCAGGTCCCACATGCCATGCTGGCCCCAGGTTCCTGGGCACTCCATACTGGGCATGGTAGCATACACTGTAATCCCAGCACTGGGGAGGATGAGACAGGAGGATCACTACGAGTCTGAGCTGTGCAGTGAGACCCTGTACCAAAGTAATAAATTAAATTTAAAAAGTTCAAAGACCCACTTCCAAAAATGGGCATCTGAGAACATACACTTCACACATGAAAAGATACAGTACAATAGCAAATAAATACATGAAAAATGTTCAACATCAGTGGTCATTCAAGAGATGCAAATTAAAACAACACTCAGATACCATCTCACGCCAGAAAGAATGGCTAACACCAAGAAGTCAACCGATAATAAATGCTGGAGAGGCTGTGGGGATAAAAGAACCCTTCTCCACAGTTGGTGAGAGTGCAGGCTGGTACAACCATTATGGAAATTAGTATGGAGGTTCTTCAAAAAACTCGGAGTGGAGGTCCCATTCAAGCCAGCTACCCCTCCTAGGTATTTTTCCAAAAGAATTGAAATCATCATACCACAGTAATATATGTACACCTGTGTGTGTGTGTGCGCGCGCGCGTGTGCGTGTTTAATTTATTTGGTTGTTACAAGGTCTCACTACGCAGCTCAGACTCCTAGTGATCCTCCTGGTTTCAGTCTCTCCAGCACTGGGATTACAAATATGCACCGCTGCACCTGAACTCTGTGGCCAGCTTCAGGCACTGTGGTGCCAGGGATCAAACTGTAGTCCCTGTGCTTGCCTAAGAAAGCGTTTAATCCGCTGAGCTATCTTGCCAGGCCCATCCATGTTTATAGCAGCACAATTTGTCAGAGCTAAATCTTGGAAACAACTCAATGCCCATCAACTGAAAGATGGATAAAAAAGATGTGGTATTTTTACACAATGGAGTATTACTCAGCTAGTTAAAAAAAAAAATAGATAAATTCTAGTTTTGTAGATAAATGAGTACAACTAGAGGCTGTACTGGCAAGTGAAATAAATCATTCAAGAGATGCAAATTAAAACAACACTTAGATACCATCTCACGCCAAAAAGAATGGCTAACAGCAAGACCCACATGTGCAGCCATCGCATTATCTCACTGGTGTGAGAACCTGAAAGAGTAATAAAATCTGAAAAGCACAATCAATACTATGAAAGGAAACTTGTTCAATGGGAAGGAAAAGTGGGATAAGAAAAGGGACAAAAGAAGGGAAAGAAATCTGTTTATGTGCACATGCAGGATAATTTGGACAGACTACTTGAAATTGTCTCTGTGATAAATTTGATTTGATGTTAACCTTTTCTTCACCAATGTCCTCAAACCAAAAAAGGAACCTTCCTATTAACACTCAGTAGTGACTGTCCTGCTGTTATGCAATCTTCAAAATGTAGACCCTGGGCCACGGAGTTAGCTCAGTGGTCTAAGCACCAGCCAAGGCAAGCACAAGGACGCAGGTTCGATGCCTGGTACTGTATGCCAGCCCTGTCCTGGGTGTGCCGAGCTGGCCACCAAGACCAGAGACTTGGCATAATCTCAACACTAGGGAGGCTGAAACAGGAGGATCACTACATTTCCAAGCTGTGTAGTGAGACCCTGGACCAAATACATAAAAGTTAATGATTTTTTAAAAAATGTGGACCCTTTCTTTTTCAAATGGAGAAAAGAAAGAAAAGTAAAACCAAAGTGACACTTGGCTACAAGAGCCCTGGAGGTTGGACAATCAAAACTTCACCACTCCAACAGAACCACAGCCAGAAATAAATAAATAATAAAAAAAGAACCACAGACAGAAGCCCAAACATCAAGCACAACCAAGCCAACTGACAGAAGGAACTCCTATCAATATGTCTGTGTCTCAGTTTCTCCTTTCACAATCCCAATGTGTCAACAGCACAAAGTCCCAAAAGCAGTTCACACTGTCCACCTGCAAATCACCGCCTCCACTTCCTCGACCAAACTGATGGCTCTAGTCTAAGAAACACCTACATCAGTAAAGGTGACATAAATTAACACATCGACCTTCTACTCTAACAGAAACATTAAACAATTATATCAAGATCATTATTATAACAAAAATCAAGAATGACTAACCAATTAAATATTTTATCACTCATACATTATTTTTAAGGATAAGAAATGAGATTAGAAGAACACTGAATTTTATTTATTTATTTTTGGGGGAGCAGAACTGGGGATTGAACTCAGACCCCTGTGCTTGCCAGGGAAGTACTTATTCCACTGAGCCAGCTCCCCCGCCCCCCCCTTTTTCTTTCCAGGCCCTTTTCTACGGTAGAAGAACACTGAATTTTAATAAACTAATCTTATCCCTGCATGCAATACTACATAGGATGAATGCAAAGGGTTATTTTAATGACATATCACTTAAGAGGTATTTAATTTAAAATGAAGCAAATGCCTTAAAAAACAAGTCCAAGTAAAAACAATAACCATGAGGTCAAGTTTTCTTTGGAAGCCATTATCACAAAACAAACCAAGTAGAGACTAGTCCCTGGCTACAGAGATGACAGCCCCTAGCTTAAGGGTACAGGAACCGCAGGCTCAAGTCTAAGGGGAAGAGGCACTGCTGTGCCATAATGAACGGCTGCTGCTCCAGGGCTCTACCAGTTGGATGCTATTAAGTGCAAAAAGCTGAAGAACAGAGAAGTCACTAGCCCAAAAGATGCTGAGGTATGTAACTGAGAAACTGACTATGAACAGGAGATGTCAGAGTTTGCTAACACAAAACTGTGCTGCAGTGTCCAAGAGTATCTTCCATGAGACAGACTCGGGACAAGACGTACCTGGCAATGTCACCCAACTCAGTAATACCAGCTGTATTTTCATGGCTTTCCACTGTACTTAACATCTTCATTCACAGATTGCGTCCCATCCTTCTTTGATTCGGCAGCCAAGCCAATCACTCTGTGGGCGTTAAGGACGGATCATGAGCCCCGGCTTACCTCCATTGGCCAGCAGATTCTCCTGCACTTTATCTCTGCTGTCCTCCAAGACATCAGCCATGTACTGAGCCACCTTCTTAACCACCCTGCAGGGCAAAAAACAAAACCATGGCCACCATTTTCAGGAACAAGGACGTCTGTTCCAGGCTTTCCAGTGGACAGCACACAGACACGAGCTTGATTCTGTTCTCTAATTACACACGTCTAGAAGTGGCTCTGACCTGCTACCTAACACTGTTAAGCACAACACGGACCAAGGTTTTGTTGAGGGAAGATCATTGGGATAACTGGGGGTTAATGAGAATAACTCAACCTCCACTGGCCTACAAAGAAAATGTTGGAGCTGCAGAAGGGACTGTGAGTGGCAGGTATGGCACGTGGAGGACCCCACAGCCCAATGCTCTGTCCAACTGCACCCCAGACACACGCTGTCTCTCAGGCAGCAGCACAGGAAAGCTGTCATGACACTTGAAAGTCCTGGAGTCTTACACCGTATGTACTCAAAGACACTACTGCGCACGCGAGCTGTGCTACAGGAGAAGCCAGCAACAGGGCTGGGGAGTGAGCTCAGTGCCAAAGAAAATGCCTGGCAGTGTGAGGTCCTGAGTTCAATTCCTGTACCAAAGAAAAAGAAACACAACAAAACTGCACAGGCTCCCAGATCAGACCTTCATCTCCTTCCTACACTCAGCAGGTTTCAGCAAGGGACTCGGCCACAGCCCTAAGACAGCCGAGGCAGGGCCACGGGATTCCAGGGCCATGCTCCTTCTCCACCCAGCCCTGCCTCTATTCCTGGTCACACTCAAAATCGTACCAAAGTCACCACCTTCACGCAGTTTGCAATCTAACCGAGGAGATGTGAGGATGCCCAAGGGCCACACACCCAGCCAGCAGCAGAGGAGCTGAGGAGGCTGTGGATAGCAGCATGAGGGTCAGGGCCATTACTGCCGGGCAACCAAGGGGCCCAGGCCAGGCCACGAGGGGCAGGCTCAGCTGCCCAGCACAGTGCCAGGCTGGATTGTACGGCAGGGACAGGATGCATGCGCACGCAGAGAGTTGTGCACTCAGATCAGAGAGCCTAACCAGAGACTTAGAAGTGTATCAACCAGTAAGAGCCAGAAAAGACAACCAAGGGCTGGAATGACAATATCTGTAAACGGGAAACCTCAAACCGGGGAAAGCAGAGCCATTTCAGAAACCATGATGCAAGCAATGGTTCCTC
>NW_004524724.1:4715609-4716767 GCF_000260255.1 Octodon degus
AAAAACAAAAAAAAAGTAGTAACTGGACAGAATTTAAAGAAATATCTGCAAGCCATAGCTGTTAAGGGACTTAGAATATGTAAAGAATGGCTTATAACTCAATAATGAAAGATAAAAGAACCAATTAAGTGGGCAAAGGTGCCAAAGAGACATTTCCTCGAGGAAGAATACACATGCCTCTGTGGCTGTAGGAAAAAATACTGCATACTTTAACCAGGTGAGCTGCACAGCATGTAAAACCTGGCTCAGTAAAGACATTGAAAAGAGTATTTCTCACATCTTAGGCGAGCATTTCACTGTATCTAAGTTATACCTCCATAAAATGGATTTACAAAGAAAAAGCCCTTATTCCCTAAACCAATCAGCAGTGTCAGGCAGCCCAGCGACACACGAGTACCTTACCCTTCCACAAACGCGTCCAGTTTAGCCAGCTCATCTGACAAGCCAACCAAGACATCCAGCGTACCAACCTACAAGAGAGGGGACCTCTTAGTAACTTGTGTTTATCCCTTAACTCACAAGAAGATGCAATTTGAAGAGCCCACAATCTTATGCTGTCTACGTTTTACTTCATCGCATGCCAGTGTAGCCCAAAGCTGTTTTCCAGACATTTCAAATCCCTTTCCGGCGTACAAGCTAATCCTCTAATTCACAGGTACCAGCGAGCACACCTGAGGACACGAGGACCTGTAACGGCAGGCCTGGACTGGGGCTATGCAGGAGCAGTGGGACAGCCCAGCGCTCACCGAGAACAGGGCCTGGAGCAGAATCCATGGTGGGCACCAGGGAGCCTGCAGCTGATTGTACAGACTATGTACGAAACTGCGTGCAGCCAGTTTACAGAGGTCCCACTTCTCACTGAGGCTGCTGGGTTTTGGGTATTCCATGCACATTAAACAGAGCAACTAGGTTACACGGCAAGTCCGATCTGGCCGGCACGAGTAAACAGGTGATGTGGTTAACACAGACAGCATTGCAAGACATGAACAAAAAATGAACTCACTGGTATTTTTTAAAATTAGATTCTTTTAAGATTTTCCCTCCTAAAAGGCATTATTTGTAGATATACATCTTTGAAGGATTTCTCACTGCAAGTTAGAAAACTGCTCAAGTCCCAAAAGAATGGATATTGCTTACCCAGAATGTCTCAGAGCAAAC
>NW_004524724.1:4718173-4720907 GCF_000260255.1 Octodon degus
AAGAAAGTCATTATGACAACCAACCACCAACAGTTCCTTCTATCAAATCAGAATCACAAATCTATAGGTTCCTCAAATACATTTGTAATACATGCAACCAAAATGGGAAAATTTAGGGCCTGGGAGATGGCTCAGTAGAATGCGCGCTAGCCTGGCAAGCACAAAGGCTTGAGTTCAATCCCTGGTTCTAGGGGAAAAAACAAAAAACAAAAAACCAGGCCCTTTGTCTGACACCTTTCTTTGGGGGCCAGGGAGATGGCTCAGTGGAATAAGTGCTTCCCTGGCAAGCACAAGGGCCTAAGTTCAATCCCCGGTTCCGCCAAAAAAAAAAAGGGGGAAAATTTGCAAGTGCGTAACTTTTACATGTGAAGAAGTTTTAGTCAAATCAATGCATTTGACCAGCAGTCACCAAATACATTTGCTGCAGTGACTTAAAAACTGCTTAACAAATTCTCCCAACTTACACTGATGACTAATTCTAATCATATTTCCCAGAAGGGAACTGCCTCAGATCCCCAAATATTCTTAGTTGCCATCAACCATTTACAATTTTGAAAAAGACTGTGCCTAACAGCACGCCAGGACGGCAGCAAAGATAGTCTTGGCCTTCCACACAAAAACACCTTGTGTAGGCTACTACATCCACTGTACTAACCATATTCTTTTGCCACCTCAGTTTTTCAACTCAACCTATTTTTAGAATTACTTGTTTTAATTACTATATGGAATCTTAGTATATAAATAACCCAAAATTTAATAGCCATTTTCTTCAAGGGAATATTGTTAAAACTGTGTTTATTTCTTTGTTATAAGCCATTCTGCAGCAGGGCTGGCCAAACAGCTCAGCGGATTAAAGTGTCTACAAGCAGGCGCAGGGACCAGGGGTTCAATCCCTGGACCCGTCTTGCAGGCCCCAGCACAGGCCTGGGCCCAGCCCTGGGGGTGTGCTGAGACAGCCATTGAGACTGGATGTGGTGGCATGCGCCTGTAATCCCAGCTCTTGGGAGGCTGTAAGCAGGCTAATCACTACAAGTCCAATCTAGTAGTGAGACCCTGAACACCCTGTAGACCCTTCCCTAAAATATAAAAATAAAATAAATTAAAAAATAAACCATTCTGCAAAGTAACTATGCTGGGTTAAATTTTTGTTCAAAAGACATGCAATTTTTTCACATAAATCATCCAATTATAATACTCATCTTGGTAGTTAGTACAGAAAATTACCACAGAAAACTGTAAACACAAATAATGAACAGGAGGACACTTGCTTCTTCCCCTCCAGTCAAAGGTAGTAGAGGGAGGGGATGGGGAGGTGGAGGGGGGAGGGAAAGTGGGCGCGCACAAGCAAGCGCGCGCCAGCAGAGCCACATGAGGGGAAGGGAGAGGTCTCTCACCTAGGGTTCTAGCCCACTGCTGGCCAGATGCCGGCCGTTCTCCCAGCTTGGGCTCTCCAGATAAAGGCAGCGTAGACTGCTGTCCTGCCCGCAGCCAGAAATGCATTCAGCCCTGCTTACAAGCTCTTAACAGACCCAGTTTTTCAAAAGTCCAAGACCCTCCTGAGGCTCCAGGCAATCTTAGCTGTGAAGCTCAGTAATAATAAAAGTTACCATAGTTAACAGGGGTGACATAGGGTAAACAGTCCCACACCAGAAGAAATCAGACCTAAACCGGTCAGAAACTCAGCAGAATGGGAAAACAAGAAGTCCCGCAGCTGGAGACCTGCCTCCAGCATCCCGCACATGGAGCGTGGGCTCCGGAGGCCTGGGGTGGCTCCACTGTGCGGGCTGCCTCGGGCAGGCGGCAGCTCAGAGCCTGCAGCTTTCCTCAGTGACCTCTACGCTCCTGCCGCTGAGGTCCAGGGGCCTTCCTGCCACCTGGCTGAGGTCACCACCTGCCTGGTCACAGCCTGTTAACACTCACGTTCTGCTGCCAGTGACACCAGCACTGACCTCACTTGTAAGGACTTCAGCAATTCCTGGAACCAACGACTCAACATCCACAATGCAAAGATAAAAACGGTTTGTTTGGCTCTTGTTGCAGAGGAGTCAGCCCACGGTCAAATGGCTCTGAGGCAGAAACATGGTGAGACAAGAGCACGGCCACCGAAGCTGATCACATCAGGCCAGGAAGCGGAGGAGAGGGGCAGTGCGGGATCAGGCCACGCCCACAAGCATGCTTTCCTAATCCCTTAGGCGTTTCTTAATCCAGTCAAACTGACACATCACCATTAAGGTCACACCGGGTCCCCTGGCCAGCCCAGGGGCAGCCCCACAACATCAATTACGATCGCGAAGTGTTTCCAAGATCACAGCCAACTCCGACTGGACACAACTGGACACTTCCCATGTACGGCTTCCCCTACAGTACCTCAGAGGTCTGGGGTCCAGCTCAGCGGCGATGTGGCGGGGATGTGAGGAAGCCAAAGCACAAACTGGCTCGATACACAGCACGTCACACACCGGTAAGAGCAGATGTTTTCGCTGAGGATCATACTACCCCGTCTCATGGCACCCTCCTTCCAGCTTTCCCTAAACAACATGTTTCACTAAAGTCTATCTTCCAAATTTAAAACTGCCTGGAAGGGCGTGTGGAGGCCATGGCACTTCTTGCTCACCACTGTGTCCTCACAGTACCTAGCTGAGGGTGGCATGGCAGAGTCTCAAAAGATACCGCTGAATATTCTAGAGTGAATAAACAGTTGCAAGGATTAAACAAGACAACACAGCTAGAGGGC
>NW_004524724.1:4721337-4722196 GCF_000260255.1 Octodon degus
CCCCTGCTGTGTCGCTGAACTGTCACACAGGTAGCTCTGCCTGGCCTAGAATCCCCCTGCCAACAAAGCACACACCACACGCTCTTCCTTTTATTCATCAAGCCCCGCCATTTGTCCCTGCTGGTGTATGGGTTTAGTCTCACTGATTGGTGGCCATGCACGAATATTCTACAGTTTACCTCTTCACCTACCACTTTGGAGCCACTGATGACAATGGTACTAGACAGTCCTCTACACAGCTTTCTGTGATGGTGTATTACCCCTTCTCTTGGAAGCGCCAGCAAGTACAACCACTAAGTAGTGATTAGAATATATTTAAGTTTAAAGAAGGATTTTTTTGTTTGTTTGTTAGCTCAGGCTGCCTTAAGGGGGGGTCGGGCGCAACTTGTGGAGCTGAGGATCGAACCTCGGTCCCCTGCACCTAAGTTTGCCCAAGCTGGCACTTTAAAAAACAGAGCTAACCCGCAAGCCCTCTAGAATATATTTAAGTTTAGAAGAAGCTGCCAAACTGTTTTCCAGAGTAAATACAACATGCTCAGCTCCTATCAGCAAGGTATGCAGGCTCAAGCTGCCCAAGGCTCTCGCCCGCACTTGGCACTGTCTTCACTTTCAATTGTTCTAAGGGTAGCAGGGCACCTGCTCTTCCAGAGGGCTTCCCACAATGACTAAAGAAATTCAAGACCTTTCGGATCATCAATAACTTCAAAATCCTTCTCCCCACTTCAATGCAGTTTCTCTTCAAAAATCATTTGCTCAACTCTTAAAAGACAGAGCTGGGGCCAGGGAGATGGCTCAGTGGAATAAGGGCTTCCCTGGCAAGCTCAAGGGCCTGAGTTCAATCCCCGGTTCCGCAAAAAAA
>NW_004524724.1:4724812-4725915 GCF_000260255.1 Octodon degus
TAAGGATTTAAGTATAAAAAATAACTAGGGCCGGGAAGATGGCTCAGTGAAATAAGCGCTTCCCTGGCAAGTGCAAGGGCCTGAGTTCGATCCCCGGTTCCGCAAAAAAGAAAAAAAATAATGATAATAACTAAAGAGCCACTGAGCCCCACGTTCCAGAATGGCAGCAGCGGGTTCACCAAGTACCAGAATGGTGCCGGCATGGACAATTTATTCCTCAGAATCAGGGTCAGATAGCTCAGCAATCCAGGCACTTGACCCCTACAGCCAAGAGACAGGGAAGCCTGGCTACGGCTCCATCTGGCAGCAAGCCTTGGCATCATCCACGTGGTGTTGGTTTTAGGTGCATTCAGAATGCAGGAGTTCTGAGGGTAAGAAGACTTCCACCTCCATTTCAGAAGGCCTCGGAGGCCAGGCAGTGTGTCCCTGAGAGGGCAGTGTGTGAAGCTGTAAGGGAGAAGCCTATTCAATGGAAACCCCAAAAGTCTGGAAAAGCCAGGGACATGGATCATCTGAGGACAACTGCAAGGAAGGAGCAAAGCCGGCCTAAGACAGAAGCCATGAGAGCTACAACCACCAGAAGTGCCATAGGGCACAGCCACACGGAGCTCACAATTTGTCACAGATTGCTTCGGATGTTCCACAAGGACCTACAGGATTTAATGTTTGCCCTGGTGGATTTTGGACTTGTGTTGCTCCCAATGCTTGGTATCCTGCTGTGTGTACCTTTTGGAATGGTAATGTTTATCTTGTGCATTGAATGTTGGAAGTGTTTAACTTTTCTTTTGTTTAACGGGCTCACAGCTAAGAGTTTGCCTCAGATCTTGGAAAAGACTTGGGACTCGGACTTCTCAGTAAGGCTGAAACCACTGGGACTTTGGCAACTCAGAGATGGACTAAAGTGTCTTTTGCATAAAAGGATGGGCATGAGGCTTTGGGGGCCCAGGGGCAGAATGTTATGTTTTGTATCTAGTTGTCCCCCCAAAGCCTCATACAGTCATGGGGCAGGGACTTCTAGAATTTGAGATTAACTCATGAACCACTGGGATTATGGGTCTTAGTACTGCTGGGATTAATTATGGGTGTGAGTGCAACACCCCAGC
>NW_004524724.1:4727027-4738323 GCF_000260255.1 Octodon degus
GGGTTCCCTGCCCTGGCTTCTGGCACTAGTCGGGTGTGTCCACCTCCTCTGGGCTCTCTGCAGGCTCCGCTTTCACACTTTCTGACCACACCCCTCCCAGGCCATTTCTCAGAGCAACTGCTTTGCCTGTCCCAACAACGCACGCTTCGCTTCCCGTAACAAAACTATGCTCCCAACTTTGGCCTGCAGGTGAGCCAGACCCACTGGCTATGCCGGCCCCCTCGGCCCGCTCCACCCCTGCTGACTGTGCAGAGGCAGGCACTGGCCTCGCCCGACTGCCTTGGCACAGGTCACATCACCCACCACACAGGAGGCTTTGGGATTGAACTCCCAGAGCAGCAGGAGGTTCTGAGAGGGCCAAAGCAACTCCTTGAGTGACAACAGTGGGCTGGCATGGGGCCTGGACAGCCAGGAATGGGACTGTGAGGGAGCCTGAGCCTTCATCATCTCTGTGTGATTTCCTCATGATTCCATTGAGCAGGCTCCACAAGGGCTCCACTGGTGACAAGAGGATCTGCAGGGAGGGCACCACGTGGTGCCGCTCTGTGTCCCATGCCCTCCACACCATCACACAGTCAGGCCAGGCACAGCCATCACATGCGCAGTGTGCAAAGAACACAGGTGTCCCCTGCTGCTAAGCACACGGGGAAATGCTGCTAACTTGGTAAACCTGGACGTGTCACTTCACAGAATTTACTAAATTACAGTCATTTTTTAGCAGCTGTGTCACAGAGTAAACAAAACATACCCAGGTTCTCTGCCTGCTCTTCAGCCTGCACCACCAGGCAGGCCCACAGCCAGGCACTCCCGTGTGTGGGGTGGCGGGCAAGCACCGCCAAGGTAGAGAAGGTGCACAGGAAACACAGCCACAGGTGCAAACGCCGCTTCTTCTGAATACAATAAACACACCATTCAATTTTTTTAAGTAGTAGCAATTCTTTTTGAAATGGAAGAAGTGGCAAGAAAGGAGAAAAGAAAGGTAAACTATATCCAAAACCCAGGAATATGTATCTCTCACTTCTGAGTCTGAAGACTGTAACTATTTTCCTACCACCACTGACTGAAATATAAAACTAAAACAATAACGGAGCAATTGAAAAAAAGGGTGATGGGCTGGTGAGATGGCTCAGTGGTCTAAAGTACCTACTTAGAACAAGCTTAGCAAAGCACAGGGACCGCGGTTCAATCCCCCAGCACCACATGCCAGCCACCCCCGCCCCCTGGTGGGCTGAGCTGGCCACACACACACACACACACACACACACACAAAGTTCTTTAAAAACATTTTTAAAAAAAGAAAGAAAAAAAGTGTGACTGCCAGGCATGGTGGCGCATGCCTGTACTCCCAGTACTGAGAGGCTTAGGCAGGAAGATCACTGTGAGTCAAGGCCAGTCTGGGCTACAAAGTGAGTTCGAGGCCAGCCTGAACTGCATAGCAAAATCTTATCTTAAAAAAATAAAAGAAGGGTGCTGGCCATGGACAGGGACCCACTAGCACCCTCAAACAGGGGAAGGTCTGAGCCTGATCACACAGGTGACCACCCAGTTTTCAAAGCCACAGGTTTGCCTCTGAGGACCCAGGTGACCACATACCAAAGGCACTGTGCAGGATGCAGGCTGCGCAGCCGCTTCTGCTTCTTCCTACAGGGAAGAGTCACTATTCACACGGCTTGCTCACCACCACCCCGGATCTCAGGTGAGCTGCACCACCACATGGGCAACCAGCAATGCTTCCCTTTCACACTAGGCATGAGCATCCCGGACACTGGAACCCCACTCAGCAGGATGCAGCCCAGAACCAAGCTGCTCCGACAGCAACCCCCTGAGCCAGCTTCTTTCAACACAGAGAGGAAGAGATATGTGTCTAGGGTGTCACTGAGATACCATACAGCCCTCCAGGTATTAACTCCAATTTGGAATAGGTATCAGGAACATCTACCACAAACCAATCATTTCAACATCTGCCACAGCTGGGCCAGGGAGATAGCTCCGTAGAATAAGTGCTTCCCTGGCAAGCTCAAGGGCCTGAGTTCAATCCCTAGTTCTGCCAAAACAAAACAAAACAAAAACATTTGCCACAGCTTACCAAAAATCATTAATACTACATGAGTAACTGTTTCTTCTTTTTCATTCTTCAAAATAGCAGCATTGCAGTTGAGGCTGTGGGAGGGGCTTGCTCACCAAACAGCTGTTTCATCTCTCCAGTCACTAACCGGGACTTTACCTTTCAAGCAGTAGTTCCATGAGCCACACAGATTTAAAGTTTAAAGTTTAAAACTGTCAGAGGATACATCTTCTGCATATTCCTTTCTTTTTTTCTTTTTTCTTTTTTTTTTTTTCTTTTTTTTGCTGGAACCAGGGATTGAACTCAGGCCCTTGTACTTGTTTTTTTTTTTTAATTATTAACTTATTTATTTTGTGTGTGTGTGTGGCCAGCTCAGCCCACCAGGGGGCGGGGCTGGCTGGCATGTGGTGCTGGGGGATTGAACCACGGTCCCTGCGCTTTGCTTAGCTTAGCTTGTTCTAAGTAGGTGCTTTAGACCACCGAGCCATCTCACCAGCACAGGTCCTTGTACTTGTCAGGCAAACGAAATTACTACTCTGAAATGCTCTATATCCTACAAAAGCCTACCTGAATTTCATGCTGCCGGTATACTTAACTACAAAAGAAAATCGGGTCCTTACTGGATGTATTTTATAAACTACTATGTTTCATTCCACAATTGCCAAGAACAAAACCTTCCTTAAGCGGAAAGCCTTACTCTCACACCGATGCCCATCATAAGCCTGGCAGTGCGGGTGGATGTGGGGAAGGAGTCGTGGAGGCATCCTGGGGAGCTTCTACACATTTCGAGCAAGGGACAGATATGGCCACCGAGGCCATCAGGCAGGCGGGTAGGTATGACCAGACATCATCAGACTTCGCCACACCCTCTCAGCACACAGGCTCAACAGTGACCCAGACAGCAAGTCACTCCTTCCATGCTTGCCTGGGGTTCCCCTGATTTACACTCATAGCTCCCACAATGTTACTTCCCTTTTCTTTTGGGGTGGTCATTTATAATTACGATTGGACCCACCATCACTTGCCGCAGCAGGAGGCATCTCTGCCGGACCGTGTTCCAGCCCGAGCCCGTCACATCAGAGACTTTAAGAGCTGCCCTCCCCCTAGTCCCTCAACCTCAGCCTCACAAGCACCAAGTGAACTGTGCTCTGTGCAGGGCATCAAGCACTCCGAGCACTCCAATAAGCAGAGCAAAGCTGTATCAACTCCTTCAGGTAGAAGCTGGCCTCAGCCCCAGCTGTGCAGGCAGGAAAACTAAGCAAATGACCAGTGAAGGCCAAACAGCTCAGAACTATGTTTTATTAGACTGAAAGGTGCCCTGCGGTGGTGGTGCGCAGCTGTAATCCCAGCACTCTGGAGGCTGAAACAGGAGGTCTGCCCTGAAACAGGAGGCCACCCTACACCGACATCCAGATCCTGTCTCAAACAAAAAGGAAAAAGAAAACTAGAATAAAAGTGGTCCTATCTGAGCTATTCACATAGTTTTTACAACAGAGAAATTCCACAAACATTAGTTTTTGTAGTTTTATATGGAAAGAGGTATTTTAAATGTCAAAACTGAAATCTGTTAAAACATTACTCTTAGCCTCTGTAGAAACATTCAAGCTCTTAAAAAAAAAAAAAGAAAAGAAAAGAAAAAAAGAGAATGATGGCACCACATGCACATTTTGCAACCAAACGGCAGTCCTCTTCCCTGGAGAAGTTGGAGATGGATGGGAAGCTCCAGGGTCAGCCGTGGTGGGAAACACAGGCTGGTAACACAGCATATCCTGTCCAAAATACCAACAGCTCCCCTGCAGAAATGCTGAACTAGACGCTGGGCCAGGAAGAAAATCTCCTGAGGTAAAGTCAATGCACCTGCTAATCCGTCTCATTTACCAGTAACTTCCTAGTCACTCACAGTCTGCTGAAATACCTGAGAAAAGATAGTGCCATCTCTTTCAATAAAACATCCCTTTTGCATCCACGTGGCATCTTATTTTCAAACACACCTCCTGCCAGCACTTTAGACATACAGCTAAGGTTCTGTGTTTCATTCCCAGATGCAACCAAAGCACCTCTCTCCACTGCCCACTTGGCTCTCCTGTATAGCACATCTGCACAACAGTGTAAGGTTAAAAGTAGATTTCCCACTGGAAGACAATTTTGTTACTGTAGAAAATACAATTTGAAGTTTCTAGTTTCAAGGATCACTCGTGTGAACAGAAAACTTTCAGATTTACTGCTCGAACTCTTTCCAAAAGCACCACCATACTAACAGTTTCTGTGTCATTTTTTGGTTTTAGTTTTAAAATTTTAGGCAAGGTCTTGCTGGCCTTGAACTCATTATGTTGCCCAGGCTGGCCTCAAACTTGCAGCGATCCTCTTGTCTCAGCATCCCTGTGCTGGGATTAGAGGTGTGTGCCACCCCCACATCTACATTTGAAAGACACTACAGAAGCGAAATCCATTCATCTGAATTAGTTTAACAAGTAACAAATAACAAGTAACTCCACATCCAAAAGGTGAAAGAGATGCATCCTACAGACAGATCAGAGTGCGTGGAAGAGCAAAGATCTAAGCAGGAAGCACGGCTGGGGAGATGGCTCAGTGGAATAAGCACTTCCCTGGCAAGCACAAGGGCCTGAGTTCAATCCCCGGTTCCGGAAAAAAAAAAAAAAAAAAAAACCACCAAAAAGATTCCCTAAGCAGGAAGCACTTAGTCAAAACTGCTAAGCAAAACCAAGTTCAAAAGGAAGCCTGTCTGCTTTGGACTAGTGGCTAGTGGCTGGCAAGGAGTCCCTCCTGGAAAGAGACGTCTTGGCATCCATCCCTGCCTTTCTCTTTGCCAAAGGAATTATGTCACAAATTGAAATAATCACAGAGGGCTAGGGAGATAACTCAGCAGCATAAGTGCCTGCCTGGCAAGCACAAGGTCTCAAGTTCAATCCCCAGTACCACAAAAAAAAAAAAAAAAAAAAAAGAAAAAAGAAATGAATCACAGAATCAGATTTCTCAAACCCAGATTTGTTTAGGTTTAAAAACTAACATAAATAAGACTCCTTAGATTTAAACACCAAAAAATTAAAAAGTCAGTATGTTTTGCTCAGTTTTAAAAGGAGAATTACATGAACCCACCTGTTATGGGTGTTCAGTGAGAGCCTGTTTCTTGTGGAAGAAACGCAGCCTCTTGATGGTCCACCACCAAGAGGAAAAAGAGCCCAGCATCTCAGACACAAGCCTGGGCCCCCGCATGCAGCACGATTCAGGGCAGGCTGCCCACCTGGCGCCCTGAGCACTTCCAGCTACCTTGCCGCTCCTACCATCCCAGCTAGACACACTACCCAAGCTCAGAGAAGTGGTTTATGGAGCACCACCCACCGTCAGTAAATGCCCAGGAGTCACCAAAAATGCAGAATCAAAGAAAAGCAGGCGTTCTTCACTCCAGGTGTGATTATGGTAGGCAACAGCAAAGTCATGCCAGAGTCAGGCAAATCACTCTTCCCTGGCTTCTGGCTCCAGGCGTCCGGATAGGTTCCTGTCTACACTGGGAATAGGGTGAGCACAAAACAAACATGAAAGGTAACCAAGCCCTCGCTGGAACTAACTACAGGTCAGTAGAAGCTACTGTGAAACAGATAATATCAAAAGGTACCTGTGAAAGACAGAAACAAATTCTCTGCAAACAATCTCCCACAAAGTCCAAAACGAGTTGTCCACCCCGTGTATGTACTTCAGGCCTGCTTGGAAAGCAGTTGCAGCCAAACTCAGGCGGCAAATAAAATCTCTCTCCGGGTGAGTACATTCTCCCTAACTCCTTGGTGGACCGCGAAGGGAGACTTCGGGTCCTTCACTTCTGGGGACTGTGACAGTGGCCCCTGAGCGCCATGGTCTCCTTAGCTCACTGCTGCCACCTCCACGGTCTCCACAACACTATCTTCCCAGAGCCACAGTGTGACTCACTCCTAGGCCTGTGATCCAGCGTCCCTCTGCCTTTCCGGTAAAAGCCAGCTCAAGCCAGCTCTGCCCACAGCTGCCTCCCTCACCTCAAGGCTCCACACAGCGACTTTCCAACCTCCCCGCCCCCTCGCTTTCCAGCTGTGCTCCTGCCCATGCCCCAAGGCCTGGACACACTCCCTCCTCAGCCTGGAGGGTTCTCTTCCTTCCGACCTTCACAACATCTCTTCCAATCTCAGGTGGCAGTTCTATCCTCTGCAACCCCTTCTTCGAGTTTTCCATGAAAGTCATATTCCTGCGAACTCTTCCACACACACTTTCTTTCAAGGCACATTTCACATCTGCATGATTATTAAAATCTATCTCCTCTGACTCTCAGCTCTGAAGGCAGAAACCCTGGCTTTTCCAAGGGGTGCACAGCGCACACGTGATAAGCACAAGCACAGTAAGTGGATGAGTACCATTCAAAGGTCCCGCTACAGGGCCGGGGAGTGCAATAAGCGCTTCCCTGGCAAGCGCAAGGGCCTGAGTTCAATCCCTGGTTCCGCAAACAAACAAAAAAAACCAAAGTCCTCACTATTTGATGCCAACTTTATTTCCTATTTTTCCACAAAGCAACCCACCACAAACCTGCCCTCGGATTCCCCCAGCAACTTTACCCTCATCTTCAGGCCTTCAAATCCTGTAGCTTTCCCAGCCAAAAAAATTATTTCTAAGAGGTCCAAAGCCATGATACCAAGACAAGTTTCCTTTCTGCCACGGTATCTTCCCACAGCGCCAGTTCGTCTCTGCTCCGCTTCTAAAGCACTCTGCCTGCTCCCCCATAATTACACACAGGGCATGGTGGTGCAGGCCTGTAATCCCAGCACTGGGAAGGCTGAGGCAAGCGAATCGTTGCGAGTTCCAGACCGGCCTGGGCTATAAGTGCGCGCAATGCCAGCCTGAAGTGCACAGCGAGACCCTGTCTCAAAAAGACAGTAGTCATAATTAATCATAATAATTACATACGGCCCAACACTATCGCCTGGCGCCGTGCCTTTTACTCCAGGTATCAGCGCGAACTCCCCAGGCCGGAGTCCAAGCCCCCACTCCAGGCAGTGCACAATCCCGAGCGCTGAGATACTGGCTTTTTCCCTAACACACCAAACGTTTCCTCTGCAAAGTGAACGGGCTTCCTTCTTGCTGCTCTGCCCCACAGGTGATTCAACCGGCCGAGAGAACAAGTTCCCTTTCGGCAGCTCTGGCCCGTCCCCCCGCCATTCTAACCCGCTTCGCGTCCCCTGGATCCCTTTTCTTCCCTACACGGACAGACCCGAGGTCCCGCGAAAGCCCCGCGCGCAGCAACGGGCTCACACAAGGCTCATCCCCGGGAACGGTCCTGCGCCGGCTGTGACTTCACCCAGCCTCCCGGTCTTCGGCCGGGCCGCAGGAACCTCCCACCCCTCCCTCCATCGGGCGGCGCGCGTTCGCGGCGACCCCCACCCTGAAGGAGGCCCGGGGCCGCCGCGCCGCTCCGTCCTGCCAGGGCCACCGGCCGCCGACCAGAACCCTGTGCCCTGCTCGCCTCCGGGGCCCTAAAGACTGGACCCGGCCCAAGGTCGCGGGGCAGCGGCGCAGAGCAGAGAGCGCCTGCCCGCAGCCCGCGCCTGGCCTGGCCCGGGCCCGCCCGTCCTCCCGCGGCGCCCGGCGCTCGCCCGCCACCCCGCACGGCCACCGCTCACGGACCCAGCAGCGCCAGACAAAAAACACAGACGGCCGCACAGACGTTAACGGCTCAACGCTCCATCGCTCCCGGCCTGGGCTCCGGCCTCAAGGATTGCTGAACACCCGCGCCCACGGAGCGAGTCACGTGTGACCGGAGCAGTCAGCTGACCGCGTGCGCCACAGCGCCGGCGCGGCGCCTCCAGGCGTCCGAGGGGCGGGGCTGGGAGTCGGGGGAGCCGGGCGCGGGCGGAGCGAGGACAGTCGGGGCGGGCCCGGCGGGCCAAGGGGGCGGGGGGCCCGGCGGGCCAAGGGGGCGGGGCCGGAACTTCCGGGTGGGCGGGACGCCGGCGGAGCTAGCCCGGCGCTTCCGGACGGGCGGGGCTTGCCGCCTCTCCAGCCCGCGGCGGCCTCTGCTCCCGGCTGGACCTTTTCTGGTTTGGGGTTTCTGCGGGGTAGAATGCATTTGCAAGTCCTGCACTGGCTTGTCAGCTCTGGGTGTCCTAATATCCTTAATTTCTTGCAGGCCAGCTCCACTTGATCCCGTAAATGTCCATGGATACCTACTGCGCACCAAACACTCGGTGCTAGTTCTTTTATTTTGCGCGAGCTAGGTGCCCGCCGCGTGTTCGGGGCGTGGCGAACCTCGCGTGTTTTTCCAGAGATATTTCGTTAGCTTGAGAAGATGGGTGGTATCCGTCTGACCGAGAACAAAGATTCACAAACAGTGCGGGCCCTGAGATTTCCCAGCTGAATACCTAAGACACCCACAGCGGAGGATGGTGACGAACAGGGGCCGCCCTGGGGCTGCGCCTTTCCAGCAATGTACACCGCAGCGCGGATGAGTGTTCTCCTGCAAGATGGGGTGATGCTCCGCACATGACACCGGCAACCTGTGCTTGGAAGAAGCGTGCATGGGCACACAGAAAACGCCCAGGAAGTGGTTGGTGCTGCTGGACCAACATTTTCTGACCCGTCCCCTACGTTTCCTGTCTTAGTGTCCCTGCAGAAATAATTCACCCAGAACTTCACACCCCGGGTTTTGGTCATTACGTTGTACAGAAAGTACAAACCAACCGAGCTGCCAGTTGATAAATTTCAGATAATTCTCATAACCAGTTCTATAACTGCTCTGGACACTTGCCAGAAATTCCAGGGCTTTGTAGCTGGGTGTGACACCCTTCATGCCAGCACTGGGGAGGCTGAGGCAAGAAGGATCACTGTGAGTCAGAGCCCAGCATACGCTATATAGTGAGTTCAAGGCCAGTCTGCACTACAAAGAAAAAAGAAAAGAAAAGAATCCAGAGACTATCTAGGTCCTCAAAATAAGCCTTAAGGCTTTTTTTCCTTGTTAAATTGTATGTTATTAATAAAGCCTTCTGTGCAAAGGCAGTGTTACTGCGTAGTTGTGATGCCCGTATGATATCCACTAACGAGCACTTGAGGCATGGCCTGTGTGACTTGAGAACTGAATTTTAAACTTTATTTGGCTTTAATTAAAATTTAGGAGGGCCGGCCAGATAGCTCAGCAAAGTAAAATGACTACTTAGGCAGACTCAGAGGCCAGGGTTCAATTCCTGGGTACCGTACCTGCCCCACCCCCGGGGCACACTGAGAAGGCTAATGAGTCTGGGCTGGTGGCTCACGCCTGTAGTCCCAGCCCTTGGGAGGTTGAAAACAGGAGGATCACTATGAGTCCGATCTGTGCAGTGAGACCCTGTAGACCCTGTACTAAATACATTAAAAATTAAAAAAAAAAAAATAGGGCCGGGGATATACCTCAGAGGGACAGCCCTTGCCTGGCAAGTGCAAGGTCCTGAGTCTGATTTCCAGTACTTAAAAAAAAAAAATTAATGCCTTTATTTCCAGCTCTTAGGAGGCTGAATGAAAAGGATTACCTTGAGTTTGGGGATACCTAGAGAGTTAAAACCTAGCCTGGAACATATGGCAAAACCCTGTCAATCAATGGACCATTTTTCTTTCCTTTTTTTTTTTTTTTTTTTTTTTTGGACTGGTTCAAGCAGGTCTGGTGTGTCTTGTGAATCTTGAGATTGATCCACAGTCCCCTGTGCCTGGCTGCATTTGCCCAAACAGCATTTTAAACAACTGAGCTATCCAGCAAGCCCAACAAACTATTTTCTTTTTTATTTATTTTATTTTATTTATTTATTTTTGTATTTTTCAGGAAGGGGCTACAGGGTGTTCACAGTCTAACTATTAGATCGGACTCGTAGTGATCCGCTTGTTTACAGCCTCCCAAGAGCCAGGATTACAGGTGCGTGCCACCACGCCCAGTCTCCACTGCTGTCTCAGCACACCCCGGGGACAGGCACAGCAGGCCTGGGAATCAAACCCCTGGCCCCTGCGCCTGCTTGCAGGCGCTTTAATCCACTGAACCATGTGGCCAGCCCGACAAACTATTTTCTTAAGGAGACTTCCTCCACCATCACCTGTCTGGTGGGTGATCCAGGATTATCTCCTCACAGAACTGATGAACTTGCCTTCTGCTTTGGCAGGAAAAGCAACTTTTTCTACACTTGATTGCATGTTTGCTTTGTCTTCAAGAGAACTAGGTCCTTTCAGTGTTTTAGTAACTTGTTACTGTTTTGAAGCCTCTAGACCTTGTGATTTTTTTTTTGTGGAACCGGGGATTGAACTCAGACCCTTGCACTTACTAGGGAAGTGCTTATTCCACTGAGCCATCTCCCTGGCCCCATAGACCATGTGATCTTGATGTTGCTAGTTGTGGGTGATTTCTGCTCTGTCTTCAACCTGTGCATTGCTGGCCAGAGTATCTTTGTATCTCATGATGTCTTCACCTGAAATTTTCTTCAGTTTCCTCCCCAGCAAGATCATTTTCTTTCATCATCTTCATCTGTGACAAAGTTTACTTTCTTATTGAAAATGCTGCCATTTCCACGAATGGATCCCTTCCTGATGCTGCTTCTTCCTGAACTCCAGTGTGTGGGCCCTGCAAGACCCCAACAGGACAAGCCAGTGGTGCTTCAGAGCATTCCGCAATGCACAAGACAGTCCCTGAACACAATTCTCTAAAGTGCTACTGTGCAAGCTCAGGACTCTGGACCAGACCGTTTTGGATTCCCGGATTCTTTGCATCTGTGTGGTAGCAGGCATGGAACTCAGGGACACACTACCACCTAGCCACATTCCCATCCCTTTTTTTGAGACATACTCTCACCAAATTGCCCAGGTTGATGCTTACTTTGCAACCTCCCTGTTCTATCCTTCTTGATAGTTGGGACTACAGTCAGGCGCCATGGTTTTTAGATTCCCCAAATTGTTTATTACCAAGGTAGTATATAACACCCTCAGGTTTTTATTCTATCAAATCAAGGCAGTATCTTTCTGTATTGTTAGGAGAATACAGTAATGCCCCGGTACCACCGTAAAGTGGGTTCATGTGAAAAGTGACTGTCTCCTGGCCATTCGTGGGTGTCACTAGGCTCACTCACAAACTAAAGGGCTGCTCCTGTGCACCAGCCTGAGAGTGGATTCCTGGCTTGTCACAATCGCAACTTTCTCTCTCTCTCTCTCTCTCTCTCTCTCTCTCTCTCTCTCTCTCTCTCTCTCTCT
>NW_004524724.1:4739858-4741037 GCF_000260255.1 Octodon degus
TGAGGATAAATTCCATTTGTCAGAGTGAAAACAGATCACAGGTAGCCTTTTATGGTACAAGCATGGGGATTATTTTGAAAATGGAGAACTCTAGTTGTTTAGTCAGTAAAAGGAATAGAATGCTCTCTGATGACCACATAAAAAATAGCAGTGGCACCAAGGATGTGAAATGCAATAAATATTTCCTCAGAAACTGTATCAGTGGGGGGCCTGCCCCTTAGCTCAGCTCTTTAAGTGGCTACTTCAAGAAAGCAGTCAGGCTCAGGTTGCTGTGGATCGATCCCCACAACTCAAGCCAGTCAGTCATGCCTCGAAGGCATTTGGAGCAAAAAAAAAAAAGAAAGAAACTGTATCAGTGATGGCGAAGGGCATGAAGTATTCACCCTTGAGTCGAGTGATACTCTACTTGAGTCAAGTTCCAGGAGCTGAGGAGTAGCTTTGATTTTTGCCAAAATTTGTGAGTCCACTGCTTTCTGATCCACCTTGTGCTGCTCTGAAATCTGGTGTCTCTCTTTCTCAGTGTTGAAGATCTCACCCTCCTGGTGTCTGGGTTTCCTTCCGCAGCTTCTTCTTCTTGAAGCAAGCATCAATAAGGTGTTTGACGATTTTCACTTTGCTGATATCAATTTTTATAGAGGTGGCAATGACAAATTTCTGGTTTGTTCTTCATAAAGGAACATGATTAAGGCTAAGAGGCCCAGTCACAAGTAGCAAGCCACTGGCCAATGCCTCAGGAAGACCAGTCTCTTGCCTCTGTGATGTCCAGTGAGGATGATCAAGATGGTGCCAGGAGAGGGCCGGGGAGATGGCTCAGTAGAATGAGGGCTTGCCTAGCAAGTGCAAGGGTCTGAGTTCAATCTCCAGTTCCGCCAAAAAAAAAAAAAGGTGGTGCCAGGAGTGACGCTAGCCCGAAGTTTCCTCAGGTGCTGACTGTGGCCCAACAACTTTCTGGGCACATCTTTAGTAGGGTAGCATCTAGGCATTTTTCGAAGTTTAACCACCCGGGTACCTCCATTCTTGTCCCCGCCGACTTGTTTTGTGAACATAGCAAGAACTTTCTCCTTTTTCTTCTCAGCCTTTGACTTAGCAGCTGTGCACTTTCTCTTGTACAAAACCTTTCTGGAATACATGGTAGATCAGGAGTATCCACCAATTCCTCTAACCAGGACAGTGATATAG
>NW_004524724.1:4742126-4743797 GCF_000260255.1 Octodon degus
CACTGCAGGGTCCCCCGCACGCTCACTCCCTTCCACACGCTGCTCCGACCGGGATCCCAGTAGGCCCGCCCCTGCAGGCCTTACCAGTGGAACCCGCCCAGCCTTACAGAGGTCTGGCTGTCAGCTCGAGGGAGCACTGACCGCGTGAGACTTGCATGGACTCACGACCACAAGAAGGGCTGGCGTGGCCTCTTCCCACCAGGGGCAGGGGCGAGGGGGGTGCACAGCGATACCTCTCTGCTCGCTTGTATTCTTGGCCCCTGAGCTAGAAATGGTCATCTTGGTTCTTCACAGAAATGCTATCAGATCCTCTTAAGACCAGAAAATGCTCCTAGATACAGAAAATTATTTTCTTTAGAAGCTGTGATGCTGCGGCACTCCGTGGACTTCTAGAGATTCTTTCCAGGTTCCCATTGTCCTGAACAAAGAATTGGTCCAGACAATCTCAGAAAAGGTTTTGAGATTTTACATGTGATAGAGGTAGGTAAGAAACATGCTCTGCAGCGGGGTGTGGGTCAGTTTAAAGTAGAAAAAGAGGGGCTGAGGAGATGGCTCAGTAGAATAGCTGCTTACCTGGCAAGTGCAAGGGCCTTTGTTCAATCCCTGGTTTGGCCAAAAAAATCAAAAAATAAAAATAAAGTAGGGAAAGAAGTGCACTTTGCCAGGCGAGAGCCAACCACTGTGAAAGAGAGCACAGAGGGCCGGGCACGGTGGTGGGCATGGTAACCCGAGCTCTGGGGAGGCTGAGGCAGGTGGATTGCTAGGAGTTCAGCCTGGGCTACAAAGTGAGTTCAAGGCTAGCCTGAACTGCATAGGGAGACCTGCCTCTCAAAGATGAGACTAGAAGAGAAGAGAAAAAAGAAAATAACAAGGACGAGCACGGTGGCCAGTAGTTCAGCGGCTGCCATCTTTGTATCCCCATGCCTCAGCTGGCATCAGAGCTAAGCCAACCTACCCAAAGCCTGCTTGCCCTTGTGCTGGGACTGTTTCTGCACCGTGTCTGGATCTCTGTGATCAACAGGGTACTCCCATTTATGCCCATGTGCCCCAAGCCCTGATCTTCCGCCTCAGTGCTGCCTCCGCCTTCATGTCAGGGCTTTCCTCCTCTACTATGGCTCTCATTTGCTTGATCCAGCTTTAATGACACAGCAGATGGTGAACAGCCAGTGATCTGTGCTGAGAAATGGTTGCCTATGTAGGAGAGCTACTCAGGGCTGTTCTCACAGCAATGGTGTAGAAGTAATAGCACAGGAAGTGAGTGTTCAGCAGTAGTGATACAGGGAACCTCCAAACGACACAGGGAGAGAAACTGATCTCCCAACCAAAAGGTACCTGGGATGAGTTCCTGTTCTCTAAAACCAAAGAATGAATTTTAGGAACAAACGGAGGTCATGAGCAGAATATATTTATTGGGGGAAAGAAAGCTCATGTCTGAGACAGGGACAGGAGGGGGATCCCGAGCAGGTTGTCCCCGGGAAGCTGTCTCCTCCAGGGACTTCTATACAGGAAAACCATGCAGTAAGGCAGGTCTAAGGTGGTGGAGAGCACGGGAACTCGCTTAGGCGGGCATGAGGTGGGACAAAACTATGGTCAACCAATGAGATTACAAGCATCACTGCTCAGGCAAAATTGATTAAATCAGGGCCAGGGAGATGGCTTAGTGGAATAAGC
>NW_004524724.1:4744157-4746434 GCF_000260255.1 Octodon degus
AAGGGCCTGGCCCTGTCTATAATATTTCTATATAATTCAGCTGCCTACAATATTAGCATTCAATTTAGAAAACAATGTTATATTTAATAATTACAGACATCATCTCCAACCCCATTTGTTTTTTGCTTGGTAGGTTGAATGTTTTCTTGAGAAGCTCAGGCTGGCCTCAAACTTGTGGTGATCCTCCTGCCTCAGTCTCAAGTCTGGAACCACAGGCATGCCCACATCCCTGGTGCTTAGGAAAAGTCCTGACCGTATGCACATTTATCTTTCACAGAAGTTAACGTAGAACCTCTGGGCAGAAATGGTGAATACCTGTTTTCAGTGCTGCTACAATTTGGGCTTGGAGAGTTCCCACAGCTCTGTGCTGAGGGCTTCTTTCACAGCGCTTTAAAAAGCTCTTCTGAGGGGCTGGCGAGATAGCTCACGGAACTAAAATGCCTGTGTAGGCAAGCTCTGGGACCACGACTGGATCCCCAGCACCACAGGCGTGCCAGCCCAGCCCCCAGGACAGACTGAGCCGGCCAGAGTCGGGTGTAGTGGCACATGCCTGTAATCCCAGAGCTGGGAAGGCTGAAAGCAGAAGGATCACTATGAGTTCAAGCTGCCTAGTGAGACCCTACAAGCACCAAATACATAAAAAAATTTAAAAACTAAAAATTCTTCTGAGACAGGGTCTCTTTAAATTGATTAGTTGCCCAGGCTGGGCACAAATTTGTAATCCTCCTGCTTCCACCTCCCAGACCGTGTTCTTCTCCTGGCTTTGTAGGCCAAATGGGGCTGCCCCAACAGCCCCTGCTGGCTGAGATCTCTTGCCTGCTCTCCCGCCTTCAGGCTACCACAGGCTGAGCCATCCCTCCAGCCCCACCTAGATGAACACTGTGGCCTCCCCTGGGAGCCTGAGCCCTTTCCTTTGCGTCCTTTATCTTGAGTGTAGATGTTACAGTGGTGAGAAAATGAAACACGCAGGCCAATCAGGATGGCCACGGGTTGACACCCTTACAGGGAATTTACCCGGCACACAGGCAGTGTAGACAGAGGGTGCTATGGGAGATCCTGCTCTGTGCCCGCCTCTCTTCTCAGCCATCTGCTGAGTCACCTTCAGGGTCAGAGGCGGGCTAGCACCTACCTCCAGACCAAAGGGAAGCAGCACTTAAAAATAAGCACTTTTGTAAGGGCACCTTTATAGAATAGCAGGCTTGTAGGCACGACGTAGCAAAAGCTAGAAATCAGTGAGGGGCCTGTGACCCCCAGGCCCTGCTGCTTGTCCCGTAGCTCACTTGCTATATTCATTTAGCCTTCACTGTCCAAGCCCGGATGCTCCCCCTTAACAAGGTGTGAGGTCAAACTGACTTGTCTGCGGCTTTTTTTTTTTTTTTTCCCCAGAACCAGGGATTGAACTCAGGTCCTTGCACTTGCCAAGGAAGCACTTATTCTACTGAGCCATCTCCCCAGCCTGCAGCTTTTGTTTTAAAAATATGCATTGATTCCAACTTGCTTCCAGGGGTTCAAGGCCACAGTGTTTGAGGGAAGCTTGACTTTCAACTCCACCTGCTCTTCTCAGACCCCCTCCTTCCCAGAATGTTCCTGTACAAACCTTCCTGACAACACATGACTTAATTTTTGTACTTCCCACCTGCAAATCCTATTTAAACTGAACTCAAACCTGACTCTGGGTACTGACTTGAACTCTGTTCCCCAGCCCGCTAGCATAGAAAAGTTGCTTTCTAACTCCTTGGCGCAAAGGCTCCTGTTTGCTTTTCTGCAACATTTCCAGCCAAGCATGGTGGCATGTGCTGATAGGTTTTAGCGGCATCAGCAATGGTGGCGGCGCTGGTGGAGCTGCAGAAAAGCAGAAATGGGGGGCACCTTTATTAGCTCTGAAGATGTGGAGAGGATCAAGGGCAGGGAGATGGGGAAATCCTCTGAAGGGGTGGTGAGACTAGGGACAGAGTTTTAGGGGCAGGCTCAGTGACACGCAGGGAGCTGATTGGAGGCTCACCTGTGTGGGCGGGAAAGGTCAAAGGGAGCTGTACCCAGGGCTGGAGCGGGGAAGGAGGAGGAAGCGGTCACTGGGAAGATGAGCTGCTGTTTAGGGGATTCAGCCGTGTCGGATCAGGCCGTGGTAATTTCGCAGTCTGTACTGGGGCTGTACCTTGTCATGCACCTGTGCATTTAGCAATGGGGAGACTGAGGCAGGAGGATCACCACAAGTTGAAAGCTAGCCTGGGCTAAATAGACCCAGTCCCAAAAGAACATTTTTTTAAGAATAGATTT
>NW_004524724.1:4747684-4778019 GCF_000260255.1 Octodon degus
GACCTTGTGCTTGCCAGGCAGGGCTCATGTGGCCAAGCTAGCTCACCAGCACTTTTTGTCTTTTTGCAGGGTCTCTTTATGCAGTTCAGGCTGGCATTGGGCTCGCTTTGTATCCCAGTCTGGTCTTGAATTCACACCAGTCCCAGTCTGGTCTTGAACTCACACCAGTCCTCCTGCCTCAGCTTTTCAAGTGCAGGGATTACAGATGTTCCATCACACCCTGCTGCATCATTGTTTTTATAAGAGAAACTCAAAGTATAAGTAAATTAAAGAACAAAATAAAAGACAGATTGTAGGAAATAGGGGCACTAGATGTGGTGGCAAATGTCTATAGTTCCAGCACCCAGGAGGCTGAAGCAGGAGGATCACAGTGAGTTTAAAGCCAGGCTGAGCTCATAGTTGCCCAGAACTATAAAGTGGAACCATGTCTCAACACAACATGATGCAACACAACAGAAACAAGAAGAGAGACCTTTTGCAAATGAGAAAGGGACCAAGAGATGGAGGGAGGGAGGAGAGGTGGAAGAGAGGATGAAGCTATGTGGTGCCTGTGCACCAACTTTCACAAGGAATGTGATATTATGTCCTGCAGACGGGGACTAATAACAACAAATTTTAAACAAAAAATAACACCAGGCCAAGGTAGTGCACACCCGTAATCCTTGTGCCACAAAGTGAACTCAAGACCAGCCTGAACTGCATAGCAAGACCCTGTTTCAAAAGACCATAAAGGTTCAGGTTCTCTGAGCTCAGAGTTTCCCTCACTCACCCACATCTACCTGGGCCATCAAGGGAGAGGGAACCCCATGCTGCTTGCTGCGTTGTACTAATCCTTTTGATACAGGGGAATGAAACTTCCAATCTGAAAGGTACCTGGAATGAGTTCATATTCTCTAAAACCAAGCAATGAATTTTAGGAACAAGCAGAGGTTAAGAGCAGAATATTTATTGGGGAAAGAAAGCTTCTGTCCAAGAAAGGAACAGAAGGGGGACCCAAGTGGGCTGCCCTAGGAAGCTACCATTCCCAGGGATATTTATAGAGTAAAGCCACGTGGTGAGGTGGGTCTGGATAGGTTCTGGCCCTACTATGAATTGCTGAATTATTATGAAGCCTTTGAAACAGCAGCTTATCTTCCCAGAGACCACCTCCCTGCTTCTTCTCCAACTCAGCCCAGGATGCAGTATCCTTTCACCTTTCCCGCTGCCTCAAGGAAGATCCCAATCAGCTCCTCAGGTATATCTATTTTATTTAATTTATTTTTTTAATTTATTTTTTGTGGAACTGGGGATTGAACTCAGGTCCTTGCGCTTGCTAGGCAAGCGCTTATTCTACTGAGCCATCTCCCTAGACCCCCGCCTCAGGTCTACCTAAAATCCCCCTCAAACCCCACCCCTGCAAAAGGCCATGAAAGCCTCAGCCTCCCTTTGTTCCAATCCAGACAATTCCTTGTCTTCCCCAGCTTCTCTCTGTGCCCTCAAAGATAATAAAGCCCCTTTTCCTTTTTCCTTCTGCCTGTTTCTCTGCTGAGACATCATCGAAAACCTATCAGGTCTAAGGTGGTGGAGAACATGGGAACTCACTTAGGTGGGCATGAAGTGAGACAAACTATGGGCAACCAATAAGGTTACAAGCACCATTGCTCACGTAAACTTGATTAAATCCAGGACCAAATGAGGAAGCAAGTCACATAGGAAGTGGACATGAATATAGAGCAGGGGTTTATCCGGTAGCCAATAGCCATTGGATTAGTGACTCTTCCTGGCTTCCTCAGGTGAAGATCAATCAGGACGCTTACCTTCAGGGAGGTCAGCATTCCTTTGATCTTTGGTCTTTTGGTCTGGCCCACAGACCTCACATCTTATAAAAATTAAACAACAACAACAAAAATCCCTATGTTGGATTCCCCACAGTTTGAACCGTGGTATGCACAGTAAGTGTTAGGTGAAATTGTAGGCAGCTGAGTTAGATAGAAATTGTAGGCAGTCAGACAGGGCTGGGCGCTCAAGGAGCCGGTGTGGACGACAAGATGCCTCGCAATTGTGGGAGGGACAGGCACCTCTGCTGTGGGCCAGGCCTCAAGACGAAAAATTAAGCAAATTCAGCCACACACCTCCCCAGGGCTGGGCATAGGGGATTGATACTCTAAATAGATCTCAATCACCAAGAGAAAGCCGGGAAGAGCCACTAACACAACCCCCTGCAGGAAGAGCTCCTGTTCTATATTCAGGCCTACTGTGACTCCCGATTCGCTTCCCCTTTTGATCCAGGGTTAATCAATTTTACAGCAATTGTGCTTTTTCCACCTTAGACCCACCTCATCTCCTGGTTTTGCTTTATAAAAGTCCCTGGAAAAGGCAGATTTCCTGGGCGACACACTGGGGTTCCCTTCTGCCCTGTCTCAGACAGCAGCTTTCTTTCCCCCAATAAATATATTCTGCTCTTAATTTCCATTGTTCCCAAAATTCATTCTTTGGCTTAGAGAACATGAACTCATCCCAGGTATCATTCAGGCTGGGGGTTTTATTCCCCTATATTAAAGAAGCTAGGGCTGGTGAGATAGCTCAGCGGACTAAGCACCTGCTTCTGCAAGAACACAGACTGGGGTTCGATCCCTGGCATCACAAGCTGCACCAGCCCTGCCCCTGGGCACGCTGAGCTGGCACCGAGACCAGGCCTGGTAGAGCAGGCTTGTAATCCCAGCTCTAGGGAGCCTGAGACAGGAGGATCGCAAGCTGCACTGCGTAGTGAGACCCTGTACAAAATACATTAGAAGGGGCTGGAGAGATGGCTCAGTGCTCTAAAGCACCTACATTACAACAAGCTTAGCAAAGCACAGGGACCGCGGTTCAATCCCCCAGCACCACGTTAGCCAGCCCCGCCCCCTGGTGGGCTGAGCTGGCCACACACACACACACACACATAAATAAATAAAATTAAAAAAAAAATCTTAAAAATAAAAAAATAAAAAAATAAAAAAATAAACATTCAGAGGGCATGGTGGCAGGAGGATTGCTGTGCGTTCCAGGCCAACCTGGCTTCACAGTGAGATGCTATCTCAAAGGACCCCCCCAAATAAAATCCCACTAAAAACAAAATACACATGCCCACACTGCACCCAGGACTAGGCGATCCCCACCCTGATCAGCTTGTATGCAGAAGGGGCTCTGCTTGGGAGGTGACTGCACTGTGCTAACAGGTCTTCTGCCTTTCTCTTTATGAAGGTTCCTCCCTGGGGCTGGAGAAGGCCACCTAGTCGGGTTCCACTGACTTCCACACCTACATTCACCTTCTCTCTCATTGCAATTCACTTTTTTTTGAGAGAGGGTCTTGCTGTGTTGTCCAGGCTGGCTTTGGACTTACTTTGTAGCCCAGGAAATCCTCCTGCCTCAGTCTCCTGAGTTCTGAGATTACAGGCGTGGTGCACCCCCAAGCCTGGCTCACCACTCACCTTTGCTTCTGTGCTTTTCTTCTAGGTCCTGTCCCTAGGTGGGTTCAAGGAGGCCCCCAAGAGGTGGTCCTCAGCATATCCTAGAGCAGTGGACTCAGGAGAAATCGAATCTCAGGTCGAGGAGGGCGGGAGTTCCTAGAGAGCGTCAGGCACACCAGAGTGGCCACAGGGTCCGAGGCTTGGGGGAGGGTTTGGGGCTGGGGTCTGTGTGGCCTTCCTGTGGACCGTCGGCCTAGGATGTCCTGTGTGTCTGTTGAGGAGTCTATAGAGGCCCTGTTAGAAGGCAACCCTTGATGCGTGCTTCCCACTCCCACAGACAGTGCTGTAGCTTGAGGGCGAAGCCTGGAATTTGTGAATCTACAGTGTCAAAGGAAAGGGACAGGCTTTCTCCACAGGAATCAGGCCCAGTGTGCAGGCTTAGTGCATCTGTCAGGCCTTATGGCTTTTGAATGAGGTTTCTGGAAGGGAAAAATCAACCCTTTGTAACCTACAGTACCACTGACACTTGCCCAAAGCTGTAGTTTTCTTAAAAGCACAAGTTTGTTACATAAATATATTCTATTTATGTATTTTGTACAGGGACTCACTATGCAACTTAGACTCATAATGATCCTCCTGTCTCAGCCTCTCCAGTGCTGGGATTACAGGTGTGCACTACCACACCTGGACTCGGTGGCCAGCTCGGTGTACCCGGGGGCAGGGCCAGTGCTGCCTATGGTACTGGGGATCGAACCCCAGCCCTTGTACTTGCCTAAGCAGGCTCTTAGTCTGCTGAATTATTTTGCCAGTCCAAAAATTTTTTTAAATTACTCTATTTTTTGTGTTCTTTCTACTTTCATTTATTTTATTTTATTTTATTTTTTCTGTATTTAGGACAGGGTCTACAGGGTCTCACTATGTAGATCAGACTCATAGTGATTCTCCTGTTTTCAGCCTCTGAAGCGCTGGGATTACAGACGCTTGCCACCCAGTCTCAATTGCTGTCTCAGCACGCCCTGGGGATGGGGCTGGCACTGCACACCAGGGATCTAAGCCCAGCTGCTGCTCTCTGCCTACGCAGGTGCTTTAGTCTGCTGGGCTATCAGGCTGGCCCTTCTACCTTTATTTTTTGACAAGGTTGTTTTTTTTTTTTTTACATATAGTTCAGGCTGGCCTCAAACTCACTTTGTAGCCCAGGCTGGCTTAGAGGTCTCAGCGATCTGCCTGCCTCAGCCTCCCAAGTGCACCACTAGCCCCAGCTCTCCCTTTGGTATCCCCATCTGGTTCTCCCTCCTCCAGGCCATCCTCCCATGCTGGAATTACCATCCCTGCCCACACCCTGGACAGGTGGCTCCAGGCCCCAAGCTCTACCCATGCCCCCTCCCCCCAGTCATCCTACTTTCCCTGGTGGTGGCCCCAGAAGGGCAGGGAATGCTCTTCCTCCTGCCTCAGGGTTGGCATCATCTGCAAACAGTCTGTCTCAGCCCATGGTGGGGGCCAGCAGTGGACACGGTGACTTAGCGCCTGGGCTCCTCTGGCTGAGCGCTAGCCCTGCTCCAAGGCCCCTGGAGATGCCACCCCCTTCCCATGGGCCACCCAGAAACTCACACACGGGGTCAGTGGCATCTCCGAGGGCCAGCAGTGCCCATGGTCCTCGGACTCCCGCCCACACCATAGTGCCCCTGAACCTAGTCACACAGTCATCAAAGAAGGGCTGCTGCCAGGCTGGGCACGCAGGTAATGCGGCTCTGGGGGAGGAGGTCGCATCAGGGTGCAGGTCACCTGGCACCTGCAGGAGCACCCACTGGGGTGACTGGGACACAGGCGAGGGCTAGTGAGGCTGCAGATTGTGTTACTTGCTGCGCTCACCCCTGTGAGAGAGCAGGCAGGGGTGAGGACCAAGCACTGCCTCGGGGCTAGGAGCCTTCAGGCAACCTCACAGCTGCGCCGCAGCAAAGGCCTGCTCCTGACTGTCCTCTGAGCACCTGGGATTCAACTGGTAGCCTCCTCAAGCCCCTCTAGCCAAGAGGTTTTTCTTCTTTTTGTGTTTTCTTTCTTTCCTTCACTTGTTTATTTGGTTGGTTGTTTTTCTGAGACAGGGTCTTAGTATGTCGCCTTGAACTTGTAGCAATCCTCCTGCCTCAGTTTCCTGAGTACTGGCGTGACAAGCATGGGCCACTAGGCCCAGTTTTGTTTCCCATGATTCCATTTTTCTTTTGGGGGATTCACTTTTGTCCATGTGAGGAGCTTATCACAGGCTAACAGTCTGACCATGCGTTCGCCATGTGCACAAAGATGGGGCTGCATTTCTGGGGAGGCCGGAAAGGGAAACCATTCAAGAGCTTCCAGGAAGCCCACGGAGAGGAGATACATCGCTGCCCCTTGTGAGGACCCAGGCAGCGCTGAAGGAACGGGAGAGAAGGCTCCCTCCAACCCAGGCGAGTGGACGACCTCCTCTCCATGCCCACTGAGGTTGGTGCTCCTAGGTCTGCCCACTAGTTTCCTGGCATTGGGCCAGGAAGATGCCTCAGTAGAATAAGCACTTCCCTAGCAAGCGCTAGGGCCTGAGTTCAAGCCCTGGTTCCAAAAAAAAAAGACTGGTTTCCTGGCATTCAACTCATGCTATCAGTGTGTGATCGAAGTGAACGTCCACCAGCCTATGTGCAGCAGAGCTGGGCCTGAAGAAGGTGGCCCAGAGCAGGGAGGACACAGATGTCCCCTGAGAGAGCCACATATGGTCAGCAGACAGTTTCAGGGTGGCTCCTCGCAGCCACCTGCTTCCTGCCCTCTTGGGTGAGCCCATACCCCTGGGCAGGGCCCACAGAGGCCAGGCACTCTGGCCTGGGGCCTGCAGCGCTCTTGAGCTGCGGACAGATGTCCTGGCCCTATGTGGCATCCCTCCTGCACACAGTGCTACCTCGGGCACAGCTGTGACTCGAAGGAGCCCTCGCACCCAGACTCCAGGAAGTTCTGGCCTGAAGCACTCAGTGCTGGCTGAGGCAATAACAAGGAGGGGGTGTCGCCCACCACAGGCTGCCCGAGACCCCATCACAGGAGGCAGGGCAAGTCCAGACACCTTCACAAGGTGCCACCTAGTGGTGAGACCTTTCCCAGTGGCCTGGGCTGTGTGCCCAAGGGAGCAACGTGTTGCTGGTCCCCTCATAGTGACCCTCCTGCCTCAGCCTCAGAGCGCTGGGAGGACAGCTATGCACTTGGAGGGAAAGACAGATGTAAGGCGATAAGGTCACCTGCACAGTGTCAAGTGCCTCTAATGCTCCCCAGGAAGGGACGAAGCCGCTGAGGGTAAGGCCAGCCATAAACCGGAGGTTATCCAGTACCCCCCAACTCTCTTGGCTCTGGATGTCGGCAAAGAGAAGCTTTTGGACCAGCAGTCTCAGGGGCCAACCATCTACAAAGGCTAAGGTCGGGACCCGGGTCAGACGGTCACGATGCCTCCAAGATGGGAGAGGACATCTTGAGCACGTCCCCAAAGACCTGAACCTTCCCAAGCCATCAGCTGCGCTAGGACTGGCAGCAGGTGGGCACGTGGGTGGAGTGACCATGGTGGCAGGACGGAGGCTACAGGTTCTGCCGCAGCACAGGAAGTAAGTGGTGCTGGAAGGGTCCTGACAGGGACAGTCGAGGCCGTGGGTTTCCCTGGACAAAACCTTTGCTATTACTATTTTGTTTAGTGAAATTCTGTATCATTTACAATTTTTTTCTAATTTTTAAAATTATTACTATTTTGTATTGTCTCAGGGATTGAGCTCAGCCTCTTGTGCTTGCCAGGCAAATACTTATTCAACTGAGCCATCTCCCCAGCCCCTATATTCTCTCTCTCTCTCTCTTTTTTTTTTGGGGGGGGGAGAACCAGGGATTGAACTCAGACCCTTGTGCTTGCCAGGGAAGCACTTATTCTACTGAGCCATTTCCCCAGCCCCCTATATTCTCTTTTAAATTTTTTTTTAAAAATTAAAAGCTTTACCATTGACTTTATATTATTTTTTTTAATAGTTCCTTTTTTTTTTTTTGGCAGAACCGGGGATTGAACTCAGGCCTTTGCACTTGCCAGGGAAGCACTTATTCTGCTGAGCCATCTCCCAGGCCCCACTTTATCTTATCTATTATCTTTGTGTGTGTGTGTGTGTGTGTGTGTGTGTGTGGCCAGCTCAGCCTGCCCTGGGGGCAGGGATAGGGCTGCATGTGGTGTGGAGATTGGAACCTTGGTTCCTGTGCTTGCCTAAGCTTGCCTAAGCAGGCACTTTAGACCCCTGAGCTATATTGCCTGTCCTTATCTATCATCTTATCATAGCTTTCTTCCTGTCTGTGTATCTGTCTCCTCTACCTTTGTATCTATTATCTATCAATCTACCTATATCAGCGGGATGTGGTGGCACATGCCTGTAATCCCAGCACTAAGGAAGCTGAGGAAGGAGGATCTTTGTGAGTTCCAGACCCAGCCTGGGCTACAAAGTAAACTCAAGGCCATCCCTAACCAGGAAAAAACAAAACAAAACAAAAACAAAAAAACAACAACTATGTATCTCTCCCCTTTATCTTTGTTTTTTTTTTTTTTTTTTTTTTTTTTTTTTTTTTTTTTTTTTTTTGGCAGAACCAGGGATTGAACTCATGCCCTTGCGCTTGCCAAGGAAGCGCTTATTCCACTGAGCCATCTCCTGGCCCTCCCCTTTCTTTATCTTTGTATCTATCATCTTTCAACCTGTCTGTGTCCATCTACTACTGAGCCGATCATCCAACCCAGGGCTCGCTTGTGTCTTGCTCTGAGCTGCCATGCTGTCACGGCTGGGCCTAACAGCTGTTTTCCCTCCGCCAGCAAGCATAAGCAGACTCCTTAAGAAACAACTGGAAGGTCTGTGTCCCCTGTCCCGGTAGCCTCTGAAATGACTCAGTATTGCCAGGCCTTGATGTATTTATTAGACCCAACATATTTCCACCCCACACAGGGAGGAGTACGTTCTGTGGCCCACTGGCGATGAATCAGATTTTCTGTAATCTAGAACCAGGACTTTGTCCTTTGGAAAATGAACCACAAAGCCTGCCTGTACTGAAGGGGCCGAAGGGAGCTCGCAGCCCCCCACTGCCGTGGGAGGGGTCCTTGTGTGCTGGGACCTCCCCAGCTATATGCGGCTTGGGGACCTGAAGGTCAGTGTGGCCGTGGGGAGGATTGTCAAGACGGCCCTGTTGCCCTCCCACAGCCCCAAATGGGCTTGGGCTTGCTTGTAGCGCAGGCTGAGCAGCGGTGACTTCCATGAGGCGGCTGGCAGTGCGATTACCAGTCTGGCCAAGGCTGTGTAGGTGTCTTCACGACCGCAGATGAGATGATGTGTCCACCCGGGCCTGCAGGACTCCGGAGGAGAATTTCTCCGCAGAATCGGCCACAGAGCAGGCTACCCGTTCACCGCGACCTTAACCTGGCCGCTCCGCCCCTTTCCCCAGAACGCTCTCGGTCCCACGGTCACCAGTCCTGCCCTGAGGCATCCGGCTGCCCTTCTCCCCAGTGCGAGTGTGATCCTAACACCAAGGCTCTGGCTGCCTCGCGGCCCGGCCCGCGTTCCCTGTGAACAACTGGTCACCCGACCCTGCTGCACCTCTTTTGTGTCACGTGCCCTTTCTTCTCGTGCGCCATAACGCAGGCAGGAGACAGGCAATGGAAGGGTCTCCGATGGGGGCTCTCTGGGGGATCTCCCCAGAAGCTGGGGGCGGCATGAATGTGGGCAGCCGCCCCAACCACGTCCCGGGAGCATCTGCTCTCAGGAGCAGCCGTGCTTCCTTTCTCCTTCTGCTTGCTCTCTCTGTGACAGCATGGTAATTCCACAGTCAGAATAGCTTCTGCAGGACACGAAACCGGATTTTGTACGCTTTGCCCAAATCCTGGCATGACTTGAGAGACCGCTAAAGGGTCTAGCTTATCACAGAATTCACTAGAGCTCCCCGTGCAAGCATCTGTGTAGATTACCAGTTAAGTTTCTAGGCCCATTGCTTTTTGTTTGTTTGTTTTGGTTTTTTGTTGTTTTGTTTTTTGTTTTTTTTGCTGTACCAGGGATTGAACTCAGGACCTTGCACTTGCCAGGCAAGCACTTATTCTACTGAGCCATCTCCCAGCCCTTCTAGGCCCATTTATACTTCTTTTTACTTTTGGCAATACTGGGGCTTGAACCCAGGACCTCATACATGCTAAGCAAGAGCTCCACCATTGAGCTACAGCCCTAACCCCAGACTCATTTATTCTTTTTTTCCCCACTTATTCATAATAATTGTTTTCAATCCAATCCAACCATGGAGTGCCCAACTCTACTGACTGTACAGGAGGTTGTGAGACCAAAGAAACTTAGAGCTATTTGTAAGAATGTCAATCCATTTTGTATTTTGGCAGCTTTTTAATATGTAATAGCTCAGCATCAGTCTCTTGATTAGAAGCTACCAAAGCTTCTATTCCGACTAATGGCCCTATAAGTGGGGCACCTAAGACCTGATGTGTACCCCCAGGATACATTTGTGAAGATGCGGAAGATTTAACTCCCCTAGATGTTTGAGCCGTTCCACTCTTGGATGGATGGAAATGAGAGGCCCAGGGGCCCAGGGTTTCTTTTTGTTGTTCTTGCCAGCTCGTTTTTTTTTACACAGGATCTCACCACGTAGTTCAGGCTGCTCTTGGACTTACAGTGACTCTCTTGTCTCACCCTCCCAAGTTTGGGGTTACAGGTGTGCGCCACCGTACCCAGCAGTGATTAAGGCTTTTGGTCACTGCATTTTCACTTCATAACCAGCCAGAACCGGAGCGTCATAACCATCCCTCTAAAGCTTCATCATAATAAAAGTAAAAACAGTAGGTACCACTGCTGCTGGGTTGGCACCATCTGTTACACCCCTTTTCCTAGGATTTGGGGTAAATATAGACAAACAATGATCAGAAATTTGTTTTGATATTAGCTGTTAATATAGCTAGTTCCGCAGCTCAGGCTACAGACATCAACACAGACCTCTTAAATTTGCGTATTCGAGTCATCTTAATTAAGTCATAGGCACATGGATGATCCAGGCGTCAAATACAGAGAAGGCTGTACTGTAACTCATGCCACCTTTTGTAAGATCTAGGGTTTCTAGATCTCATTTGCCAAAATATAACAGGGGCCGGGAAGATGGCTCAGTAGAATAAGCGCTTCCCTGGCAAATGCAAGGGCCTGAGTTCAATCCCCGGTTCCACCAAAAAAAAAAAAAAAAAAAAAAAAAAAAAAAAAAAAAAAAAAGAAGAAGAAGGAGAAGGAGAAGGAGAAGGAGAAGGAAAAAAAAAAAGAAAAGAAAAAAGAGCATAACAGGCAGGCCAGCAGGGTAGCGCAGGCTGCTTGCCCCGCTGGCTCATGTGCTCATGTGGTGCTTCCTGGGCCGGTCCACAAGTCTCAGGCACACGCCGGTCTTTGGACATCCTCCTTCCTGCAGAGACATCAACGCTGTCACCACCATGCTCTGTGGTCTCCTGAGGCTCAATCGCAGGTCTGCAGCCATCAGCGGTACTCTGTGGCCTCACTGACAAGACAGGCAGCAGAGAGACAGCAGCGAGAGACTCTTCAGGAACTTGGTCATCAGTGAGCGGCTGGCCAAGAGAGGGGACCCAGTGTTTACAGAGCACCCCAGCCCGGGCCATCAGGCTGAGGCATCACCTGTATTTTGTTTCCACATAAACAGATCAGAGCCCAATATAAACAGAGAAACAAAACCGGAGACCTAACTGTGAGGAACTACCAGTCGTGTCTGGCCACGTTCTTTACATTCAAAATCTCCTGAGCGCATTTTCTGTGCATGTCCTTTCCCTTTCCCTTCCTTGACTCTATTCCAGGCGCTAAACAACTTGCGAGTTGTTCTTCATTCAAAATAGAGCATTAAATCTGCTACATTTAGAGTTAGAGAAAGTAAGCTGGTATATCCAGAGGACAGGCCCGACCTTGGGCTGTACAACTTGTGATGCGGAGAGGCCACCCTTTCCACGCCCGGGCAAATTGCTCTCCTGGGTCGAGACGGGGCGGCAACATTTTACCCTTGTGTTTTCAATGATTTGAGAAATCTCCAGTTGTTTCACTGTGCGCTTGCCAGGCTCCCTTTCTGCTGGCCACACCGGCCCCGTCTGTGGCACTGGCTCTGCTGGCACTGGCTGCACAGTCCCACAGTCCTAACTCATTGGACCTGGAATTCACTTCCCGCATGATCACTTTTTGGATGCCTTGCCTGACTTTCATCTTTGCTGGCCAGTCTTGTGTTCTGTGTACTCATACTGTAAGGTACCAGTGGCTTTATTCAGAAGGACGTCATATAACCCAGCCTCGTGCTTTACTGTCTGTGTGTGAACTCAGCAGATCACAGTAACCAGCAGGCTTTGAGAAGAGAAACGTGATTGCTTCCTGATCACGGTATGACTCTGTTACTTACCTAGTGATTTGGGGCCAAAGAACTAACATCAAGGTGGGTTTGGGTTTTTTCCCCAGAACCAGGGATTGAACTCAGGCCCTTGCGCTTGCCAGGCAAGCGCTTATTCTACTGAGCCATCTCCCCGGCCCCAACACTAAGGTTTTTACTTTTTTTTTTTTGCACACATGTAATAGCTTTAGTATGGCTGGAGTTGGAGCCACACTGTTTAGGAATTGATGTAACTAAACGAAATCATGGAGGCTGAAATTCATAACTGTTGGAACCATGCAAGATGGGATGGCAGTGGACCCTCGAGTTACAACCAGCCTCGGGTGCAAATAACTCAGGTTATGACCGGAACTTTAGGTTTCACTTAGAATCAAAGTCACAACTCAGAGTTACAATCTGAATGCCAGCCATTTGTGCAGTTGTAAACAAAGACTTGTGATGCTGGAAAAACAAGTATAAGTGTAAGAATCAGCCTGAACCCTGATGTGCATGTTTGTGGGCCTGATTTGGGGCAGTGCTGTATATAGTCGCTATGATTACTGCTATTAAAAAAGCTAGAAAAGAAGGGCCAGGGAGATAGCTCAGTAAATTAAGTGCTTGCGTGGCAAGCACGGGGTCCTGAGTTCTATCCCTGGTACAGTACCACAGAGGGGAAAAAGCTAGAAAAGAAACCAAGGAAGAGAGCTGGGGGGATATACCTCAGTGGCATATGTACCTGCCTGGCAAGCGCAAGATCCTGAGTTCCATCTCCAGTACAAAGAAAAGAAAAGAAGCCAAGGAAGAAAGGAAGGTAAAGAAAGCAATCATAAATAAAAACAAGGAAATTACAGAGAGATATGCAAGTGTTGTTCATGTGGCTAACCTTGCTAATATGTACAGCAGTTCAAAATCCACCACCTGTACAATTTTACAGAGAAAACAATTTTATAAGAAGTGTTGGTATGGGCTGGTGAGATAGCTCAGTGGCATAAATACCTGCCTGGCAAGCACAAGGTCTGGAGTTCGATTCTTGGTACCAAAAAAGAAAAAAAGAAAAAAAAGAAAGAAATGTTGCTAAAGATGTTAGTCAAATAAGTAAATCATGAAAATTAGTAAGTCATGATCAACAATATTAGATGAAGGCTATCAGTGTGGATAAATGAAAGGCAGATGGCAGGTTATAGCCTATTTGAGTCTATAATTTGTGAAAAAACCAGGGCCAGCCAAGCAGATTAAAGCTCCTACAAGCAGGTGCAGGGGCTGGGGGTTGGATCTCCAGGCCTGCTGTGCTGGCCCCACCCCTGGGACACACTGGGACTGGGTGTGGTGACGCATGCTTGTAATCCCAGCTCTTAGGAGGCTGTGAACAGGCGGATCACTATGAGTCTGATCTAGTAGTGAGACCTTGAACACCCTGTAGACCCTTCCTTAAAATACAGAAAAATATTGAAGAAAACATAAATGCCGATCTCATAAAGGATAATAATGGTGAAACATCCTGTGCCAGTAAGGGATGGTTTAACTTTTTTTTTTTTGATGGCTGGCTCAGTCCACCCCAGGGGCGGGGCTGGTGTAGCATGTGGTGCAGGGGATCAAATTGCTGTCCCTGTGCTTGCCTAAGCAGGCGCTTTCGACTGCTGAGCTATCTTGCCAGCCCCAGTTTAACAATTTTAAAGCAAAAACTGGGGTTCATGGCACAATCAGGCATGGTGAAGCTGCTGAAAATTACATACACTACTTCGAAACAATGAACAGAGAAATGACTTTTGCTCTCAAGATTACAACTGTGTTGGGGGCCTGGCCCTAGCTCAGTTCTTCAAGTGGCTGCTTCCACAAAGCTGTCAGCCTCAGGTTGCTGGAGTTCGATCCCCACAACACTCCAGCCAGCCAAACCACGCCTGAGGGCATTCGGAGAAAAAAAAAAAGATTACAACTGTGATTAAACTGGCCTTTTCTGGAAGAAAATGCCAGGAGAACACACATTACCCAGGAAGAGAAGCAAATGCCGGACCACATCCTATGAAGGACGAGCTAACCCTATTGCCACGCACCAGTGCGAGTTGTGACCTCCAGATAAAGCCTGTGTTTTGTCACTCTGAGACCCCTGGAGCGTTCAGAAAACAAAGTCATGAAGAATAAGCTGGGGTCATGTGGCTATCTAATGCAAAAGCCTGGCTAACATGAGTACTTTTTGTTGAATGAATCAGGGAGGCTTTCCGTCCTACTGTTAATAAATATCTAGAAGAGCTGGGGAGATAGCTCAGTAGAATAAGTATTTGCCTGGCAAGCGCAAAGACCTGAGTTCCATCCCCAGTTCCACCAACCAACCAACCAACCAACCAACCAACCAACCAACCAACCAAAGAAACAAACAAATATGTAGTGCTCCCTTTGGCAGCACATATACTAAAATTGGAATGATACAGAGAAGATTAGCACAGCCCCTGCACAAGAATGACATGCAAGTTTGTGAAGCATTCTATATTTTAAAAAATAAAATAAATAAATAAATATCTAGACGACAAGGGTTTACCACTCAAAGCTCTCCTCATCACAGACAATGCTCCTGCTTACCTGCGAGATTTGGAAGAGGAACTGGCTAAAGAATTCCCGAGGCTCTAGTTGAGGGCCTCCCACCTAATACCACCCCTCTACCGAAGCCTATGAACCAGAAGGTCATAGCTAACTTTGAGAAGCTACACACCAAGGAACTGGTCCAGAAACGCTTCCAGATAATCTCAGATACAGGTTCAACCCTTAAAGAGTTCTGGCATGAACATTACATCATCCCTTCCTGTGTGGTAATAATTGAGAAATCCTGGATCAATGTCTCTCTAAGGACACTGAGATCTGCCTGGAAGAAAGTGTGGCCTAGAATGACACAGGAGAGACTTCGAAGGCTGTGTAGAAGAGCCTGAGCCTTCAGTGGATCCTGTGGTTAATGACACTGTCACTGTGACAGAGTCCATAGGCTTGCAGAGGAACTGACGCAGGAGCTCTCAGAAGAGGAACTGTCTGCAGAGGAACTTCAGCAGCTTCTGGCTGAGGAGCAGAGAATGGCAGATGAGGAGACTTCTGGGGGGGGTATTAGCAATCAATGCAGCCAACTTTCTCTGAAATAAAAGAAATGCTGGGGCTGGGGAGATGGCTCGGTACAATAAGCACTTGCCTGGCAAGTGCAAGGGTCTGAGTTCAATCCCCGATTCCGCCAAAAAATAAATAATAAATAAATAAAAGAAATCCTGAAAAAAACTGGACATAGAGAAGCACCACCCAGACAGAGAAAAGGCCATTCATTGCATTCACTTGCTTAATGACAATGTCATGTCATACTATAGAACAGTGTTACAAAGAATTGGACAACTTTAGACCATTTTTATTTCTGAAAAAGTTGAGACCTAGTGAGCCAGAAGCAGGTCCTAGTGGGCTTCAGACTCTGCCAGGGAGAAAAGGACCCCAGCGAGCCAGACTCCTGATGCTCCTAGGGAAGGCGGCTCTCCTTCCAAACGATGACCTCCGGCCCTTCCCTACCCATTCTGAAAGCCTAGGACAACCTGAATGGTGAGTACAGTACAGAATTGTTGTTTCTGGTAAACTAGGAACATTTTGTAACTTTTTGGTGACTACACTAGGAAAATTATTGGTGTTCCTGGTAAATTATGCACATTGTACAACGCTTTTTATTATGAAAAGGTTGAAATGTACTTTGGGAGGTTTGGAATGAATTATGGTATGTCCATTTTTTATGTCCATTATTTCTTACAGGAAAAATATTTTTGATTTACAACCAACTTGAATTGCAACTAACCCTCACAAAGGGAATGAGTGTATAAGTTGGGGGTCCACTGTAACTATACTTTCAACACTCAGTAGGTCTGATCTAGCCCTCGGGGCACAATGCCAATTTTACTCATAAAGGCACATCATTACAGATGTATAATACGCACATCTGTTCTTTTTTAATGCATTTAGAACAGGGTCTATAGGGCCTCACTATGTAGACCAGACTCCCAATGATTCTCCTGTGTTCAGCCTCCCAAGCACTGGGATTACAGGCACATGCCCCACACCCAGTCTCAATCGCTGTTTCAGTGTGCCCCAGGGGGCAGGGCTGGCACTGCACGCCAAGGATAGAACCCTGGTCTCTGTGCTCTGTCTAGGCAGGAGTTTAGTCTACTGAGCTATCAAGCTGGCCCCCTCAGACATTTACTCTTTAGGGCATTCTTATCAACTCTCTTGTCTTCCTATTTTGTCAGAAGCTTCCTAATTTATTATATGATTCACACTGAGCAGGGAAATAAGATATCAATAACATAAAATATCAAATATGCAATGACTGCTTAGAATAAGCATTAACATTTTACCATCAACTGTTTACTTGCTTACAAAACCTAAAAGCCAACATCAGAAATAAAAAAACACTAGGCATGGTGGTGCACACCTGTAATCCCAGCACTTGGGAGACTGAGGCAGCAGGATCATTGTAGGTTCCAGACCAGCCTGGGCTACAAAGTGAGCTCATGGCCAGCCTGAACTACACAGGGGGACCCTGTCTTAAAACAAAACAACAAACACCAGAAATAAAAACTTCTGTGAACTACAATGTAAACACACACAGAAGTCGGCCACAGAAATATTTCCTTAAGCCAGGAGTGTTGGTGCATGCCTATAATCCCAGGACTTGAAAGGCTGAGCCAGGAGGATTGTCATGAATTCAAGGCCATCCTGGGCTACATAACTGACTTTGCACTACATAGTGAGACCCTGTATCAAAGAAGGAGGAGGAAGAGGAAGGAGGGGGAAAGGAGGAGGAAAAAGAAGAAGAGGAGGAAGAGAAAGAAGGACAGAAAGCAAGCAAGCAAGCTTTGCTCTGTCACATCCAAGGCAGTCTTCACACGTGAAAACTGCCTGTTCCATATACAAGCATTGCTTGTGCTGAAAGTACATATAGTTTGCTTTCCTGTCCTATATTTTTTGGTTTTCCTATTGTTTTAGTAGGTCTTTGGATACTACATCTGCCTTTTTACCTGTCAGTTCACCAGTGGGTTCCACAAATATTTTGCAAAGTTCCTTGGGTAGAAAATATTTTGTGGGCCAGGGAGATGGCTCAGTAGGATAAGCACTTCCCTGGCAAGCGCAAGGGTCTGAGTTCAATCCCCGGTTCTGCAAAAAAAAAAAAAAAGAAAAAGAAAAAGAAAAAAGAAAATATTTTGTGTTTCCTCTTTTTTTTTTTCCCAGTGCCAGGGATTGAACTCAGGACCTTGTGCTTCTTGCCAGGCAAGTGCTTGTTCTACTGAGCTATCTCCCCAGCCCATTGTGTTTCCTCTTGAATGACAGAGGGAGAAAAACTGATCTGAGGTGGATGGCCTCCAAATGGCACAGGGGAAAAATTACCTCCCAACCTGGAAGGTACCTGGGACTAGTTCATGTTCTCTAAAACCAAAGAATGAATTTTAGGAACAAACTGAGGTCATGAGCAGAATATATTTATTGGGGGAAAGAAAGCTTCTGTCCAAGAGAGGGATAGAAGGGGGGTCCCAAGCAGGTGGTCCCCAGGAAGTTGTCCCTTCCAGACACTTTTATAGAGGAAAACCATGCAGTAAGGCAGGTCTAAGGTGGTGGAGAAGACATGAGAACTCACTTAGGTGGGCATGAGGTGGGACAAAACTATGGTCAATCAGTGACGTTACAAGCACCATTGCTCAGGTAAGATTGATTAAACCCAGTACCAAATGGGGAAGCAGGTCACGTAGCAAGCAGGCATGAACACAGGACAGGGTCTCTTCCTGTTGGGGTTGGGCTAGTGACTCATTTGGGCTCTTTCAAGGTGATACCTATTTAGAATATCAATCCCTGATGCCCATCCCTAGGGAAGTATGTAGCTGCGTTTGCTTCCTCTTTTGTCTTGAGGTCTGGCCCACATGGGAGTATCTGTCTCTTCCAAGGTGCAAAGTCACCTTGTCTTCCATCTAGCCTCCTTCAGGGCCTGGCCCTATTTGACTGCCTATAATATTTTTATCTAATTCAGCTGCCTACAACATTATGAGCTCAAGTCCCTATCCTCCTAGGAAAACTTCCCCATGATACTGTACACTTGTTATTTTCTTTGAAAATAATTGAACTATTTATGCCACACACTCCCCCCCCCCCCAGAACTGGGGATTGAACTCAGGCCCTTGTGCTTGCCAGGGAAGCCCTTAGTCCACTGAGCCATCTACCCGGCTCTGCCACATGTTTAGGATCAAGTAAAACACAACCATTGGCCAATGTGTTTTGAGTGACATCATAGGTGCTGAATAATTCATCAATAATATCTACTCCACCTTTGGTTTCGTTATAGAAAGTTACCATCTTGGGCTTCCATTTTATTGAGGTTTTCCTATCAATATTTCCATCATGGTGAAATGCTGACATAAGCAGTACCAGTTTTTGTTTTTCTTTGCTATATATGAGGTCAAAGTTCTATCTTTTTTAGTATAATTCTCTGCTTTGAAATTTCAATATTTCATTCAGAATTTCTGTTTTGTTCCACTATATAGTTCCTGGGCTGGTCAACTTGTATCCTGCTAGCAAGTGTAATATCATTTGGAAACTGATAAACCAATTGGCTAATGTCACATCCCAATTAGTTAAGGAGATGAGAACAGCAAATCTGTTCACAACATCATTTGGTTTATTACTACATGTATAAGGACTTGGTGGCTGAATTCCAGGAAATATTTATAAATTGAAAGCATAATAAGTCTTCAGATCAACAAGGGCATAATTTTTTTTCAAACATTCAGGGTTTTTTTTGTTGTTGTTGTTTGTGGTACTGGGGATCAAACTTGGGATCTTGCACTTGCTAGGCAGAAACTTAAGCCTGCTGAGCTATCTCCCCAGCCCAAGGGCATAATTTTTTTTTTTTTTTTTTTTTTTTGCAGAACCGGGGATTGCACTCAGGCCCCTGCGCTTGCCAGGGAAGCGCTTATTCCCCTGAGCCAGCTCCCCAGCCCCCCAAGCGCATAAATTTTTATGCCATATTTTGAAGGTTTTTTGGGAATATACCTCCTGAAGCAATAGTGACCATAAAATGCTACAGGATTTTCATCAATAGGCATATATTCAGATGGTACATAAATTTGCTTAACAATTATTCACAAATCTCTCAATTGATGAGCAAATACCAGCCAGATTATCAATTTATTTTCTGTCAGGCGATTTTGAAGGAAATCAAATGTCCTCAGTATCATCATCATTCCACAAAGCTCAAGCCCACGCCCATCACTTTTCCATAAGTCTTTTACATTCCTATGACGACTATGAGAGAAGCCTGGCACGCACAGCAGACCTATGAATGCTTTCAGTTCAGCTAGTGAAGTGCTATAATAAGTACATTTCACAGTTTGGCTACTGGTGCATACGGAGCACTTTACTTATATTTCAGCATGTGTGGGGTTCACAATATCGTGTAGCATGTGTCTGTTGTAAACAATTTCCAACATGGAATGGCAGTGTTGCTATTCCATGCAATAGGGTTCACCTTGCAAAATTTTCACCATATTTTCAGATCTACTTCTAATGTTGGGTGACTCTACTTAGTCATATATAGAGGCATATATATGCGGATTGCTGTTTTCTTTGTCATCTGAATCAAGGAGGTCTGCATTTCTTCTTCCTGTTTTGGTCAATCCTTGCTCCATTTCACTGTCACAGGAACTTTGGCTCACACGGCCACGGTCAGAGTCATTATTGTCTTCATCAGGATCATTGTATGGTCTGCTGATTCACTTTCAACCTCTTCCAAGCTGCTATCTTGTTTTACATGTACATTGTACTGAATTGGGCTGCTTCTACCAGAAAAATCAAAAGAAAGCATTTTAAAAAACAAACCCGGGGACCAGGGAGATAGCTCAGTAAAATAAGCGCTTGCCTGGCAAGCCCAAGGGCCTGAGTTGAATCCCTGGTTCCACCAAAAAAAAAAAGTTCCTGCTTCTATAAAAATACATTAAAAACCAATCAAAGTATTACTTAAGGCCCGGGAGATGGCTCAGTAGAATAAGCTTCCCCAGTGCTGGGATTACAGGCGTGTGCCACCACACCTGGACTCGGTGGCTGGTCCAGCATGCCCGGGGGCCGGGCCAGCACGGCATGTGTGCTGGGGGTCCAACCCTGGTCCCTGCACTTGCCTAAGCAGGTGCTTAGTCCACTGAGCCATCTTGCCAGCCCCAAAACAAATCCTAAATGCACAGAAATTTATCAGTGAGCATTTCATGGGCAAATGCGCTTGTTGCTGCTTTGGATCTCCTGCACACACATTACCAGTCATCTGCCAACTCAGTGACTACACAGGTAGGTTTCCCACCCAGGCACAGCTACTGTGAGTCACACTCAACTTTGGTACAGTACATGTTTACACCACGAAAGAATGGTGTGGGTGTATTTTACCCCTCATGATGTTGTGGGTAAAAGTCCCAGTTTTACACTTTCACACACATGTATACCTTGTCATTTGTCATACCAAGTATATAAACATGAAGATTGCTCCCTGTATTCCCCAGGCACAGCTACTGAGATATACAGCTGGCTTCTGTCATGTGACAGTACACATTCACAGTAGAAAAGTAAGGGATGGGTGGTTGTTACCCAACGCCGTGTCCCAAGAGCTATCTGGTGCTACTATCATGTATACAACAGAAACCAGCACTGGGCTCCTTCTATGACACCAGGCCTCGATGAGACCATTGGGCAGGTGATTGAAGTCAACTTGGATGGCCTTTCCAACCAAGAAGCGGCAGTGGTTTAATACAACAGGGACTGATCCTGGTTATGAGATTTCCATTCCAACCCGGAGAGCCTCAGCTGGCACCCTAACTGAGCACTTATGACAGAGGGGGTAGCCCACCCACGTGAGACCCTATGGTACATTATGTCGAGCAAGGAATCAGCTAGATGGGGAGGGAAGTGCCGAACTAGGCTGTGGCATCTGCTGACCCTGTTGCCTGCTGCCCATTTAGTAATTGCTGGCCGAATGGAGTTGCAGCAGCGTGCTATAGTGTCAGTTCAGGCACAACCTTCAGCTAGGTCATGTTCTCCAGAATAAAGTATGTGCATTTGACCCTAAAGCCCATGAAATGGCTTTGTTCCCCCAGCAGGAAGAATAGCCACATCCAGAAAACAAGGACAGAAGGAGGAGCCTGCCTGGTGGCACTTTATGTTCTCTGTGCCCTCTTCCTTGACTTTGATTGGCTAGACGCCTGGACCCCAAAGAGCCTCCCTTTGCCAGGGACCTAGCAGGAGTCTGTGCAAATGATCATGCCTCCTAGGCACTTGTGTGTGTGTGTCCCTGGGGCCAAAGACAAGAAAACAAGGAAAGGAGTCATGGTATTGGCAGAGGCATTCACCCAGGGGGGGACGAGGTTATTATTACACAGCACGGGCAGGGAGGACTATGTGTGGAACTCTAGTGACCCTCATGGGTGTGTCCTGGTATTTTCTTGGCCAAATATTACCACAAACGGGTAGATATAGGACTCTGCTCTGAAGAGGACAGTGACTGTGGCTCAGGTCTGTAGTAGTGAGTTTGGATCAAGTCACCAGCAGGACTCCAAGATGAGAAGGCATAGCTAGGAGTGAAAAGAATCTAAATAGACAGAGAATAGGGGAGATGATCAGAGTCAATTTTGGTCCCATTTCATAGTGGTTTCTATCATTCAGGGATGCTGCAGCTGCAGGAATCCACGTCACCTGAGGGCACACCTTTCCCCAGGAGCCCAGGAGGGAAGGGAATAGAGACCCAACTCCTTTCAACCCAACCAAGGGCACAGACAGGTGGCACTAGGGCAAAGGCTGGGCTAAAGCTTTTGTGGGCACTTACACCATATCTCAACAACTGTGCTGCTCTAACTTCCCTGTCATTTACAGATGTCCAGCCCTAATGCACACCTTACACAACGAGTTTCATCTCGGAATGTGTCTCAAGACCCTGAGCTGCAGAGAACCTTGAGACTTCACTGTGCAAGGCCGCCTGTCATGCTAGCTTCATATAGTGTGGGGTTGTTTTTTCTTTGTCTTTTTGAGATAGGGTCTCATTATGCAGCTCAGGCCGGCCTTGAGCTCACTTTTAGCCCAGGCTGGTCTTAAACTTGTAAAGATCCTCACGCCTCAGCCTCCTGAGGGCTGAAATTTCAGGCATGAGCCACCATGCCTGTCTTTGCCATCTTCATATTTCAATTTGTTTACCTGTCTGTCTGTCTGTCTATCTATCTATCTATCTATCTATCTATCTATCTATCTATCTATCTATCAGCTATCAGCTATCTATTAATGTGAGACAGGGTCTTGCTATGTAGCTCAGGTTGGCCTCAAACTCAAGGCAATTCTCCTGCCTCAGCTTTCTGAGTGCTGAGAGCTCAGGCCTGTGCCACCAAGCCTAGCAATTACTACTACTTCTTACCCCCTTTATCCTAACAAAAGATGCCCCTTCTTTCTTTCTTTCTTTCTTTCTTTCTTTCTTTCTTTCTTTCTTTCTTTCTTTCTTTTTTTTTTTCTTCAGAACCGGGGCTTGAACTTAGGCCCCTGTGCTTGCCAGGGAAGCACTAATTCCACTGAGCCATCTCCCTGGCCCCAAAACTGTTGTTCCCTTCTTTTTTTATTTTTGGCAGAGCTGGGGATTGAACTCAGGCCCTTGCACTTTCCAGGAAAGCACTAATTCCACTGAGCCATCTCCCTGGCCCCTGCCCCTCTTTCCTTACAGGTTGAAATCATTCAAGAGAATGAGCTCTTTCCACAGTATGTTTGCAACTCAGAATGAAGGGAGAAGGTGATAGGATGTCAAAATATGTATGGAATGTCAAGAAGCAATTCTTTCAGCTGTCTGAGACAGTAATATATTCTTTGCACTGAGTTCAACCACAGGGCTCCCATGAAGCCGAGGAGACCGTTCCACTACTGCCAGTAAAGAGCAGCTCTATTCACAAGACCGACCTATCTGAGGTTGAAGGAGGACAGGGTTGGCACTTAGGAGTGTGCCTGGTGCAGTGCTGAGACCTGTTTGTCATTTGTGTGGGTGCCGTGTTAGTCTTGGGTGGGGCTTAGGCTTCTGTTCTATAAGGTACAGGTAGATGTGAGGTAAACTACCTGGGTTTTGTTAAATTGTAATTTCTGACCCTATATCTTAGCTGAGGCCTGACAGTGGAATTTGGGGACTTGGAGGATTTGCTGGGAATCAAACCTAAGGCCTTGTACACAAAGCATGTATTCTACACATGTCCCTAGCCTTGATCGTTGTTCTTCATTCCCATATTGCTAGAAGCCTGAAGAACACTAACAGCCTCAAAACCCTACAATCAAATCAATGTCCTTTCACCAGGACTGGTAAAAGGTTGGTTGGCCAAGGGGAGAAAACCCAAATTCATGTACACCCACCTACAGGGTTACTAGAAACATTCCAGTGAGGCTTGGGCACTGGTTGTGTGACTCAGGCCTGTCCTCGCGTCTGAGTAGGTGTCTGGAAAAGTGTGCTGCCTTTTCTCCCCTCCCCCGTCTCCATTCCTCATGCATTTAACCCTTCAAGACTTATGTATGTTCATGTATGCGTGTGTTACTGGGATCAAACCCAGAGCTATTGCACTGAGCTGGGTCCCCAGAATTCTTCTTCTTCTTCTTTTTTTTTTTTTTGAGACAGGTTCTTGCTAAGTTGCATAGTTGCCCAACCTGGGTTTGAGCCTGTGATCCTCCTGCCTCGGCCTCCCAGGGCACTGAGATGATGGGTATGGGTCCAGCCTAAGGATGCTCATGCTGCGGCTGCATTATGTTGGATTCATTTATTTAATTGCGCCAGGAATTGAACTCAGGGCCTCATGCTTGCTAGGCAGGTGCCGCCGAACTGCGCCCCTGGCCTTTGGAGGCAGGATGTGGGTGGCGACTCACTGCAGCAGTCATGGGGTGCGGGTGCAGCGCCGAGGCCTATCCTGAGAGTGGCGAGGCCACGGGCGGGTGGGTGCATTTCTGCAGGAGTCCTCTGCACCTGCGTTTGTGGCCCTGGCTCTGTCCGGGTCAGGCGGTGAATCCTTGGAGGACAGCAACACTTCCTCTCTGCGTGTCTTGAGAGAAAGCACCACAAAGTGCCAAGTGTCACTCGTCTTTAGGACATTTAAAATTTTTTTCTGTCAACACAGTTGGATTCTTTTTTGGTTTTGTGGTACCGGGGATTGAACTCAGGACCCTGAGCTTGCCAGGCAAGCGCCTATCCTACTGAGCTATCTGCTCAGCCCCCAAAACAGTTGGATTCTCTGCTGTAGTTTTAAAAACTCTTCAATAGGAATAGAGCATGGTGGAGCACGCCTGTAACCCTGCACGTGGGAGGCCTTAGCCTTCAGATGACCACCCATGTTCAGGGCAGCCTGGACTACAGAGTGAGACTCTGTCTCAAAACAAAAACGTAAGTAAAGAAAAGGAAGAGGAGAGAGACTGAGACAGAGGAGAAAGAAAGAAAGACAAAAAGAAAGAGTATGAGATGGGGACAGGACAGGACGGGATGGGACAAAAGAGAGGAAGAAAAAAGACAACAGAGAAACAAAGGGCGCCAGACAGTAGCCTGAGCCAGTGACAGCACTGGTAACCAAACTATGTAGACCAATACACGGTCCAGGTTCTGCGGTTTTAGGCTGAAACTCCTCCCCTCCACGATTTAACTTGCAAATACATAAACAATAATTATGTTATGATTGTGTTACCAAGTGTGTCATACATAAAGATGTCATTTCTGAGGAAAACAACACACAAATGAGATGTGGCCACACCACAGACTTTGTACACTACTTCAGGTTAGGGGTGAAAGAGGTGATTAGGGTTTGAGTTGAATCGCAAACTCCAGGGTAACTATTGAGGAGGTGACTGGAAAAATGAAGGAAAGGAAGCCAGAAGAAAATCAAAGCAGCAGACCACAAAGCTTCTGGAGAAGGAGTGAGGCTTGCAGGTCTGAGGACCCCTGAGCACCTTCCTGGGTTCTTCACCTGTACACACGCCAGGCTGACCTTGAACTGGTGATCTTCCTGCCTCAGTCTTCTGAATAGATGCAATTGCAGGCATGTGCTACTACATGCCTGGCTTTTTGTTTGTTTGTTTTGCGGAACTGAGGATTGAATTCGCTTGCCAGGGAAGTGCTTATTCCACTGAGCCATCTCCCTGGCCCAATGCCTGTTGTTTGAAAGACTCCTGAGTGGCCTTTTTCTATTATTTCTGACAACGTTCTTACACATACACTGTATAAAAGGCTCCAGATGCCAGCAGAGCACCAGAGGTTGGAAACTGGCCCTGCCTCGTCATAGCAGGATATGACAGCGTGTGGCAATGCTTAGTTTTCAGGTCCTTTCAGATAACAGTGGGTTTTACTGTGGGTGCAGTCGCAGCAACTGGGGAGGCTGAGGCAGGATGGCTACTTGGGACCATGAGTTTGGGGGCCAGCTGGGGAACATAGCAGGGGATTATCTCTCAGGAAGAACTAAGGTTGGTCACTAGCACTGCAAAAGAAAAAGGAAGTTGAAAAGGTAGGCTGCTTCTGTGCACGACAAACCCCACTCCATGGGAAGCCAAGGCCTGAAGTCCAGGCTTCTGCCTTTCTTTCCAGCAAGGGTCTAGTTGTCACCTGCCCTGTGTAGGCGCCTTTCCAGGAAGGTGCACCCCGCACTGCTGATGCGACAGTGCTCCCAGCTCCCCAATTCTGGAGTCAGAATTTCTTCCCGAGGGGGGAGCAGTCTTGGATCATGCTGGAGGGTGTCCGGGCGTGCAGGCTGGGGACACGGAGTGGGGTTAGTTACCATCACAGAGAGTTGGCAGCCATGGAGAAGCAGGGCCACTGGTGGCCTCCGTGGCTCCTGCTAGGGATGCCAGCCAGCAAGGCCACCAACACCTGCACGGTCATCACCACATGGCCTTGTGAGGAAGCCAGTGGGCCAGGACAGGTTGGCTGGTGTGGGTACTCAGCCTGCTCTAAGGTTTCTTTTTCTTTTCTTCTTTTGGTGGAACCGGGGATTGAACTCAGACCCCTGCACTTGCCAGGCAAGTGCTTATTCTACTGAGCCATCTCCCCAGCCCTCAGCCTGCTCTAAGATGGGAGGCGGACATGGTGAGTTCCTGAGCCGCTTTGGGGTGGCTGGTCCCTGGCACTGCTGCCCACCCTCCTATCCCAGCCTCTAAAGTAGAGGCCCTGTACAACTACCTCAAGGTCACCAGTGATAGAAACCCTGAAGGGGCCAGAGCAGCACTCGCGTTCACCACATGCAGGGCCAGCTCCACTGGTGCCTTGAGATAGTGATCGTAGCAGGTGACCGGCTGCTGCAGCACTAGGGAGAAGCACACATGCTGAGGGCAGGATGCCATACCCTCCAGGCTCAGCTCCGACTTCCTGTTTGATTACAGTCCCCGACAGTCGCTTGTGAGAGACTGAGAGGCTTACTCGGCTAATGCCTGCTGCAACCAACAAAGACCTCTGGCCTGACCTGGCCTGGGCTGCAGGGCGGAGCAGAGCCAGTTCTGGGATGTGGGGAGGCCACAGGAGCAACATTAACCAGAGCCTCTTGAGGTACATTGTCCTTCTCTCCTGTCTCGGGACAGATAGAGGACAAGACTGTGGAAATCGCGCACTCGAGCCCTCTGCCTGTGACTCAGTAGACACCGGGTGGATGTAACCCATCAGGACCCATGTTTGGCCTTTCTTCTCATAAGATAGGCCAACAAAAGTCACCCCCAGCCTATGTTAAGGCCCCCATCTGGAAGTCAGTGGCTACCTGGCCCTCAGTGTGCAACCCAGGTCCCATGCAGGTATTGGGGTGCTGCACATGCTGGCCAGCTTTGCAGTGTGTGACAGCAAATGAACTCTGCACTAGGGTGCAGCTCAGTGGTAGAGCATTGGCCTAGCACATGTGAGGCCCTGGGTTTCACCTCTAGCATCAATCAATCAATCAATCAAATTAACTCTATGCAAAATAGTCACCAGTTTAAGCTACTCATGTTCATTCAGAAAATATTTACTCAATGCTATTTTTTTTATTTTTGACTTTGATACAGGGCCTTGCTATGTAACTCATTTTGGCCTTGAACTCATGGCAAAGCTCCTGCCTCAGCCTTCGAGAGCTGAGATCACAGGTGTGTGTTACCACCCTAGATGGATTCGTAATTTAATGGCTTCCTGGGGTGGGAGAGGGTGATGGAAACTTAGAAAGTGAGATCTAAAGGGAGATCAGGGAGGCGTTCCCTTGGGGGCCATATTTTGCCCTTGGCCCTTTCCTCTCTGGCTCTGTGCACGATCTCCTGTCACCATGAGGTCAGCTGCCATCTTCTATAGTGTCCTCTGGCCATGGCTCTGCCTGGCCACAGGCTAAAGGAATGGAGCCAGCCAACTATGGACTGAGCCTTCTGAAATGGTGAGCCCAAAGAAAACTTGCTTTCTTCACGTTGGTTTGATCAGGCATTCAGTCAGCAACAGCTGACATAGTCTCACTGGGAAGACTCTGGTGTTCATTTCAGCCCCTTCTTTCTGTGGCCTGCTAAATATGACTGAGTCTCTCTCTCAGATTTGTGCCAGCTGTAGTTTTCAATCTCAGTTGTAGGAAATCCAAAACCTCTCTTAATCTCTGGGATTCCACATCTGTAATCCCAGCATTTGGGAGGCTGAGGCAGGGGGATTGCTGTGAGTCTGAGGCCATCCTGGACTACACAGTGAGTTCAAGGCCAGCCTGCAATTAACTATATCTGTCTCAAAATAAATAAATAAATGCCCAGTTTGCACATACACAAAGTTCATTCTTGAAATTCAGCAGCCTTTTTGTCATTACTACATACTCACAAACCTTGGTTATTAGACGAGTCCACACTATGCCAGAACTTAAGACATTTCTTCTGCATCGATGCCCGTTTTCCACAGTTCAGGCGGAAATGAGATGTCCTGCTGTCCTTTGGCTGGGATGAGCTTTCTGGTGGCCACGTGAACTTCAGTGAGTACCATGAGGAGTTTCGCAGTTGCACACCCTGCAGGAAGTAGAGGGATTCCAGCTGGGGACAGTTCCGGGTACTTTAGGTACCTGGAAGAGTGCCTGCTTTGCTCAGAAGTCCCAGGACTTAAGGAGAGTCACATGGAGAGAAAATATTCTCTCAGGCTGTCACAGAGAGCAAATTGGTCAAGCAATGGCCGTGACTCATCCACATGGCTGACACTGACAAAAGGTTCTACAAACTGTGGTACAGGGTTACAGGATAAATCCTGAGGGGACTTGACTGAACTTATCAGACACAAAAGTTACATTTCTTGTTATATAGGTCTTGCTTTATCTTGGTCTTAACTATCCAGCAGAAAAGTATAAAAACAAGGTATATAAAGTAAAGCTAGATTAATATGCTGAGCTGTCAAAGGCTCAAGTCAACAACTTCTGCAGATAACACACTACTATTGTGGACTGCTACACTGTGTTGGATTGTTTGGCTGAATTCAAGCACCTATAGTATTTAGATGCCAATGGAATACCCATCTCTGACAGGACTAAACAAAAAAAGGAGATACAAAGGAAGAACCATTTTGTATTTGTCTATACAGGATAGTTAGGCTAGGGGCTGGAGAGATGGCTCAGTGGTCTAAAGCACCTACTTAGAACAACCTTAGCAAACATCAGGGACCACGGTTCAATCCCCCAGCACCACATGCCAGCCAGCCCCGCCCCCTGGTGGGCTGAGCTGGCCACACACACACACACACACACACACACACACACACATCTCTCTCTCTCTCTCTCTCTCTCTCTCTAATAAATAAAAAAAATAGGCTAGATATACAGCTACTTTCACTTAATTCAATGAGAAGAAAGATTTGTACTAATAGTATTTGGATAGGATAGCCTGTCTGCTTCTTGTACTATGGATAACCACTAAGAAGATAACAATGTATTAATTATTGAAATTGTCCTAATAATCAGCTTTGAAACTGTTTCATTGATATTTCTCAATAAAATTAAGGAAGAAGAAGGAGGAAGAGGAAGAGGAAGAGGAGGAGGAGAAGAAGAAGAAAAGAAGAAGAAGAAGAAGAAGAAGAAGAAGAAGAAGAAGAAGAAGAAGAAGAAGAAGAAGAAGAAGAAGCCATCCCAGGACTCTGGTTCTGTGCCATCAGTGGGTTCCCCTGAAGCTGGCCTTCCTCCTCTCCCATCCAGCCTGCACCAGAACACCCTCCTAGAACTGCTGCCTGAGCTCAGGGGTCTTGGAGTGAAGCACTTGCTCAGCTTACCAGGCAGAAGCAGCATCTCCTGTGAGCTCCCGAGATTCACGGCACTTGATGTCAATTCCCCCTCCACTTGCTCAACCAGACAGACCGCCCAGCTTCTGGCCGTTTCCCATAGACCTTCTTTTTTTCCCCAGTATTAGGGACTGAACCCAAGGTCTTCACACTGAGCTATATCAGCCCCCCTTTTTATTAATTTTTATTTTGAGACAGGGAATCACTGTTCCCCAGGCTGGGTTTGAATGTGGAATCCTCCCGCCACAGCCCTCCAGAGTGCAGAGTGCAGCAATTACAGGCAATGCACCTTGCTTCCTTTCTATGCCTCTGATGAATTGCTTTATGTTCATTAATCACACTTTAAAATCAAGGGCACAGTTTTGCAATCACACAAAGAAAACACCTTGGGGTGGCAGATCTGAGCTCTCTGAGCCAGGAGACTTTCATTTCCTGGTCTAGAAGTCACTAGAGGGCAGTCACTCTTCCTTTTCTCTAGGGTTCTACCAAGTTAACTCACCAAAACTGGCCAGGGCATTTCTTCTACTGTTTAATAGAAGAAAACTATCAGACTGGGATGTAGCTCAGTGACAGAGTGCTTGCCTAGTAGGCAGGAAGCTCTGGTCCACTCCTGGAGACATGAACACCCAAGAAGGAGGGGAGGGAAGCAGGGGGAGAAGGTTAACTGTTTTGAGTTCTAAAAAAGGCGCAAATAAATAATATTTAAAAATATCGCGGTGGGAAATGTGAATCAAAACTATGAAGATGGGGCTGGGGAGATGGCTCAGTGGAATAAGCGCTTCCCTAGCAAGCGCAAGGGTTTGAGTTCAATCCCCGGTTCCGCAAAAAAAAAACTATGAAGGTGACCTGGAGGCGTTCCTCTCCTTGGCTTGCCCCTCCTATCTGCTTCCCGTCACTACACCCTGAGCTGCCCTGGAGCCTGCTGACCATGGACTGGTGCAGGAGTCCCAGGAAACCTCTCCTCCTCTACGGCATGGGTGCCAGGCACTGCATCCCAGCATGAGAACAGTGAGCATGACACCTATTCAGCCTGAAAAAGATAAAATACTGCTATTCGTGGCAACATAGCCAGAACAGGAGGCCGATACATCAGAGGAAATGAGCCAGGCCTGGCTGGGCAAGTGCTGCACTCGCTCCTTGTCTCCTGGAGGGTGAGCGAGAGGTGGTTCCAGGAGGGGAGGGAGGGAGGGATGCAGGAGGCGGGAGGGAGGGATGCAGGAGGCGGGAGGGGGGATGCA
>NW_004524724.1:4778459-4781750 GCF_000260255.1 Octodon degus
GGGAGGGATGCAGGAGGCGGGAGGGAGGGATGCAGGAGGCGGGAGGGAGGGATGCAGGAGGCTGGTGGCAGAGGCTGCTCGTGGGTACCGAATCACACTCAGGCGGGAGCAAGCAGCCCCCTGTGCTGCTTCATGGCCCGGTGACTACAATGATAGTGTAATGCTTAGCTCAGAAATGTAGGAATGAAACAAGAAGAGAGGATTCTGAATGTTTCCACCGACAGAAGGACCCACTACTTAAAACGTAACTCGAAGACGCAATGATCTTGCAGATCAACGTGGCTTGTGATCTTTGTCTTTAGCACTTTCGGGGCCAATTACAGATACTTCCAGTGTGGCGCAGGTGCTTCTGGGGGCAGCTCAGAGCCTTTGTTTGACAAGCTGCTTTGTTTCTGTCCTTTAGGACTCCAGGAATGCATCACAGAAGCATCTGTCTTGGGGACAGGAAAAGCCCTTCGGGATGTGTACTTCCCAGCCAGCCCTCCAGGAGGGGCTGAAGAGCCCAGCCCCGTCACACCTGTTGCTCTGTCGCTGGGATGCAGAGCCTGACACCCACCCGCTACAGGAGGAGTGGTTTCCTGGGGCTCCTGCCCCAGTGCCTGGGTGGCTGGCTCCAAGGCTGGGCAGCACAGTAGAGGGGCCCGGCCAAAGAGAGCTGCTCAGGGAATGGGGGATAGGAAGGAGAGTTCCTCACTGCGGCTGCCTGTTTCAGCTTCCTCAGTGTCACCAAGGACTAGGGCTGGTGTGTGTGTGTGACAAAGAGCAGCTGCAGCACCCGTGAGGGTACCAGGGGCAGAGCAGCGCCCCGAGGCACGGTCTGGGGAACACTGATCCTTGTCCTGCCTGCTGTGGGACCCAGAAGCAGAATCACCGAGTGTTGGAATCAGGTGCGCTCCAAGAGGAGGCAGGGGCTTGGCAGTGCTGGGAAGAGATCATCAAAGAAAAAGCTGGAAAACAGTCAGGATGAGTTAGTGAAAGGCATGGAATCTGGGATTCTATCCTCTAAGCATTCAATAGTGAGGGGCACCACATTGGCCCTAGAAGATCAACCATACAGGCAGCACGGGCAAGGACCAGCTATAGGGAGGCAGGAAGGGGGCACCTGCCAAAAAATCTTCAGGACACCTTGAACCAGAGATGGGCTGACATTGTTCAGGACCTTTGGGCCATATCTAGAGCCACTGCTGGGTATCCTGCTTCAAACTCTTTCACTCACGCCTTCAGAAAGTAACAGTAGGGAGCCATCAGAATGATTTTTAGGGCTGGCCAAATAGCTCAGCGGATTAAAGCTTCTGCAAGCAGGTGCAGGGGCCAGGGGCTCAATCCTCAAGCCTGCCATGTTGGCCCCACCTCCGGGGCAAACTGAGACAGCAATTGAGCCTGGGTGTGGGGGTGCACGGTTGTAATCCCAGCTCTTGGGAGGCTGTAAACAGGCGGATCACCATTAGTCCCATCTGAGACCCTTCCCTAAAATAAAAAAAACAAAAGATTTTCTAAACACCGCTACCTAGGAATGGTGCAACGTCCCGCAGAGGAGGACCACACATCAGCGCGGTGTGCACACCTCAGTGCACAGGAAAGAGTTCGTGAGCGTCCCGGTCCCCCAGCAGGGCGCGTCTTGCTCCTGCTGTCATCGCACTGTGGATTCTATCACCTCCTCCTGAGGGCCACACTGTGTATAGACCTGCTTGCTGATGTCCAATTGCACAGTGCTCATGCTGGTCCTAAACCACTCCACAGCCAAGCTGGCTTTGGCAGTGTGAGCGCTCGATTCAAACACAATGTCGCCCGAGATGGCGCATGTCTGCTTCTCTAGGTGATGTTTCAGTCACGTGACCAGCCGGTAGGCAGCCTGGCAGCTCTGAAGGCAGCAGTCACTTACTTGTGGATGCTGACACTGTGCCTGGCATCCGCACCGCTTTTCTAAGGGGACAGCCCACCCTGTGGGGCTGTAACTGGTTAGGACCTCAGACAGGGACTGTGGCTCCAAGCCCCACCCATTCCCTCTCTGTTCCCCGCCCCTCCTTCTCCCTCTGTTCTGGGCATCAGGACCCAGCCTCACCCCGAAGCCTGGGAGGCATCGCCTAGCACCTTTAAATGTTTTGAGCCCTGACTGGGGAGAGGGGTTCTGAGTTTGGCCTCACTCCTCCATGTACCCTTAGCCCTAAGAAGACAGGAAGCCCTTGCTGCCCACAGGAATCTCTGTCACCCCAATGTAGGGGTGAGCTTGTGAGTCCCTGCTGTCCCCGCCTGAGTGTGTGACTAAGCCAAGCATGGTGGCCCACTCCTACAATACCACAGCAGTTGGGAGGCGAAGGCAGGAGGATGGCAATTTTGAAGCCAGCCTGGGCAACACGGGTAGATCCTGGGTCCAAGCTATACTAACACTGTGACGGCCTCTCTGGGCGGGTCCTTCTGTGCACGTGCAGGCAAGGGCAGCCAGGCCGCCCCGTGGCATCATGACTCCTTACGTCACACACGGAGACAGTATCAGCATCCTGAGCTTCAGCCCCAACTGCCACTAGCCCTGGGCCACCAAGGCCCCAGCATCAAGATCTGGGGCTTGAGGGCAACATCGTCGTCTCAGGTACACTGAAGTTAGTACTGGCAGCAAGCACGAGCCCCTGCGCCTCCCTCCTGGTCTGCCTGCTGGTGCACTGGGGGTGTGCTAGGGGACCACAGGCTCCCCCAGAAATGTATGGTGGTGGTCCAGACACAAACCCCGCTTTCAGCTGAGCCTGTGCCAGAAGCCTGTATCCCAGTACTCTGGAGGCTGAGGCAGGAAGGCCTCAAGCTCAAATCTAGCCTGGCCAGCACAGCAAGACCCTGTCTTGAAGCAAAAAATTAAGTAAGCAAAACTGGGCTCAAAATTTAGACTGGTGTAATGGCCCTGGTTTCAGTCCTTAGTACTGCAAATAACAAAAGCAAAAATAAACCCTGGCTTCCCCAAGAAAGAAAGTGGGGCTGGCGATACAGTGCAGTGGTAGGGCCTTTACATAGCGTGGACAAAGCCCTGGGGTCAGTCCTCAGTACCACATGCGTGCGTGCGCGCGCACACACACACGTGCACATGCATGCACACGAGTTCTAGGATCATACCACCAACTCAAAATTTTTTGTAGGGTGACTTTTGTAAGATCACTAAACTTAGGGGCTGGAGAGATGGCTCAGTGGTCTAAAGCACCTACTTAGAACAAGCTTATCAAAGCATCAGGGACCGCGGTTCAATCCCTCAGCACCACATGCCAGCCAGCCCTGCCCCCTGGTGGGCTGAGCTGGCCTCTCTCTCTC
>NW_004524724.1:4781850-4785080 GCF_000260255.1 Octodon degus
TTAAAAAAAAAAAAAAGATCACTAAACTTAGAAGAAAAATGGAAACAGGATTCCCATTTATCTGTGAATGTCAGACAAACAATAACTCTTAGAATAACTATGTCCCTTATTTATTATTTATTTATTTTTTGCAGAACCAGGGATTGAACTCAGGCCCTTGCGCTTGCCAGGGAAGCGCTTATTCCACTGAGCCATCTCCCCGGCCTGTCCCATATTTATAATAATGTATTCTTTGTTATTCATCGTAACTCAGTGTCCTGTGGCTTAGGTGGTGACCGTGAGCAAGTTCCTCAGCCTCTGTGCACCTGCGTGTCCTGAGCTGGCACCTGAGGCCAGTGGCCCGCCCCCCTCAGTAAGTGCTGAGGGGATGTTGGTACCCTCAGGTGCATGCACGGCCGTGGCAGTCGTCACAGGTCCACGCCCATCTTCTGTCCCTTCTTGTGCTGTGACTGGGAAAGTTATGTGACTTTTCTCTGTGCCTCAGCACTATTCCGTACAGCAGGAGGTGGCGATGGTTCCTGCAGTCCTACGGCAGCAACGGCAGTGCATGGAATCATGCCTGGCTCCTAATGGCAAGGAGTATCTATCCTACAGCCTTAACAGCCATAAGAGCCTCAGCTGTTCACACCAAAGGCCCTCCTTGCTCCCTCCATGAGCCCTGTCTCCATCACTGTTACATCGCTGCGACAAAACACCTGACATCCACACCTTAAAGGAGGAGGGGTTTGTTTTGGCTAACTTCCTGTCAGCAGGCCCCTCCTCCTATAATTTTCCCCACTCCACACCTACAACCAAGCCCTCCTCCATGGCCTGGGGACATTTCGTATCCACACCCTGACAACTCCTCTGCCCTTGAGGGCCAAGAGAGTCAATCTTATGTATCCAAGGAGCACACCCCTCAGATCTGTGGGGGAGGAGGGTTGCCTTTCTGTGCCTGCAGCACCGGATTCTGTGTGGTCTCCTTCTCTTGTGGCCCCTCTTCCAGGCTCCTGCTGATAAGATGGTAAATGACACAGACATTGTTCAGCACAGGATCTCGGAATCGGTCAACAGTAATGCTCTGGAAATGTAATCTCAGACTCACAATGGGGTGCTTCAGGGTATCCCAGACCAAGTCATAGCAGTGAAACACACCAGGGAGTCTCAATTTTGATGGACTGCTGGAGCTGAAAAATGGAAAATACTGGGCTGAGACAGCTCAGTGGTCTAAGTGCTTGCCTGGCAAGCACAAGGACCCGAGTTTGATCCCCAGTACCACATGCCATACCGGCCCTGGAACCCCGGGCACACTGGGCCAGCCACCAGAACTAGGTATAGTGGCACACACCTGTAATCCCAGCACTGAGGAGGCTGAGACAGGAGGATCATTGGGTCCAGGTTGTGTAGCAAGACCCTGTAATAAATAAGTAAGTAAATAAGTAAATAAATAAATAAAAATACCAAGATGCTAGGGCTGGTGATGTAGCTCAGTCATAGAACACCTGCCTGGCCCAGATGAGGCTGTTTGTTCAAAGCCCAGTACGGCATGAAAAACAGAAGGAATGAAAGGGAAGGAAGAAATGAGAGGGAGTGAGGATTTGTGCAAAGCACAGAACACTTCAAAACTGCCTCCAGGTTGAGACCTAAATACCATTTTAATTTTTTTGCTTCTGGACAGTACGTAAAAGCACTCTGAAATGACTTGATGTTCTTCCAAGTGACTGTGTAATTAACTATCATTGAGCAAACTTCTGGGAAGGCACTGCTGGTGGCGCGGTCCCGTATGCTGTTCAAGGAGAGGATCGGGAGCCAACTTCCCAGTGTGGGGCACCCGTGGGTGCCTGGGAACGATTCCTGAACTCACCTGCCAGCTCAGGAAGGAAAAGCAAGATCACAAAACCCAGCCTGCTGGAAGTGGAGCGAGGCAGAGCCGGCTCAGCGGGCGCACGATTCAGGCGGGGCCTCACACCTGAAGACCCTTGTCAGGAGGGGTGTGAGGAGTGCTCTCCTGGCCTGGGACTCACATGTGGACAGCCAGGCCTCTAAGAACATCTGGCTTAATGGGATATTTCTTTAAAAACCAATTTTTTTGAGATAGGATCTTGCTACATTACACACAGTAGCCTCCAACTTGTAGCAATCCTCCTGCCTCAGCCTTCCGAGAGCTGCGATTATAGGTATGCACCATTGCACTCAGCAGAAAAGCTCATATTTTGAAACCAGCATGCAGGCAAATGGTTACAAAAACCTCTTTCTCAACTCCACAGAGACAGGAAGGAGGTACACAGTCACCAGGGGTTGGGGGTGGGCCTGGGGCAGCTGTTTACTGACACAGGGTTTCGTTTTAGGCAGCAACAACTCCAAAATCCCCCAAGGGGGATGAGCAGCTCTGTGAATAAGCCCAGCACCAGCGCTGCCCATGCCACCTGCGTGACTTGTGCATGTACTGTGGGAATTCTTCCCTTGCACGAGGGCTGGAACCAGAGCTTCCTGCCGACTGTACTGAAACGCTAAGGCAGCCCTCTGCTTCTCCTCTGTCCATCACTTTGACTTCACCTGGTGAGAGAGAGGCCCCAGGAGGGTAGGCTGGGAGCAGGGAGCAGGTGCGGCCCTGGCGGGAGGCCAACACCTGGCCACAGCTGGCAAGCCCAGGGGTTTCCAGCTGAGCCTCCCTGTCCCTTAAACACTGTAACTCCGTTCTGTGGGTCTTCAACTGCCTATGAAGGGGCCGGGGAGATGGCTCAGTAGAATAAGCGCTTCCCTGGCAAGCACAAGGGCCTGAGTTCAATCTCTGGTTCCGCCAAAAAAAGACAAACTATGAGGGGGCCGGGGAGATGGCTCAGTGGAATAAGCACTTCCCTGCCAAGTGCAAGGGCCTGAGTTCAATCCCTGGTTTCGCAAAAAAAAAAAGAAAAAAAAAGAAAACAAAAACAAGACAAACTATGGGGAAAAGGGAAATGGAACTGAATTATATCAAATTCAATTCTGTAAGCAGAAGCCAACAGTAGCCCATCACAGAGATCACACACATGCACACTTCATAACTAGAGTATTCTATTTCCATTCTCCTTATCACAATCTCATCTGTCCCAGGGTGAGGCAGTTTTGAAGTTAATACAGCTCCCATAAAGGGAGCAAATTGGAGCTGGGGAGATAGCTCAGTAGAATAAGCGCTTACCTGGCAAGCACAAGGGCCTAAAATCAATCCCTAGTTCCGAAAAAAAAAAAAAAAAAAAATGTTTATTTTTTAA
>NW_004524724.1:4785180-4801690 GCF_000260255.1 Octodon degus
TCAAAGGTGTGTGCCCCCACATAGGGCTCAAGGCTGACTCCTTCTGAGGAGACGCCCCTCCTCTGCACTGCTGGCTCCGTGTCAGGGACATTCCTTCCTGCTCTGGACTCCCACAGCAGAGCCAGTGCCTGACCTGCAGTGCGCCCCTGCAGCACCTTCAAGATGCCCCCAGCCAGGGTGGGTGGGTGCGAGGAGCGCCTGGGGCTGTCCTTGCCCAGGCAGGAGCCTGCTGGACCAGAGCTGAGCTCAGGGAAGACCTAGGGGCTCGGCCCCCAGAGGAGGCCTTGTGCCCAGGAGGGGAGGTGCATTTGTTCCATGGTTATCTGTTACCACCCTAAGAGAAAAGACTCACGGGGAGGAACGGCTGGGACCGGCCTGGCTTCTCAAAGCACAGCTGCGGCACTGCTCAGGAGTGTACTACATGCAGAATCTACCCAGGTATGGTGACCTAGAACTGTAATCCCAGAACTCTGGAAGGCTGAGTCAGGAGGATCCCAAATTCAAGCCCAGCCTGGGCAACTCAGTGATTCAGAGAGACCCGATATCAAAATAATAAAAAATAGAAAGGGCTGAGGGTGTAGCTTAGTGCAGAGGCCTGGCTCCAGCCCCAGTCCCTCCTCCCTGAAAGCAGCAAAGGCACAGGCCCCGCCAGCATGGAGTGTGCCCGGCACTGCTGAGCTGGCTCACAGGCTGAGCACCTGGAGCGCTTTAAAGAGCCCTAGTGTTTTGGCCAATTCCTCCGCAGCTGGGGCAGCACAGAGCATAACGGGATTCTCTAAAGCTCCCGAGTGACTCCAGTGTGCAGCCAGATCCGAGGCCAAGGCTCCAGGGCTGGCTCCAGCCGAGCAGACCAGGGTCTGCACTGCCAGGGACATGCCCTGCACTGAGCTCCACTCCAGCCCAAGCCATTTGTTTTGCTTTGTCTTCTGAGACAGGGTCCCACTGTGCAGTCCAGGCTGGCCTTGAACTCACTATGTAGCCTGACATAACCTCAAACTTGTGGCAAGCGCCGGCCTCAGCCTCCTGAGTGCGGGGATGACAGGTGTACACCTCTACACCTGGCTCCAGCAGTTTAAGTTTCTTTCTTTCTTTCTTACTTTCTTTTTTTTTGTGGAACCAGGGATTGAACTCAGGTCCTTGCACTTGCCAGGTAAGCACTTATTCTACTAAGCCATCTCGCCAGCCCCCCTGGCTCCAGCCGTTTAGATGCTGAATATTTTAGGTATCTCAGATCATCTGGTCTCTATCATAGCTACACGACCCTGCCAAATCAACCTATGGGCGAATGGACACGGCTGCACCCCAAGAAAACCAACACCGAAATTTGAATGTCATGTAGTTTCACATATTTTTTTAGCCAGTGTGGTAGTGCACACCTGCAATTCTAGCACCCAGGAGGCTGAGGCAGGAGCCTCAAAAAAAAAAAGAAAGAAAGAAAATATTTTCTCTTGTTTCAACAATTTAAATGCATAAAAGCAATTCTTAGAAGTCAAAGACCACACCAGCATAGGTGGCAGGGTACTATCTGGCTCACAAACCAGGACACTGACTCCTTTGCAAGGTTCCAAGTGGAAAAAGAAAGCCCTGCAGGTTTCTGTTTTGTTTTGCTTTGGGGGGGGGCACTCAGGATGCCGTCAGGGCAGGTCTGGTTTGGCTTGAGGATGAGGGGATCGAACCACAGCATCCTGAGCCTGACTGCTTTGTTTCAGCAGGCACTTAAACACCTGAGCTAATGGCAGGCCCCCAGGTTTCTGTCTTAATGTCAGCTGATGTGCAAGTTACTCAACAGCAATAAACAGCAAGCTGACTATTTAAGGGAGTGTGGGGTATCGGGAATTCAATCCAGGGCTTTGTCACTGAGTTCATCCCCTTCCTCGTTTTTTGGCAGGGCCTTGCCCAGGCTGAGGTCTCACTTGTAATCCTCCTGCCTCAGCCTCCCAAGCACAGGATGACAGGAGTCCACCACACACCCTCTGATTGGTTAGCACTGTAATGTGGGGACCTGGACAGCACATGCTGCAGAAGACAATTGGGTGAGCCAGGAGAACCCAGAGGCAGCCGCGTGTGGTAACCATGCCTACACTCCTGGCTCCTAGGGAGGCCTCTCCCATGAGGCCACCACGCCCCCTTGCTCCTACTCACGGCTTCCCTGCGGCTCAGCATCATCCCCTACCCGACCTGGGCCTCAGCCTTGTTCCGGTTACTTTTTTCTGTGTCTCTTGTCGCCATCCAGCATTGATACATGGTGAGATTTGCTTATTTACTGCTAAAGGTCTGCCTCCCTCAGTAGTGCAAGTGTAAGTTCCTCAAGGACGCCCACCCACCGCGTTTGCACATTTCTCTTTGTTCCTCTCTGTTGTCACACCTGCGGCCCTGGTAGGAGGTTGCTGTGGCCAGCAAGTGGGGGAAGAGCACACGTGAGGCTTTCAAGAGAGAAGCTGCCTTCTAGGGGGAACCTTCAGGTGTCCTGATGACACGAGAGGGAAGGAAGGTGACTCAGTCAGCACATCCACGTGCCACATCCTTCCTGGGCTCCTGTGCGTCTCAGGCCGTGTACACAGGGACACTGGCCCTGACCTTCAGAGCTGGGAAGGGGAGACTGAGGCAGTGGCTGCTCTGATGAGCTGGCTTTTGGATGGGAGGGAAGGTGGGATCAGGAATGGGGTGCTCTGGTCTTCAGGGGTCATGTGTGCACCACATCCTTTGGGGGGCAGGCAGCAAGTGACAGGCAGGCACTATAGGGACAGCATGCATAGCAGGTACCTGAGTCCTACCCCATGCCACTTGCTGCATACACACAGAACAGAGGGACAAGGAGAAAGCAAAGCCCTGAACCTGTAGACCTAGGACTCCCGCCTCCAGCTCTCCCGGTCACTGCCGTGGCCAGCTTCCCATCTGCTCCGTACAAACACGGCCATGTATGACAGCCAGAACCCCTCCCTGCTGCACACCGGCTAATGACCCAAGAGTGCTTCCTGCCCAGGGGTCAGGCCTCCTCTGTCATTCAGCATGTGGGCTGTCCTCTTGCACCTCTGCGGAACTCAGATATGGCTGCTATGGTCCCTGAAAGTCCCTTCCTCATAGGAAAGTACTTTCTCCACAGTGACGAGTCGCCTCTGTGCTTGGGTAAAAGGTTTATGTAATTAGGCTCATTCCCACTCCTGGAGTTGCAGGTTGTCTGCTGCTATTTGCCTACATTTAAGAAAATCAGAGTTGGGCATGGTGATGGCTCAGGCCTATAATCACAGCCTCAGGAGGCTGAGGCAGGAGGATCACTGCAGGAGGCCAGCTTGGGCTACATAGTGAGTTTAAGGCCAGCATAGTGAGGCCCTGTCTGAAAACGAAAAAAAAAAAAAAAAGAAAAGGAAAAATCAGCCCTAACGAGGAATGGTGGTTCTCGCCTGTTACCTCAGCACTCAGGAGGCTGAAGCAGGAGCACTGCCACAAGTCCACGGCCAGCCTGCGCCATGTAGTGAGCTCAAAGCCAGCATGGATTCTGTCTCATGAAAACCAAATCTGCGGTCACACCTGAGTCTCTTTCCCATGCTGGATCCCATTCCTCCGCACCTGGCCGTGACTCAGGGCTCTGAGAGGTGCTAGTCCTGGCACACAGGTGATGTCACTGCCTTTCGTGAGGTCCCTTTCATGAGGCCCCAGACGGAAGGTGGTTGCCTCCTGAGCCACAGACCTGGGCTGTGCAGGCTGAGCCAGTCACTCAGAGGCAGAGGCCAGACTTGATCAGAGACTTGGTGCAGCCGCAAGGCAGGACATCAATCCTGTGGCCACCACCGGCTATGGGTCTCCCGCACAGGAAATGCAGGCTGTGGTGCCCTCAGCAGTGATCAGCCACCCTGTGGCTGGGACTAGTGTGGCACCGACACGTCCTTCCCGTCACTGGGCTGCAGTGTGTCTTCCAATACTGAGTCTCCAGCCCTTCCTTGATTCTGAGATGCTACCATCCTTCCAGAACGTTCCCAAGTCCACTTCTGTCATGGAAGCTGGGACAGGCACCCAACCCCACATGTTCTGAGTCAGGAAGATAAAAAATTTGAATTGACAATTTAGCAATTTAGTCAGACCCTGTATCAAAATTTAAAAAAAAACACAAAAGCTGGGTGTCCTGGTACACACCTATAACCCTGACACTCAGGAGTCTGAGGCAGAAGGACCATCTTGAGTCTGAGGCCAGGCTGGGCTACAAAGTGAGACTGTCTCAAAAACCAACCAAACAAACAAAAAGCGCAAAGGACTGGAGTTGGAACTGTGGCTCAACTCAAAGTCCCTGGGTCCAGTTCCCAGTACTACAAAAACAAAGCAAAACATTATTCACTGTTTATCTGAAATTGAAATGAAACGGAATATCCTATATTTTGTTCCATGTTGTTTTTCGTTTTTGAGACAGGTTCCCGCTATGTGTAGCCCAGGCTGGCCTCACGCTCCTGGTGACACTCCTGCTTCAGCCCCTGGGATGAGGGCTGGGATGAAAGCGTGGGCCAGCACAGTGTCTGCCCCATGTTGTATGCCTGCCACTTGGCTAGAGCAAAGCTGGCATGAATGGCACCTCACACTTATGCAGCACAGTTTACAAACGCTCAGGCCATTTCTTTCTGGCTGGCTCAGCCTGCCCTGAGGGCAGGGCTGGTGCGGATGTGGTGCCGGGGATTGAACTGCGGTCTCCTGCGCCTGCCTAAGCTTGCCTAGGCGGGCTCTTTAGACCGCTGAGCTATCTCACCAGCCTAGGTCATTTCATTTTAGTTTTCACCAAAAGTCAAGGTCACAAAGGTGGGGACTTGCATTACAGATGAAGAAACTGAGGTGCAAAGAGGCAAGGTGACTGTCAGTTCCCAACCAGAAGCAGCAGAGCCAGGACTACCACTCAGGTGCCACCACAGCTAAATCCAAAGCTCTCAAAGGACGAGCAGCTTTCTAGAGGAGCAGCTGCTTTCCAGAGCTCCACTCTTCTAAAAGCCTGAGAAAATTCTACTTGCTTGACCTCTGGACTCAGGACAACCTTTTTGTCTGTGGTTTGTGTCCCGGCCAAAAAGCAGCCTTATTCCTGGGCCTGCAGTCCCCAAGGCAGTGCTCCCAGGCCCAGCCCCAGGAAGAGCTCCCTCCCAGACTGACAAATAACCCAGTCCATGGAGGTGGAGGGGGATGAGTCCAGAGAAACCAACACCAGCAAAGTGAGCTTTGTGCCAGGTCATTGCCCGTGTGGCCACAATCAATGACATCGCATAAGGAAGGTTCAAGATGGGTTGGGAACAGAAACAGATGATGCTGGGGGAAAGAAAACTAGCAAGATGGAATCATGCACAAGAGGGAAAAGGAGAATGTGGTGCAAGAGAAAAGCCATGCATAATCAAGAATAAATAGCCCTTAGCAAGCCAGAAGGAAGGATAAAAAATCTGAGGCTGCACATGAATGAATGTGTGTCTCACCCCAAGACTGGGCCATGGGCATTGTTGAAGTCATGGGAGGGAAGCGCTCATCTGAGCTCGACTCGCTGAGTCTGGGCTACAAACCGGGTGCTGCCCCAGCACAATAACAGTGCATGATCCTAACTTTGAGTGCACAATTCTCTTAGTACCTCATACACTGGACAGATGAGGCACTAGGTCTAGAGCCATGGGAATGTCGTCCCTGTGCATGGGCACTTAGCGGTTGGTGATGACCTTCAGCACCATGCTGTCTCTTGGGGGAGGATGGCCAGCTTTGATGTCCCAAAGTTTGCTCGGCTGGTGTCCAGGGTGATATTCACATCCTGTGAGTTCTACAGTGATCCTAACAGGCATGTGTGTTGGGCCTCTGGACAGGAACTGACAGAAACAACTTCAACAGCTAAAGCCACACACAGGGAGATTCTGGGCAGTAGGTTGAGGGATGAAGAGTCAGTGTGACAGCAGAGCCTTGGGGTCAGGGACAGAGGCCAAGGTCTTGGCTCCTGGAAGTGGAGACCTGTGAGCCTCACAGCTGCCCTGATTCTCACGTGATACCATCTGCTGCAGAACCCCACTGGGCTGCATGTGCATTCATAGCTGGAAATTATGGCAAAGCTTAAATAAATACAGTGAAGGCTAAAGACTCCTCTTTAGAAGCAACCCTTGACGGAGATCACATAGAGGCAGTGCTGAGCAGGCTTTAGAATCAATTGATCAGGGCTGGTGAGATGGCTCAGTGGTCTAAAGCACCTACTTAGAACAAGCTAAGCTAAGCAAAGCACAGCACAGGGACCGCGGTTCAATCCCCCAGCACCACATGCCAGCCAGCCCCGCCCCCTGGTGGGCTGAGCTGGCCACACACAAAAATAAGTAAACAAATAAATAAATAATTTAAAAAAAAAGAATCAATTGATCAGCTTTTTATACTGACTCATGAATCTGTCCTAGGCCAAAGTGACTTGCCTGAAGAAACAGAACTCTCCATGCCAACAGTCATGTGGCTCATGACACTGTGACATCTCTGAAGGGAAGATAACCTCACAGCCGTGGACACTGTCTCTCTCTCTCAGATTTCTAGGGGCAGTAACTATCAGCCTAAGAGATGACACAGTTCTCTCATTAAGCAAGGGCTTCCTGCTGGAATGTCTTTGTTCCATTTCCCAAGGCCTGGTTCTCCACTGTGCCTTTTCCTCAGCTGTTCCCTACACTGTCCACCCCTGACATGATGTACCCCAATAAATACTGGGCCATTGGGAAAACTGTCCTTGCTATGGAACTGAGCTTCCTGGACCCCTGCATGCCATATTGCTTGGGTCTTCTTCTTTCTTCTTTCTTCTTTCTTCTTTTTTAAAATGTATTTGGTACAGGGTTTCACTACGCAGCTCAGACTCATAGAGATCCTCCTGTTTTAAGCCTCTCCAGTTGGGATTACAGGCACGCACCACCATACCTGGTCTCAGTGGCAGGCTGAGTGCACCTGGGGGTGGGGCTGGCGTGGCACGTGGTGCCAGGGGAAAACCCTGGTCCCTGCACTTGCCTAAGCAGGCACTCAGTCCACTGAACTATTTCGCCGGCTCTCATATGCTTTTGTCTATTGTCTTTAACCTTTGCCAGACACTTGCCCAGAAGATGGGGAGACTAGCCAGCCCCCACCTCTGCTGGACCATAGGCAGCTTTGTAGCGCCAGCTGTGGAAGGGCCAGGTTTGTGTATCAGAAGTTCAGCCTTGTGGGGACTTTTGTCCCAGCCTCTTGCACCTGCATGGCTGGACAAGTCTCTGAGGTTGTCAGTGACAGACTGAGGACTGTGTAGCTTCCTCCCAACCAACAGCATAGTCTGACTGTCTTAAGTCATCTTCTCATTGCTGAGACACAAAACCTGACACCCACAATGCTTAGAGGAAGAGAGGTGTGCTTTGCCTTGTGTTTTAGAAGTTTCAGTCCTGGAGCGACCAGCAGCATGGCGGAGAAGTCTGGCAGAGGACAACTGCTCACAGCAGGGAGGACAGGAAGCAGGGAGCCAAGGGAGGAGCCAGAGGGAGAGCACACCTGTAGTGAGCTGCAGCCCCAGTCAGCTTCAACAGCCTGCTTTCAGCGCAGGAGGCTTTGGGGTGACATCTAGACAGGGACCAGGGCGCTGCTGAAAGTTTACCCATGCCCACACTCAGAAGTATGCTCACCAAACACACAGAGCACCCATGTAACCACAGAAGTGTGAATATATGCGTAGAAAATTACCCACAAGCACCAACTAGAACAACCGTATACAAAGATACCCATGCCTTTATAATTGGTAAAAATACATATAAAAATTCTTGGTTTACTAATAAATATAAAATACATTTTATGAACTGTTGCCTGTTTCTTGGGGGGTACTGGAAATCCCGCTCAGGGCCTCACACTTGCCAGGTGGCACTGTGCCACAGAGTTGTGTCCCCGCTGGTGTGTTTGTTTCTAGAGACAGGGTCTCACTCTAGTTCAGGCTGGCCTTGAAGTCACAGCAAACCTCCTTCCTTGGGCTCCTGAGGGCTGAGGTCATAGGCCCGTGCCCCCTGCACAGCAGGTCACCTCTACTTTGCAAATGGAGATGCTGGCATGGTGCACGGCAGTATCTCTCCCAGGTCTCATAGCAGTGAGTGACACAGCAAGGCTGCAACTTAGGGCTCTCTGCCCACAAAGCCCAGCCTGTGTTCTTAAAAAAAGTAGGCCTTCACCAACTGCTCAAGACTACAAATAGAGGCCTCGACTCAGTTTCCCTCCTTGAAATTCCTAGAATAGTCTCATATCCCTCTTCTTTCTTTTGAAGTGTGGTCAAAGGGGACCCTAGAAGCTCACACCGGTTCATGTTGGGCCTGCAGCAGTGTCACTTTTTTTTTTTTTTTTAAATGTATTTTAGTACAGGGTCTCACTATAGAGATTGGACTCATAATGATTCTCCTGTTTTCAGCCTCCCAAGCACTGGGATTACAGGCACGCACCACCACGCCCAGTCTCAACCACCGTCTTAGTGCACCCCAGGGGTGGGGCTGGCATGGCAGGCCAGGGATCAAACCCCAGCCGCTGCACTCTGCCTAAGCAGGTGCTTTAATGAGCCCTCAGAGTGTCACTTCTCAAGGACAAGATTCGCTCCTTCCTTCCTTCATTCCTTCTTTTCTCCCTCCCTCCTTTCTTTCCTCCTTCCTTTTTTCCTTCAGGAAATACTCACCGAGCACCTACTGTGTGCTGGCTCTGGCAGGCCAAAATCAAGACAAGCCAGGTGCTCTTCTCATAAAACTCACATTGCATTACACAAGAAATAAAGGAGAAAAAAACAAACATAGTAGCAACCACACAATCTGCAGCAGGTTAAATGGAATCCAGTGAGGATCGTGAATCAACTGAGGGTTCCCCAAAGAACCCAGTTACTCCAGCTAAATGAGAAGCAGGTCCTGAGGTCAGAGCATGAGCACCAAGGCCCAGGAGCCTCCAGGGCAATGCCCTTCACGGGGGACCGGCTGGTGCCTATACAACAGCAGAGCCTTGCGCAGAGCCAGCGCAGGGCTGGGAGGTTCTACTGCGGCTGGTGGGCTGAAGAGATCACCTGGACAGGGTTGGGATAGGGACCAGCAGAGGCTTTGTGCGACAGAATTGGGCACTGTTGTTAAAAACAATCGCTGTGATGGAGGACAGGACAGTACATGAGGGAGAGTGGAGGACACTGTGGCCGTTTGTGCTAGAGCTCATGTGGGCCTGCAGCAGAGTGTCACTTCTCAAATGTCAGCAGGCACCAGAATCTTGGGCCCCATCCTGAGCCCCTGAGCCTGGGAGGGACCCCAGTACTTGGCGTTGCCGACAAACCCTCACCCTGACACGCCATCATCTGCAAATCCCACTGTGAGCACGTTGGGCCCGACTCTGGGCGCAGGAAGCAGACTGATTCCAGGTGCTCCAGAGACAGAGTCAAAGGCTTGCTGACAGGTAGCACTTGCAGGACAAGGAAACAGCTGGCAGATTAGGAGCATGACTGACAGCAGGCCCCCGGGTGGGATCCGCGGCCAACAGGCCTGCAGCTGACAGGAGGAGAAGGAAAGGAGCTTGAGCGTCTTCGGCTGCTGCTGCCTGTGGACTGCGGGTCCTTCTGCCTCCAACGCAGACCCGCACTGGGGAAAGGGGGTCCAGGCCACCGGCCCCCAGGGCTGGGCCACGTGCTTGACCCTCTTGTGGCATGGCGTCTTGGGCTGAGGGTTACCGGACCTTTGAGCTAACAGCTCCTGCCTGCCTAATGAGCCTCTTGCACACTGGTACGCTTACTTCCTCCAAGAACCCTGACGAGCACAACGACGTATTAGAGATGACCAGCACCTGTGAGCTCTCTGGGCCGAGCAAGGTAACATGGCTGTGGTGGCCCTCGAGGTGACAAGAGCCCAGCACTCCGTCCCCACAGTGCTACCCCCCTCCGCCGCTGCACTGAGCCACCACATACGGTGGGAGACGAGGTGCTTTCTGCCAGCCGGTGGCAAAAGCAGACCTCAGCTCCCAGAGCCTCTGCTCCTGAGACACCAGCAGCACTTGAGGACAGAAGCAGGAGGCTGTGTTCCAGGAACTGGGTCTGGAGACGGGGCCGCTAGGTGGGAAGCCACTGTGGGATTGGACTGGACCCTGCTCAGAGAGGAGGCTTGCACCTCCTTTTCTGCGCTTGCACTTCTCTCTCTCTCAAGACCCAGAGAAGCGGCAGCCCCAGAGGCCTTCTGCAGGGCCTTGGCCTGGCTCCCCCTGCGCTGTTCCTGATGGCTTCCTCTGGCCTGGCTTCCTCTCCTCAGACGAAAGTGAGACCACTCTCAGAAAACCACCTGCCCTCCACCCTTCCTCCCTGCACACTGTTTCATGCCTTAGCCCCCAAGCTTCCCTGTTTTCCTTCACAGCTGTACCCACAGCACGGATGGCCACCGCCTCACAATCACACACAGTCCCTGGGCCCCACCTTGGGAGCTCTGCTGCGTGCACATGCGGCTTCCTACCCTGCACACTCCACACGCAGGCTCCCCTCCCCTGCACCATGGCCTCCCAGTCCCCAGCCCTTGGGGTGTCCTCTGGCCTCCCCTAGTGACTTCAGGCAGCCAAGTGCTTCCCAATGGAGTCACACCCCAGCCCAGAATCCCTAGAATATTCTTGAAGTCCTGATGCCACCCCCTCAGACTCATGCAATCAGAAGGTGGAGTGCTGACATCTCTAAAACTCTCCACAAATGTTCTTGTAATGTACAGCCCAGTCCGAGAACCAGTAGTGATTTCCTTCTCCAGTATCTGCTATTTCTCTCCAAAATATTTTCTGTTTTAATCTTATCCCACCTGATTTAGAACGTCAGATGAGAGTAGAGAGCTCTTCAGGGCTCAGACACTACTGTGTGAGGGACACTATCATGACATACATGTCATTATATATGTGTCCAGGCCCACAGGTGGCATACCACCAGGAGTGGCCATACCATCTGCTGTGGGCCCTTGGTGAGTAGAACCAGTCCACAAAGGCTCAGCAGAAATGCTGACCTCCCTCTGGTGGGTACACAGGTAATGGTGGACACTGCTGGTACATGAGGACAGTGGGTCTAATGGAAATCTCTGCATCTTCCTAAATTTTCTGTGACTCTAAAAGAATCATCCTAAAACGGCTTGAGATGAGTCCCTATGTCTTATGGCAGGATACTCAACTGGTAATCCACTGCCAGAGAATAGATGAAGCTAGACGCAGTGACATACACCTGTAGCCCCAGCACTTGGGAAGTGGAGGCAGGAAGATGGCTGAGTCTGAGACCAGGCTAAACTATACACCAAGACCCTGTCACCAGAAAAGGAAAAAATGACAAGTGAGTTCTACTGTATTACACCTAAAGTATTTATCTGGTGATAGTATCTTCTCTCAGAGGAGGTTGAATCTAAAAGATAAAGAACCAGCAGCCAGGCAGTCGATAACAGTTCTCTATACTTTCTCTGTGCACTAGGCAATGTGCAAAGCCCTCTGCACACACTAGCTTGCCCATATTCATAGCTCACCTGTAGTCAGGCCTCCTGCTGCACACCTAGCTACTCAGGAGGCTGAGACATGAAGACTGCAAGTTCAAGGCAGGCCTGGAAAGACTCTGCCTCACAATACAGAATAAAAAGGGTTGAGGATGTGATGTAGTACAGTGCTTGCCTAGTACTCAATCCCCAGTGCTGTAGGCAGGGAACCTCTCAAGCAGAAGGATGAGGCGCAGCCCTACTTGAACAAGTCCCTGGGTCAGTGAGCCCTAGAAGAGGGATGCCAATCCAGCCCCTTACACACCAAGGTTCACCTCCTCGGGTGCACCTTCCTGCCTCAGCTGTGTTCTGAAGAACCATGTAGGCTGTGCTTCTGTCCACCTAGTCATGGTCACCACTCCCTGGTGTCCTACCTTGCCTCCCAGCCAGCTGGATTTCCCCACTACTCCCCAGCTCCTCCTACCCACACCCCACATCCCAGCACTTTGGGCATCTGCTGCTCCGTGTGGTATCTGCACTTCCCCTGGCAGATGGATGGAGGTCTTCCAGGCAGCAGCTGTCCTCCAACATCACAGGCCTTTGTCTCAGGGGAGTGGGGAGCGATGCTGAGGACGTTCCTATGCTGCCAGGATATCCCCGCCCAGCTCCTAGGCTTATTGTTGAGGTTCACTAAAATGAAGAGCACAAGCCTTTTGCATTAAGTGCACTCCAAGAAAGCTCACCGCCAGCTGGGGGGTTTGTGAGGGTGTCAGGAAACACAGACCCAACAGCCACCGTGGGCAGCCTGCATACAGCCGGTCACAGCACTGGCATCTCCTGCTGTGAGATCAACAACTTCCTCACCACTGTGGCATTTGGCACAGCTGAGAGCCACACCAGGCCGGCATGCCTGCATGGACCCATTCCATTCCGAAAGCCATAGCTCCAGGCTGGGAGAGGGTTGGAGAGTCACTCTCCCAGAGAGAGCTGGGAGTAGAGAGGAGCAAGGTACCCACATGGTCACTAGGAAGCCACCTGACTTAGGCGTACCTCACTATGCAGACCTAAAATAGAGCAAGGAAATAACATTTATCTCTTGATGAAAATTGACAAATTATGATAAACCCATATTTGATGTATCCAAATTGTAGATGTTCTACTTCTTATGGACTCTTAAAGGCATCTCAAGGGAAGCTGGAGTTATTCCTAAGCCCCTCACTATACTCTGGCAGCAGAGAAAATCATTAGGCTGATGTGGCATCGTATGCCAAGCATCATGAAATGTTTGGCATTCAGCAATTCACCAAAAAAGAATCTAAAACTTGATTTTTTTTTTCAGTACTAGGGACTGAACCCAAGGCCTTTGCACTGGGGACTATGTCCCCCCAGTCTGGACACTGCCACCACCCTTTACTCATGGTGATCCGAATGTCACACATTGTGACCACACTTGGACCAGGACCCAGGAAATGGTTACCACTGTCATCTCATCTGTCCACCTCTGAGAAGCTCTTCAATCTCACTTTCCTCATCGCCCTTCTTGATGACTCTCTATAGCCTGACCACTGTCGTCCTTGTCCCCTAACTCTGGCCACCAAACCCACTATGTTTCTCGGGAATGCAAACCAATTCTGCTCCCCAGGGTCCTGCCAGGCTGAAAACCCGGCACAGCAGTCATCTGTCAAGGTGAAGCGGTGAGGTGATGCTACATCTCTGTCTTTTTTTTTTTTCATAATTTTATTGATAAACAGATAGCAATGAGACAGTTTCAAAAACCGACACACTGCATATATTCTTCTTAGTGGTTAATTGCTGTATAAGATGCGGACCTGAGATCCTATTCACAAACACCATTAGAACAAATCATTCTATTCATTAAGAGAATGTAACTATATATCTATCCCAACCACTTTAAATACACAGATACAAAATGGACATTCATCTGTATACCCCTTTTTTTCTAAGTTCCGTTATTTGAATATTATAGGTGTGCAAACTCGGCAAAATATTCTAAAAGAGTTCAGTAGCCCATAATAGCATTGGGTCTTCTGTTTAACTGGCAATGTCAGAAATTATTATTATTGACTGCATCTCTGTCTTACAGTGGAGTGCTGGCTGGTGGCCGACTTGTTCCACTCAGCTGAACTGAGCTGTGTGGTGCTGGGTGTAGAAGCCCACCTGAGGATTGTTACCAGACACATAAGAGGCAGAAGTGGAGAAGCTGTTGAGAGGCTGTGAGGGACGCTGCAGAAGCTGCTGCTTCTGTTCGGCTGTTCTGCTGGAGGACCTCATCATGCTGGCTTTCCTGATGAACTGGGCTGTTCTTGGAGGAGCTCAGAACCTTGTTGCTGAGAATGGCAACAGTTCATTCTGGGGAAGCTCTAGCTCTGGTCCTCACCTTGAGCATTGCTATCTGGCTCCAGAGGGATACAGGGCACACTCCTCAGTCTCCTGGAGAAGCTTGTCATGTTGGCTTTCCTGATGGGAACTCCACTGTCTTCATCACGGGAGGAGCTCAGACCATCTTGGTAGCTGAGGACAGCTGTGGTACTTTTAGGGGAGCTCTGGTGCTTACCTTGAGCATTGCTTCCAGCTCCAGTTCAGATCCCTCAGTACAGACCCTTCCTCCCGCTGGCACAGACTTTCTAGCTTCCACCACTGACCTTTGGGCCTTCCCAGCGCAGATCCATGAAGTGGAAGTATATGAGACATTGTCACGGGTTCCAGCCTCATTAGACTTGTGGGAAGCACTGTTATAGGCTCTAGGTCTTCAGCTGGACTCATGCAGCATATTAGAATCCAGGCTCTCAGCTGGATTCTTTGGTCTGTAGTATGTGGACAGATTTCTTGCACTCCTTGTACATGATTCTTTGAGTAATTATTAAATAATCTTATAAAATGTATCCTGTATGATATTGTTCCCCTTGGAAAAACCCCAAACCACATCATGCAATGACCTTGCTCTTCCACATGTGACTGCCTGTGGCTGTTGTCCTTCCCTGTCTTGCGCCCTGTCACCCATCTCTGCCCCAGCAGTCCCTCTCCTTGCCCAGACTCCTGCGCAGGCCAAACCATTTGTTAGAACTCTTGTCACTGCGCTGACGTCATTCATGCCCTCTGGTTCCTTGAGGTCCAGGGAAGGACCCAGGGCCTTGCACATGTGAGGCAAGGGCTACACCTCTAAGCCACATCCCCAGCCCCAATTTGCACACTTTCACCGAACTCTCCAGCCTTGTGAGAGTCAGAATGCTTCTTCTCATCTTCATGTCTGCTGTAGACCGCAAACCTGAGCAAGGGCAGGCCTAGTAGATGAACTACTGGTCAGCGTGGAACACCCAGCCGGGCTGAGTCTGCGCAGTGCTGGATGTGGAAGGCCCACCTGAGGAGCGCTGTCACCAGCATGCAAGGAGAACTGGAGGGGAAGATGGCGCGCTGTTGGTTCTCCCGGGGAAGCCTGTCACACCGGCTTTCCTGACCTAACTCAGCTGTTCTCATCACTGGAAGAGCTTGGAAGCTCACTGCCCCTGAGGACGGCTGTGGTTCTCTTCGGGGAAACTCTGGTCCTTGCATGTTGCTTCCTGGCTCCAGGCAGATCTCTCATCCCGCTGGCAGGCTTTCTAGCTTCCACCACTGACCACTGGGCCTTTCCAGTGCAGATCCTTGATACAGACTTGTATGAGATACTGCTGTGGGCTTTGGGCCTCCATCTTCACTCCTGGAGGACACTGCCATGGCTGTAGGTCTCCAGCTGGATCCGTGCAGGACCTTGCCATGGGATCCAGGCCCTCAGCTGGATTCTTTGGGTATCTAGTGCGTGGATAGGTTTCCTGCACTCTTGCAACTAACTTTTTGGGTGAATATTATAAAATATTCCTACAAACTATGTGTTCTGTATTGTCTCTCCCATTGTAAACCCAGACAACAATGGGCGAGACCAGCCACATGGAGCAATCACTAAGGTGCCTTGAGGCCAAGCCTGCTTTCCAGAATTCTGTGAACTTGGCTCTACCCCTGTCTAAATAATGATGCCATCTAAATACCATTGGCGCTGTCCCTGACTAAATAATGATTGCAGTTTAAAGCCTAGCCAGAAATAAAATAAACCCTAGCCAGGCCAGGCCTCAGTTCACCCCTGGAGGAGATGTGGCCATCTCCCAGGGAGCACAAGGGGTCTCCCTGGTGGTGCCGTGCTCTGGGAGCCTGGCCTGCCACTCTCCTCAGCCGCACAGTGAGGGCACACTGCACTCAGGCAAGAGCCAGAACAGCCTGAGCCCACACCATCGCTCTGGGAGCCTCCAAGAGCCAAGGAACCGTGGTTTGGCGCCAGCTGGGAGTGACAGACATGGTTGTCCCAGGGTGCACCTTAGAGAATACTTGCTGAGTGGTAATAAAGGAACCAAGGAAAGACTACCTCCCTCCATTTTTGCTTCGCTTTTGATAAAGAATTATAATACAGTTACATAGCAAAATTTATCAATACCTTTCGTTCTTTATTTCTTTTTCGGTTTTTTGAGACAGGGTCTTGCTATGTAGTGAAAGCTAGCTGTAAACTTATTGTGTAACTCAAGCTGGCCTTAAATTTGCAGTGATTCTCCTGCCCCAGCCTCCTGAGTTGTGGGATTGCAAGCATATGCCACCATGTCCAGTCACTTTAACTTCTTGAGACACAATTAAACTGTTTTCCACAGTAGCTGGACCTGTTTCCATTCCTGCTGGTGATGCTCAACACTGCTGGTCCCTCCGTATCTGGGCCATTTGTGTTCCATTCATCAATAGCCACCATCCTGCTGGGTTTCCCCAGTGAATCCATTTCTCTAGCCACTGACAGCAGCAACATCTTCCATGTGATTACTGGCTGGCTGTGTGTCTTCTTTGGAGAACTATTCCAGACTTGTGCCCATTTTTCCCTCTGGATTGTTTCCTGGTTTTGTTGTTGAGCCGTGCTTCCTTGTGGATTCTGGCTATTAATCCTTGGACCTATGATTTGCAAGTTTCCTTACATTTCTTCTTCTTCTTCTTCTTCTTCTTCTTCTTCTTCTTCTTCTTCTTCTTCTTCTTCTTCTTCTTCTTCTTCTTCTTCTTCCTCCTCCTCCTCCTCC
>NW_004524724.1:4801790-4814489 GCF_000260255.1 Octodon degus
CCCTCCTCTTCCTCTTCCTTTTCCTCTTCCTCTTCCTCCTCTTCTTTTCTTGGTCCTTTTGAGACAGGGTCTTGCTATGCAGTTCAGGCTGGCCTTGAGGTCACTTTGTAATCCAGGCTGGTCTCAAACTCGCAAGATCTTCCTGCCTCAGCCTCCTGAGTGTTGGGATTACAGGCATGTGCCATCATGCCCAGCCTTGCATTACTTTATTTTTTTATTTTTAGGGAAGGGTGTACAGGGTGTTCAGGGTCTCACTACTAGATCAGACTCGCAGTGATCCACCTGTTTACAGCCTCCCAAGAGCCGGGATTACAGGCGCTACCATGCCTAGTCTCAATTGCCGTCTCAGTGCACCCCGGGAGTGGGCTGGCACCGGAGGCCCAGGGATTAAACCCCCAGACTCTGCGCCTGCTTGCAGGTGCTTTAATGCACTGAGCTACTTGGCTGGCCCTTACTTTTTTGAGACAAGTGACCATTTTTCTTTTTGCAGTTTTTATTTTTGTCAGCGCCCGGCTGCATTCGTGATCACATTCTGGTGGGGAGTTGCTGCCTGCATGCAACACAACTTCACGCTTTCATGTCTGCTTGCTCATCCTCACTCCATCTCTAGATCTTCTTCCCACTTGCCAAAGCTCCACCTCCCTGTTTCCCACTAACACAATTCTCTAAATCTCACCAGAAGACAGCAGTGACGTGGTAATGACAGCTGCGCAGGCCACACCCACCTTCAGCTCCATGGCTGCCAGCTGGGAGTTGTGCTTCCACCCTGTCAGTACCTGGGGTGGGCAGCCCCCAGCTGTGACAGGTGCCCTGACTGAGAGCCACAAGGTTGGCTGTGTGCGGGGGGGAGGGTCACAAATGCAGACTCTTGGGTCTCAAGCCTAGAAGGCCAAGGAGTGAATCTCAGGCCCTACCCCGGGAGGTCTCCCTAGAGCCTCCCTGCAGGAAACAGGGGTGCCAACCTGGGGGTGTCACCCTGCCAGCTCTACCCGACCCCAACTCACTCACACTCCAGATCCATGCAGAGCTGCTGCGGACCAGGTGTTCATTCGCTTGTGCTAGGTCCTCACCGAGGCTGACCATGGATGGAGGTGATGACCAGACCAAGGATGTCCTCAGAACACATCTGCAGGGAGGCTCACAGAGCACCTTGTGCAAACTCAGTCTTGGAAGGTGCTGTGGTGTTAGGGGTCCCATCAGCCTGAGATCTTCAGAAATCATGTCACTCTTCTGTGCCTTGTGCTTCTCATCTGACACGGGAGATGATGGTAGGATCTGCTGCATGGTGATGATCAGACTAGACAGTTCCCAGGATGTGCTTAGACCAGGGGTGGTGAGGAGTGCGGCCTTAATAAGCATGAGCTATTTTTTTAAAAATATTTAGTTCAGGGTCTACAGGGTCTCACTGCACTGATGGGACTCATAGTCATCCTTCCTGTTTTCAGCCTCCCAAAGGCTGGAATTGCAGGCTCACGCCACCATGCCCAGTCTCATTCTCCATGTCAGCATGCCCTGGCAGCAGGGCTGGCATAACAGGCTGGGGCACAAGCTACTCTTGCCCTCTTGAGAATGGAGCGGCCCTAGCACAGTCCCTCCTGCTGTACTCGGCACTGTCCCCTCCTGGGGGAGAGTGTGTGCTGCCACACAAATCCAGATGTCATGTAACATCGGAAACTGAGTCACAGTGCCCAGACACACTGCCAAACAGGGTGGTCTGGAGGAAGGGGCTCCCTCAGACTCATCCTCCAGTGGGGACCATCAGGACTGTGATTGCTCCATCGATCCGCTCCTGAAATTTCTCCCTTGGGAGTTGTGGATTTCAGGGTGGTAGACGGCCAGTAATGGCAGCTGTGGCCCAGGCACAGATCCAGGTGATGGGCCCAGGAGGAGAGGCACAGATGGGCCCGTGGCTCCAGCCAGTCACCAGGGCAAGACAGCTACAAGACTGGTGCAGTGTCGGCAGCCTGGAGCCCAACTCCTCCGCTGTGCTGTGCAGACACATTACTTCACCTCTCTGGAAGCCAACTTTAATAGTCACTCAAATAGAGATAACATGGTAATATCATCTGCTTCATGCTATTTTAAGAAAATTATAGCATTAATACATGCATGGGTCTGAGAACAATTATTTTTTGTGTTTCTGAGGGAGAACAAGATTTTGCTATGTAGTTCAGGCTAGCCTTGAACTCACTATGTAGCCCAGGTTGACTTCAAATTTAAAACAATCCTGCCTCAGCCTTTCAAATACTGGGATTCCAGGTGTGAGCCACGATGCCTGGCTTAGAATAAATCTTGCCATGTAGCAAGCACTGCCGTGAAACAATGTATGTCAGAGCTGGGCAAGAATCCCAGACACACAGGGCATGGTAGCACATGGCTGGCGTCCCAGCACTCAGGAGGCTGAGGCAGAAGAAATACTTCAAGTTCAAAGCCAGCCTGAACTACATAGCAAGTCCTTGTCCTGCCAACGTGGGCAATATATTGAGACACCATCTCCAAGTACAAAGGGCCAGGAATGTAGCTCAATGACAAGGTACTTGCCTAGGGTGTACACAAAACAATGAAATAAAACAAAAATGTAACGTTCTGGACTCTCCCACCACTAAGGTACCAGGCATGGAGGAGCAAAGTGACTATCGGGGAGAGACAGATGGCCAGGGTGACCCCAAATCTGCTGCACAGCCACCATGTGGTAAGGGAGGAGATAGTCTTAGGGATGGAAGGGTGCCACACTATCAGCTGAGCCACCTGTGGTCAAGCCATGGGACAGGAAGCGGAGGTTCTTGAGGGAAGGCGTGAGCACCTTGTGAGGGACCCGCTCGGGATTGGGATGACTTAAGCACACCAGCCTAGTTCTTCCTTTTAGCTCAGAAGCACAGCAAAGTAAAACCTGCCTGGTCCTCTGCACCCCTGCAAATCTCAAGCTTCAAATGCCTTCCTGCTGGCAGTTGGGCAGCAAGTCTTTCTGCCCCCCTCCCAGGCACTTCCGGGCACCCACTCCTGTTACGTTCACAGGTGGGGCCACGGCTCCTTCTGGAGTCTAAGGGCTGTTGCTGAGTGTGGGTGCCTTCTCCCCGCCCTGCTGCAGCCTGGCTGCCTGTCACAGCACTGGTGCCCCTGCCCTTCCCGGCTCCAGGCCAGTCTCGAGGTGGAGCAGCACGCGAGGCTAGGACTGAGCTATTCTTAGCCACAGAGCAGGTCTGGGCCCCGAAGCTGCTCCTCTGCATCTCCACCCCCTGCCCTCTGGGGTGCTGGCTTTAGGAGCAGGGTAATTACTAACTACTGAAGCAGGGTGGGGCCCAGGCACATGAACACTACATGCCATGGTGCAGAGTGGAAGGCAGCAGGTACTGGGGTGGCAAATAACCGCAGTTATTCTACCAGGCCGTTTGAACTGGGGTGGTAGCAGGAGGGCCACCAGAAGAGGTGGTGCTGAGCTGGAGAAGAAGGCTCAGGACCCACGAGAGGAGGGGCAGCCAGCATGTGCTCCCTGAGTCCTCAGTGAGCAAGGCTGAGCAGATGGAGCCATACTCAGGAGGTGCTGGGGTTTGGCTTTGGCAGCAGGAGAATTAGCCTCTGAATGGTGCACTACACTGCTCTCGCAAAGCAACCAACACGCAAAGCCACCCAGCAGTGCGGCACTGCTCTACCCAGGCAGGTCACAGGAAGGGTTACTACAGCAAGGGTGGGCATCCCCTGACCTTTTCCAAGGCTGGAATGAGTTCTACTTGAATTCCAGGCAGAAACTAAACAAAGAGATCTTCAGGCCCTGTGGCTCAGAAGAAAATAGTCCTTATCTCCCTCGCTCCTTGTCCAGCTGCATGAATACCAAATGAACTCCCCACACTGCCCACGCTTATCTCCTAGCCCAGTGGAAAGCAAACGCAGCCCATTCCCGCTGCTCTGCACCGGTTTTGAAGAAAGCAGATCCTCCTGCCTGAGCACTGGCAGCTGCTGGCTAGGAGCCCGAGTTTTTTCCCTGTAAGGACCAAGTTCCAACCTCTGAACCCCATACAAGTGGGTAAAATGTGTCTGAGTCACACTTCCTGTGTTGCATTCCCTGACAAACACTGGAGAAAAATGAAAGAACTAAGAAAAAGCAAAGGTGTGTGTTTGTGCGCGTGTGCACTGGGTGGGCTCAGGCCTTGCACGTGGGAAGCACACACTGTGTCACTGAGTCACACGTCTCTTGGTGGCATTTCTAAGCCAGGCTGGAGGCTACAGCCACACAACCCTGAGTGTGTCTGGTCCTGTCTAAAATGGGCTGAACTAACTCTCTCTCTCTCTCTCTCTCTCTCTCTCTCTCTCTCTCTCTCACACACACACACACACACACACAATTATCGGTCTTGAAAACCCTCGTGACCGCTTTCGTCCACACTGGCCTTCCAGAGAGAATCTCTACAAGTCTCTTTGGTGTTGGTTTCCCTGTCTTCCCTCTTCCATCCCTTCATCTTTCCTTGTTCCCTCCTCTGTGCTCTGTGAGGACATTTCTGAGGGAAGCAAAGCTGAGCCGGAGGAAGGACTCAGATGGCTCTCATCAAACTGAGAGTGTGATTGATCTTCAAGGGCTGGTGCACTACACTGAGCAGAGGTACCAGGAAGTGTCCAGAGCTCCCAGGCAGGGACCCTTAGTTCTGGAGTCTGCAGCCCAGGACCCAAGGAGGCAGCAGGCACAGCTGCCAGCCGCCCACAGGTTTCAAGAGCTTGGGGCACAGCCACTGGGCCTCGCCCTCAGTTCTGTCCCTGTCTCTGGTCCTGGACTAGAGCAACTAGAGCACTCTGGGTCAGCTCAGCAGATGTGGTCATGGGCTACAGCACAACTCACTTCTGACACAAAGAGGACACCCTGAAAAGCCCAAGGACATGGAGACAGCCTGACCCACCTGCAGAGTCTGATGTCACCCAGTACAGGGCTGTGCCACCCCTAGCTCAGTTGAAGGGGAGGCCAGAGAAACCCTGCAGCATCGGCTTTGGAATTGGAGCACTGGGACAGAACAGTGAAACACACACACACACACACACACACACACACACACACACACCCTGCCCAAAAAAACAAAATCTCTTACCTTAGAAGGATTCCCAAACACTGTCAAGGGGAGCAAAGAACCCCATTAATGCCCTTCTCTCTCCTCTCTTCCTCTGGAGGGTTTTCCATCTTCCCCGCCTCACCCCTCAGCCACACACATTATGGTCCTGACTGAGGAAGCCCAGCATCCTGTGAGGTTCTGTCCTAGAGGAGACGCGGGAAAGCGGGCGGCAGAGGTGACCCCAGTTAGCCCAACCCCATGTCTGTGACACAAGGATTGTACCACTGAGTGTGCCAGGTACACGGCCATCCCATGGCCCATGGCCCACAGGAACCATGTGGTCCCCACAGCACAGAGCCGCAGCCTGCTCTGGCCCTACCCCAACCCCTGGACCCGGGGCAAACTCCCAACTCCCTCTCCAGAAGCTGGAGGTGCTGGTGGTCCTGAGCGTTTCTGGGAAGGCAGCAATGGAGATGCAGCGCTCAGCACAGCGCAGGCATACTGTGCACTGTGACCCACTTGGATCTGTACTCATGGCATCGGTACCCAGCAGGGAGCCACAGAGCCTGGATGAGCCCCGGGGCGGCCATGGGGTCCTGCTCTATAGGCTTTCGTCCTTTTCCTGCCACCTAAACACAGCCCTGGGCTGGGGCCGACAGACAGCCATAGCTTGTGCCACCCCGCTGTCCCTGAGTGGCCAGTGTGCAAAGCCCATCTGGCTCTGAGAACATTCAGGGCAGCTGCACCTCAGCTCCTGGCCCAGGGTCCTGCCAGGCCCTGTGCCGGGCGCCACCTCTCTGCAGCCAGGCTGTCCTCCCCCAGAAGTCAATGAGCTCTTTCTCCACCCCAGCCATGCATCAGCGACATGACACAGGCTGGGCCCACGGCTCCACTCGGGAACTGAGGAGCCCAGGCACCACTGCTGGCTGCTTCTCACCTAGCCAGTCCCTTGCTTGGCAACCACCGCAGCCCTCCCGGCTGAACCTCCTGGGCTGGGCCCAGAATCCAGGCATCCCTGCCTGGCCAGAGTCTCGCCAGGATCTGCTTTCTTCTAGCTGGTTGTGTGCAACCTAAACCTAGGTCCGGCGTTAGCGGGACACCCATGTTCCAGGGATGGGTGTGAACAGGGCTCTTTTCATTCTGAATAGTATTCTGGTTTGGGTGGTGGACTCTATGGTTGGTTCCTGTTAAAATGGACACAGCAGCCAGGCATTGTGGCACACAATGACTGTCATCCCAGCACTTGGGATGCTGAGGCAGGAGGATCACTGTGAGGTCAAGGCCAGCCTGGGCTACATATCAACAGAAAAAGAGTCACCATTAAAAGTTTGCCTTGGGGCCGGGGAGATGGCTCAGATGGATAAGCGCTTGACTGGCAAACGCAAGGATCTGAGTTCAATCCCCGGTTCCGCCAAAAAAAAAAAAAAAAGTTTGCCTAGGGGCCAGGGAGATGGGTCAGTGGAATAAGCGCTTCCCTGGCAAGCACAAGGATCTGAGTTCAATCCCTGGTTCTGGAAAGAAAAAAAAAAAAAAAGTTTGCTAAACCATAATAATTTATAATTCATGTTTAATGACTTCTTTCTCTCAAGATGTTTTGAAATTAGAATTTATACTTACAGGCAAGCGAGTTTTGAGTTGGGAGAATCATGGCATTACTGATCAAACATTCCATTGTTCAGATGAGAAAGTTTCAAATTGTGCAGAAAGAACCATCAGTGAGTGGGAAAGTTTTAATAATTTATAACCAAGTTTGTGTGTGTGCTTGAGGCCAAGCCTACACCCCCCAGCCAGCTATACCCCAGGTCTTTTTTGAATCTTTGAGATAACTTCTCACTAGGTTGTCCAAGCTGGCCTGGAACTAGTGGTGATGCTCCTGCCTCCACCTCCCAAGTGTCGGGACCATAGGTGTTTGTGCATGACACCCAGCCTAACTTTTGGGTACAGACTGCTAAACCAATGTAAAGGGCTGGCCAAATAGTTCAGTGGATTTAAGTGCCTGCTTAGACAAGAGCAGGAACCAGGGTTCAATCCCCAACACCACATGATGCTCCAGCCCTACCCCTGGGCACACTGAGCTGGCCACTGAGCCCTAGCATGGTGGCAGACACCTATAATCCCAGTTCTGGGAGGCTGAAAACAGGAGGATCCAAGCTGCATAGTGAGACCCTATACCAAATATATTTAAAAAAAGAAAAAACAAATCCAGAAAAATGAACAACAGCTGATACATTTCATATACAAAAGCAAAACTAGAAAAAGTAACCAAGCAACAATAAACAAGTGCCCAAGAGATGCTAAGAGGGGTCAGGGTTAACTCTTCTTCCCAAATCCGCTCTGGCTTTAGCTTCTTCTCTAGGACAGCACAGCCAATCAGTCAGGGCCTTTCAAGCCCCAGGGTCAAGACGCAAGTCTGAGCTGAGCGGGAGAGTAAGGGACTTGTTTTCCTGGTGACTGCTTGGAACTTCTAAGAACAACATCACTGGAAGGAAATCAACAGATTACTTTTGTTTTTTTGTATTTTAGGGAAGGGTCTACAGGGTGTTCAGGGTCTCACTACTAGATCGGACTTGTAGTGATCCGCCTGTTTACAGCCTCCCAAGAGCTGGGATTACAGGCGCTCGCCTCCACGCCCAGTCTCAATTGCCGTCTCAGCACATCCCCGGGCAGGGGCAGCACAGCAGGCCTGGGGATCGAAAGTCAGGTCCCTGTTTTTGCTTGTAGGCACTTTAATCTACTGAGCTACTTCGCTGACCCTGACAAATTCCTTCTGAAGAAAGGTTTTTAGATTGGTTTGGCTCCTGGCTGCTCATGGTGTCACCTGAAACGTCATGGAATAGAGAACCATGTGACTGTGTGAACTTCATGTCATGCCAAGTGGGAGAATACCTATAAAGGATTAGAATTTATTCTTTTTTTTAAATTTTTATTTATTTGTGTGTGTGTGTGTGTGTGTGTGTGTGGCCAGCTCAGCCCACCAGGGGGCGGGGCTGGCTGGCATGTGGTGCTGGGGGATTGAACCGCGGTCCCTGTGCTTTGCTAAGCTTGTTCTAAGTAGGTGCTTTAGACCACTGAGCCATCTCACCAGCCCCTCAAAAATTTATTCTTGACTTAGATTCCTCAAGTTTTACAAATCTCAGCCAGGCATGGTGGTATAGGCCTGTAAGCCCAGCATTTGAAAGGCTGAGGCAGAAGGGTCATTGGGAGTTCGAGGCCAGCCTACCCAACAAAGTGAGTGTGAACAACAGCGACCTCCTCAAACGGTTAGTGAGAAAAGAAGCCAAAGCCAGCCTGACCCTCATAGTGAAATCCTGTCTCAAAAAGATAAAAAAAAAATTCCCAGTCCAGGGACGAGTGTGGCAAGGGTAAATGAGATATGACTACTATTGCCAGAGACTTATTAAGCACTTACTTTGTGCCAGTTGCTGTGTTAATTGCTCTGTGTTCACTGTCTCACTTGCCCGTGTACAGGCGGGATTTAGCACGGTGTGGCAGCAGGCAGACTTCAGGGTTACTGACATCCTAGCGGCAGCAATGGGTGCTGGGGCCGCAGGGCCATCACTGTCTGGGTGGTTCAAGGGGCCCAGTTGGTGCGCTGGGAGCGGAAGCAGGTGATGTCCTGCGGCTCAGGCTTGCTCTCCTTCTGCGCCGTGAACTGAGGAAGCCACATGACCTGGGCAGCGCTGGAGGAAGGCGTAGTGATTTGGCAAGGTCACCCCCAGGCTGTGAGGCCCTAGCCTAGCACTGATAGGCTTTGGGAGACAAGCCTAGTGTGGCTAAGTGGGGAGCACGGGCACTGCCCCCGGTTAGAGGTGAGATCTCAACCTCAGCCTACTTCCTACTTCACTGGGGCATTTCACGAAGGCCAGAACTGTTTTGCACAGACTGAGAAACAGATCTCTTTTATGGCAGCCTGTGCGCTGCAGCCTTGTGCTCCTAACCCATTCATGAAAATAGAAGAGGAAGCCACTGCTGCCTCTGATAAATGCAGAGTCTTTCAGCAGATTTTCTGGAAAGGGATGACAGACTTATCCAGGTGTCAGTTTATCCACTCTGTGAATGTTTATCGTTCTTTCTGGTCACTGTCTTTGACATTCTCCCCAGTAAAGCTGATGTATGTGTAAGTAGACAGAAGCTTGGTGTGTTGAGTTCCATTTTCACTAGTACTCAGTTGTAAGATCTGTGAGTTCTTTTGTTTATAAAATGTGGAAGAAGCCAGGCAAAGTGGTGCACACCACAATCCTAGCATTTGGGAGACAGAGGCAGGAGGATTGCTATGAGCTTGAGGCCAGCCTGGACAACAATACTGAGATCGTCTGAAAGCAAACAAGCCAAAAAGAGAAAGGGCTCACTGAAGCTAGCTCTCGGAGACAGCAGGCCCACTCGCCCCAGGACACTGTCTCCCTCTGTGCAGGTCTTCTGTCCTCGCAGAGCCAGGCATGGTAGGCATGACTGTGATCTCATCACTCAGGAGGCTGAGTGAGGAACATTGTTGCAAATTTGAGGCCAGCCTAGAACTATGAGTTCAAGGCCAGCCTGCACTGCACAGCAAGACCCTGTTTCTTATTTATTTATTTATTTTTGGTGGAACCGGGGATTGAACTCAGACCCTTGCACTTGCCAGGCAAGCGCTTATTCTACTAAGCCATCTCCCTGGCCCCAAGACCCTGTTTCAAAAAAAAAAAAAAAAATCTCCCATCCTGGCATGCTGTGCAGGTCCCGCCTCCAGGACAGGCTGAGGTAGTGAAAGAGACTGGGTGGGGTGGCAGTTGGGAAGCTGAGAACAGGAGGATCACCACAAGTCTGATCTGGGCAGTGAGATCCTGTAGACCCTGTACTAAATTTAAAAAAAAAAAAATCTAAGGAAAGAAAGAAGAAAAGAAAGGGCAGAGGGCAGAGGAGGGGACAACCTCCACACATTGTGCCACTGTGTCACTCCCAGCATCCTCGTTCCTTCTTCCCATCTTTCTTCTGGGAAGGACATCAGGTTCCAAGCAGTCTGCATAGGGCCACATCTGCACCCTGGGTCACTGCTTTAGGGTGGCTGGGGTGTTGGCAATGAGGCCCATAGGGGAAGCTTGGAGAAAGTGATTATCTCTGAAAGAAAAAGCTCAACCTGTCAAGCTTTACTGTCAAGGTAGGCAACAGAGAGAGGAACAGGCTGCCCTGGGTCCAAGCTGTGCACTGGGCTCATGGTGCAACTTGCCTGGTAGAACCGTGCAGACAGGGGCCAAGATGACTCAGGGCCCAGTGACCCAAGGGACTGGAGACAAGGCTGCTCGCCAGCAGGGCTGGGTTTTACAGAGCTTTCCCAGCCAGGAGAGGGGTCAGGCCTGATAAGAATGGGGTGCACTACAGTATCACTTAGAGAGCATCAGTGAGAGAAGTATAAAAGGGGCAGGAAAAACTGGACTTGTTCAGATTTTGTAACTATTCAGATAGTGCAGGTTTGGATGACCAAGAGAAGAGAAAGATGATTTCAAAATAAAAATAAATAGTAGGCATTGCAATGCATGCTTGCAATCTCATCTACTTGGAAGACTGAGGCAGGAGGATCCCAAGTTGTAGGTCAGCCTGGACAACTCAGCAAGACTCTTTTTCAAAAGTAAACATAGAGGGGCTGGGGAGATGGCTCAGTAGAATAAGTGTTTACCTGGCAAGCACAAGGGCCTGAGTTCAATCCCCAGTTCTGCAAAAAATAAAAAAAATAAAAAATAAACATAGAAAGGGCTTGGGAGGTGGTTTAGTGGTAGCCCTGGCTTCAGCCCCCAGTACCACAAAAACAGACAAAACTTGTTTTAGATATGGGAGGAGGAAGAAAAGCTCCTGGCAAGTATGAGGTTGTGAGTTCAACTCCCAGTAAAAATAAATAAGTAAATAAATTTCAAAGCTGTGATCCTGGTTGACTAGAGAACTATACCCAGAACACAGGCAGAGAACCTGAAAGAAGAGGGGGAAGAGAGAGCGGGGACAAGCGCAGCTGGCATGCTGGCCCCAAGACTCACAGCCATACGGGGCTGTGTGAAACAACAATCATGTTTCAGTTGCCTTGTTCGTTTTTGGTCTTTTTTTTTATTTTACTGGGTTTTTTTGGTTGAATTGTTTTTTAGGGGAGGCTTATTTTTTGTCTTTGATGCCGAGAACCAAACCCAGGGTTTCTAGCTTGCTAGGCAAGCGTTCTATCGCTGAGCCAAATCCCCAGCCCCAACAATTATGTTTCATAGATGAAGAAATCATAAGTTTGACACAGGACATCATCTAGAGATGTTCTAAGCAGTTGGGCCACTAGTATCTGCACTTTAATGACAGAAGTAGGAAGTAGTTAGGCATGGTGGTACACAGCTTGATTCCGGCATAGAGGAGGCTGAGGCAGGAGGACTGCCATAAACTCACCAGCTTGGATTATATAGTGAGACCCCAGACAAATAAAGAAACAAACAAAAAAACAGAATAAAATGAGTGCTCTCAGTTTTGGAGCCACAGTACCATTTTGCTGAGTGATTCTTCTAAGAATGGGGAGAATTAGCTGAGAGATAAGGGATAGGCGGAAGACTTGAGGGGAGACAGCAGAGTCCAAATGACAGAGCAGGAGAAGTGGAATCACAGCTGGCCTGTTTGCCAGCTGTATGAGCTCGGTCTCGCCTCCTCCCCACTGCCTGCTGCAGCCACCTCAAGGAGGGGCTGGGCATGGTGCAGCTTCCAGGGCATAGCCAGAGGCCAGGGTTCTGGGCCCAGCAAGCAGGAGGTCCTGTGCTCCCTGCCCCTTGAGAAATTGCCTCCTGGGATGGTTGCTGCCAGGTGGAGATTCAGTTCAGGAACCACAGTACCCATTCCAAAGAACAATAGCTCAGCAGCATAAGCACCTGCCTGGCAAGCACAAGGTCCGAGTTTGATTGGTACAAAATAAATAAATAAATAAATAAAAGAATACAAGCAAACAAGAAAGAATGACCCAGACCAGTTCATCCTTGAAGCACTCCTGATGTGCACTAACACAGTGTCTCTCCCTTCCTATCCATTCACTTTCTTGAAACGACAAACTCTCTTCTTAGTAATCAGGAACAAAAATACAAATGAAGCACCCTGAGTTTGGTTTTGCGGGTCATCATGCTGGTTTTGGGTGCTGAGCTTGGCTCGACCACCAAGCAACCCCTCTAGCCATAAAGCACTCTATTTTCATTTGGACAGTTCTTTCCCACTTTCATGATTAAAATTTAAAATTCATAAAAAATTCAATTCTTTCCTCTCAAATTAAAAACTGAAAAAAAAAAAGTTTTTTCTATAGTAAATGGCTGATTTCCCTGGGAGGACTTGGTAAAGTGGCCAATGACTGAAAACATCTTAATTTTAGCATAGACAAGCAAAGAATTATAAAGAAATACAACTTCTTTGTATGTTAATAGGAATAATTTTATTTAAAGTTAAAACAGCAGGCATGGTGAAAAGAGCACACACCTGTGAACTCAGCACTCGGAAGGCTGATGAGGCTCACAGAGAGCTCAAGGCCAGCCTAGGTCTCACAGCAAGGCCCTGCCTCAAAAAAAAAGAAAATGAGAGAAAGAGAGAAAGAGAGGAAGGAAGGAAGGAAGGAAGGAAGGAAGGAAGGAAGGAAGGAAAGAAGGAAGGAAAAGAAAGAAAGAAAGAAAGAAAAGAAAGAAAGAAAGAAAGA
>NW_004524724.1:4814589-4819283 GCF_000260255.1 Octodon degus
AAAGGGCAAACAGAAGCACCAAATGATACCAGAATTTGGAGGCAGATTTATTTAACATCAGACAGACACTGTCAGGCAATCGTCTCTCAAAATGCCAGGCCCTGATCTCTGGTGGTCTGGGGCTTATACGGCATAAGCAAGCAGGAAGTACAAAGGCAGAATGGCTCGTCAGTGGGGACTGGCTTATACAACATGCATCATAGTGACCAGCTTTGCCTCACAGTGACCAACCATTTTATTTACTTACTTACTTACTTATTTATTTATCTATTTATTTATTTGGTACAAGGTCTTGCTACGCAGCTCAGACTTGTGGTGATCCTCCTGTCTTGCTTCCCCAGCACTGGAATTATAGGCGTGTGCCACCACACCTGGTTTTGGTGGCTGGCACAGCACAGGATACCAGGGATTGAATCCGGGTCTTTGCACTTGCCAGGCAGGTGATCAGACCTCCAAGCTACCTCCCCCAGCCCCATGACCACCTATTCCTAAGAGACAGGGGCAACAGCATCTGGAACAGGAACTGTTTGTTACCTGGGGAACTAAGGAACTGAGGTATACTGGCTGGAGAGGGCATTTTCTGTTATAAAATAGAGGGAGGGAGGGAGGGAATTAAAAAAGATGATGCCAAACTCTTTTTAAAAAATTATGATACCATGTGTAGTGAGTAGCACTGACTATGGTTCAGGTCTCTGTCCAGCTAAGTCCTGCTAAGGGACGACAGCACCAAAGGTGTCCCTGTCGTCAACCCTCTGCACACACCAGGGACAGACGGCCCATGTGCTGCATTGGCAGCCAGGTGTCACCTCAGAGAAACTGAGTATCTGGTTTCCAAAGTGCAGACAATGATGATCACCACATCTGACAAGAATTTTTTTTTTTTTTTTTTGGTGGAACCGGGGACTGAACTCAAGCCCTTGCACTTGTCAGGGAAGCACTTATTCCAATGAACCATCTCCCCGGCCCTCTGACAAGAATTAAAGGTGGCAAAAAAGCACAGCCAAGATTGGAGAAACCTGAAGCACGGCAAGGTCACCTGTCAGGCTGAGGAAGCTCCGATTTGATTTCTGTCACAGACACAACTTGTGGGTGACAGTTATCCACAGAGGCAGCAGGGTCAAGGGGCTGGAAGGCCCAGGAAAGAGTGGGGCCAGCAGCTCCATACGCTCTGAAGTAGGCCTGACACTCGCCTCTGTCACTCCGAAGCACATTCTCAGACACCTGGCATTGCACATCCCTGTACTGTCCTGGTCTTGTTATTTTCGGGGTTGGTTATGTTCTGCTCACCCCAGAGCACAGACTCTAACACCCCTCTGCAGTCTCCATGCTCAGGGACAAAGTCACTTTGGGGCCACAGCAGGCAGGCTCTGCTGGTGTCCCCCGTAGACAGGCAGGCTGTGTGGCCAGCGGCACAGAGGTGCGCACACAACGTCCTCACTGCACAGCTCACCCACTCCACGTGTGACACGGACGCTGTCTTATGGCAAGGAGAAACCTTAAGGTCTCAGAGCCTTCCCAAGCAGCCTCTCCCGCAGCAGAGAAAAACGTCCTCACCACTTGTCACCTACAGACTCCAAGGTCCGGGGCACAGGGATGTGCAGTCTCATTCCTCTGAGGTGAAAGAGCTCAAGTGTTGCTCCTCTCTGAGGCCCGAAGATGAGTCTCGGTCCTTCCTCTGTGATGCCCTGATGCACCACAGCTGTTCACAGGCCATCCAGTGGCTCCGGCTGTGGGGTTCAGGGTGCCTGTCCACCCTGCATCCACTTTCAGCCTCGAGGCCTGGCAAGCTGGCTCGGTGTCCACAGCTGCAAGGCCATCAGGGGGCCCACAGAGAGAGCCATGCACTCCATCACCATCACCAGGAGTACCCTTCAGTACCCCCATCCCCCTGCCCACCCTCCCCTTGCTGTCACAACCCCAGAGGAAGTGCAGCAGGGTATCTTTCCCAAAAGACCTGGAGCAACCACATGGGTCCTGCCAGTAGCCAGACAAATGACAGCTGCTATGGAGTTGCCTTGGCCACCAAGAGTGACAGGTCATCAACCCAATGCCAATAGCTGTGGCTAAGGGGGCCAGGGTAAGTAGATGGTGGCCCTCAACAGAACTCAGGGTAAGCCTGGGAAAAGTTCTCCCAGAGGAGTAGGGAACATTTTTCCTATTTTTTTCAGGAATTCCTTGTTTCAAACAACAACAACAACAAAAACAACCAGGAGTGGTAATACAAACCTGTGATCCCACCACTCTGGAGGCTGAGTCAGGAGGATCGTAAGTTTGAGCCCAGCATGAACAATTAGATTTACCAAACTGTCTAAATATAATAAAGGGCTGTGGATGTAGCTCAGTGCAAAGGCCCTGGGTTCAATGTCCGGTACTACAAACAAAAGGAATCCTGAAAGAATAGGTACTGTATACTGAAGAGTCACCTAGCTATGTATGACTGGAACGCTTTTTCTTCTCAGTGCTGATGTGGGGGTCAAACCTGTACCTTGTGCCTTCAAGGCCAGGGTCCTACCACTGGCTACAACATCCCCAGCCCTGACTCAGGGCCTTTAACTGCCCTTATAGTGTAGGTGGCTGATCCTTTTGAGTTAGATATTTTTGTGAAAAACAAGTCATTTATGTTTCTTCTTCCTTTCTTGATAGAAGATAAATGTTTTATAGTTTTATTGTATGAACTTTTCTTTCAGTTACCAATGAAAATTTTTATTTTTAATTTTTTGTATTTAGGACAGGGTGTACAGGGTCTCACTGCTTAGACTGGACTCATAGTGATCCTCCTGTTTACAGCCTCCCAAATGCTGGGATTAGAGGTGCACACCACCATGCCCAATCTCAATCACCATCTCAGTGCACCCTGGGAGCCGGGCTGGCACAGCAGGCCAGGGGAACAAACTCCTGGCCTCTGTGTCTGCCTAAGCAGGCGCTTTAATCTGCTGAGCTATTTGGCTGGCCCTCCATAGGCAAATTTAGATTGAGACATATTTTATTGAGAACTTACAAAACTTCAAATTAAAAGACAAATATTAAAACTCTCATTAAGCTGGGTTGTAGGGGTGCAGGTCTGTTATCCCAACACGTGAAAGGCTGAGGCAGATGGATTGCTGTAAGTTCAAGGCCAGACTGGGTTCCAGAGTTCAAGGCCAGCCCGAACTATATATTGAGACCCTGTCTCAAAAAGGTCTCATCAAGGCCGGGGAGTTGGCTCAGTGTAATAAGCGCTTCCCTGGCAAGAACAAGGGCCTGAGTTCAATCCCCGGTTCCACCAAAAAGAAAGGTCTCATCAAATAAAATGTAGTTTGTTTGTTTGGGTTTTTTTTTGTGGTAACAGGGATTGAATTTGCCAGGCAAGTGCTTAACTCTACTGAGCCATCTCCCAGAGACCAAAATGTAGCTTCTAATTACCTTTATGAAAAAGTATTTCAGAAGCAGAATTAGTCCTCTGACAGCACACGAGCTAGGTTATTTATTAAAGAGTATAGAACAAGCCACAACCCTAAAAAGACTAGGCTTTGAAGCTCTGACTTCCAAAGGCGTTAGCCAAAACTTTCAGCCTACCTGCCAGGCAGTTGTTTTGAGACACAAAAATACACACCTATCTTGCTATTCATTGTATTACTTAACAAACAATGCACTTGTTATCAGCCTGGTGGTAAAGTGAACATGCAATAAACTTCCAGGGTCCCCTCAGGTCCAAGGAGTACAGAATGACAGAAGAGAGCAAAGCAGTGAGTCACCTCTATCTTCTATCCTGATTGCAGCTGTATCGCTAATATGTACTTAGTGAACGAACATGGATTAGCACTCTGGCCTGGTAGCAAGTTTCTAAATCAGTGCTCTGAAATTAGCAGTGAGTGATCTGTTGTTTTGCAAAACAATGAAAGACATCATTGAACTGCTCATGACTTGCTTATCACAGACATGATCCAAGTGACTGAGGGGAGTTAAACCCTGACCCACATCTAATGACACAGATGGCCACAGAAACAGGACACCCCACCCCCACCTGCAGGCTCCACACTGTCCTGGCCCTGTCGGTGCCCAGCGGGAGTTAGATTACCTGTGGACAAAGAAACAGGCTCATGGAATGCTGCATGACCCTACTGACTTGGGGCCCCATTTTGTGAAAAAATTAAACATGCCATTACAATTCAATTAGAGGCTGTCTTAGCTGGGGTTGAAACCAACCCAGCAATTACAACCCAGGATTTTTACAACAAATACGGATGCTGCTTACATCTACTCAGTTCAGAGAGAACAGCACATAATCTGAACTTTGTACCTAGCACAATGAACTGGAAACATTTTATCCACTTTTACTAAGCCATAAATATTACAGCAACACATTTGTTTTCAGTACTGGAGATTGAACCCAAGGCCTACCCACTAAGCTAAACCCAGTGTCTTTCTCTGGTCTGTCTCCCTCCCTCTTTCTGTCTCTGTCTCCTTTTTTTTTTGGCTTTTATTTTTATTTATTTATTTTTTGACATCAGTTATTTTTATTTTAAAGAAAAAAAAAATAAAAACAATGGTACAAAATCTCAAAACTAGATTTTAGGAGAGTAACAATGGTTAGTACATTGTGTATTGTTACTGCCAAAGTAGTTTCTCATATTACAAGATATAGGCAAGAAATAATAAGTAAACAACATAGGTACAAACATCTTTTTTTTTTAAGTCAACAGAAAATGGAAATA
>NW_004524724.1:4821581-4863353 GCF_000260255.1 Octodon degus
TCACTTGCTGGGCCTGCGCTCTGGGTGTCTCTGTCTCCTTGAGACAGGGTTTCACTACGTGGTCCAGGTTAGCCTCGAACTCACTAAGTAGACCAGGTTGGCCCTGAACTTGGGGTGATGGTCCAGCCTCAGCCTCCTGAATGCTGGGATTCCAGTATGCTCTTCTGTTTGGCTTATTTTTTTATTTGAAACGAGTGCCCCTTACACTGGGATTTTCACTTTCACGTACCTTGCCGGGTCTGGGTTGTTTAGGCTGGGTTTAACCTTCTGATCCTCCTGCTTCTGGCTTGCAGAATTCTGGGATGACAGGTGCGCATCACTGTGCTTGGCTAATAGCATCAGAGCCTTGATAAGTCAGTCGGCGTTTTAGAAAGATTATCAGTGCACACAAAGATGTGACAGACATCTGCACATTTGGTTCTTAGTGGAGCTGGGGACCAATCCCAGAGCCTTGCACATGCTAGACAAGTACTGTATCCTACCAGCCGTTGCTGTCTTCAGATCGTGAATGTTTGAAACTTCCAGTCTTCTGCACAATGAGGAACTCTGGGAATTCACCTTAGTAGTAAAAATTCTTCAGCTATCACTCGTTTTTGCCACGGAAGTCTATGGTGTGCTGCCCCACAGCACCACAGCAGGTGGGGCTGGCTGATGAGTACAAAAGACAGGCTCAGTCTCCAGAGGCTGAGTAGTCCAGGACCTCGGGCAGGGTCCTCTGAGGACAGTCTTGCTGTGTCAGCCCCTGGCAGAAGGGCAAAGGCAGGGCAGAAAGAGGTGCCAGGGAGCCAGAGAGAGAGAAGGGCTGAGCCAGGCCTTTCATTGTTCCTAAGGCCTCTGGCTGGCCGGGGCCTGACCACCTCTCACCAGCTTCTGCTTCTAACACACAGGAGGCCCAGTTCCCAACACATTTTTGGAGGTCCCATTCACACCTTGGTGCCTCTAAGACTGGGATTTTCACTTTCTTTTACCCCAGGCTCTTCTCCCTTGTCACATGCTTGTAGGCTTCTGCCTGGGATGTCTGCTGGAGGCAGGTGACTTTAGCTCCTATTATTTTTGAGTCTCTCATCAGTCACTTAATTCAGTCTTTTATATTTATTGGCCCCAATTAGTTTTCAGTCCATGGACTCCTGGGCAATCTAAGGATGAATGCTACTGTATCATTTTATCTCAGAGCTATTTCCTATTTTCCTTGGCGCGACCTGTGCATGAGTAACCTGACTTGGCAAAATACCTTAAACTCCAAACCTCAAGCATAATTAAGTATGCTGTTCTCATCAGAGGATCACTGCTAGACCTACATAGAATGGTATCCATTCAAAAGCAGAGCAATCTTCATAGTTCTACTGCCTTTGTTAAAAGCTAGAGTCATTCTTTAAATTTGAATACACAAATGTCCAGTGCATGGGTATATATTTTTAATAAAGTTGCCAATGGGCAGTGACTTCCCAGTGCAGATGACATTAATTAGGCCCTGCTGCAGCACCCTCTCTTGAGGAGAGGCTCAGGTACTCCTCTCTCGAACTTCCACCTCCTGCTCCTCCTGCTCCACTGAACTTGAGGGAAAGGTCACACATAACTTTCTCAGGCCCTTAGCATTCTCTACAAACAACTGTATTTGCTTAAGTGTTCTCCCTGCCAAAACTTGTCTTTTCTCTTCCTACATCTGGATTCTTTTTCCTAAGTAGAAAATCATGTGTTGCAATCACTACCTCTCCCAATGCCTGTGGGCTAATAATCTAAATTCTCATGTGAGACTGCAGTTCACTGGTGACTTGCCACTTGCCCAGGTCAGAAGCCCCTTTCCACCTGTGAGGATGTGAAGACCCTGAGCACAGTGCCACCATGGAACAAGCGCCCTGCTCTTTGCATGGCTCCACATCGCACCACTATGATTCTTCCACTGTTCTGGCTGCCTCCTTTGATCTTTTCTGCCAGTGTCTCACCCTCCTGGCATTTCTCTAGGTCCTTTGTTGGATGCCCTTTTTGGTTCTCCTCAGCAATTTCATGTCTGGAGGAAAGGCTCCCAAACTGAAAAGAGCTACTGATTGCCCCATTTCCAAGGGACTTCACCACATTTCATCAGGAACTCAAAACTTCTTATGCTCAGAGCAGCTTCATTTTATCCCTACCCAACGGCCTGCAATCATTTTGCACCTTCTATATCCCTTAAGATTTTACTATGCCTTTTCCTTACCTTCCAGTCAGAAAACCTTAGTAAGGTCTTTGAACTGCTGTTGTCTGCCCTTTTCTACCAAAACTTTTCAATCCCATTCACCGATGCCAAATTAATCTTTTTAAAATTTATCTTCGTGTTTATCATGTACATACTCAAATGGTTCCAGGATAGAGGTTGCAATCCTTCTTGGTTTTGCTTGTTTTTTTGAGTCAGTCTATGTGCACTATATAGCCCAGGCCTCAAACTTGGTGACATTTCTACTTTAACTTCCCAGTACTGGGATTAGAGGCATGTGCTACGAGGCGCAGTGCCAATCACATCTTGACCTGACTCCAACCTACCTTTTTATCTCCCTTACCCCTAGGATACCGCTGGAAACCCCACTCAGTTTTCTTAACCTGCTTGCTTCACTGCCTTCTCTCATCTGTTTGCCTTGCTGAAACATCTGCTCTCAAAATCACTTGTTTCCCTTTCCTGTAATCTCAGTGTTCAATATCACTCTGAACTTCTTCCCAGCAGCCTTTCTCACTTAGCAATTAATTTCTCTATTCGGCTCCTTGGAACGTTTGATCTGTTCATCTATCAGCAACTGAGCTGCATCACGGCCCTGCTCTTGAGGTAGACAGAGGGTGCGGAAGAATTAAGTTTCAATTCGGGATCTAGGTCTCCAAGACCTAGTTCATTTGTGCTCGGGAGGGCTGAGTCTGGTTGCAAGGGCTGAGATTAAAATATATGAAAACTCCTAGGTCATCTTAGACCCCCTCGAAAAAGCTCAAACGACCGCGAACGCGAGGCGAGTGGGATTGGCTTTGCGTCAGGGTGATCTCCACTCCAGCAATGACTGGTCCTGCACCGCCGAGCACCGCTCTCTGCACCACCCCCGTTTAAAGCAAAGACCTGAAAGCCACGTCCTCTAGCAGGAACGTTCCCACCGCACCGGCGCCGAGGTCCGCGCGCCGAGGCCGTCCTCATAGGCCGCAGCCCAGCGCCCACCAGAGGTCCCAGCCCTGAGCCAGGTTACACCACGGAGAGGCCCTTGCGAAAGATCACGCCGCGCCGCAGGGCCACACGCCGCGCTCGGTCCCTCCCACCCCCTCCGGGAGAGCGCGGGAAGCGGCAGACCAGGATGCCGCACCTGCGCCGGGGTCGCCCTGCCCTCTAGCCATCTGCGGAGGCCTTCTTCCTCTTCCGCACCCGTCTCCCGGGCGACGCAGGCCCCGCCCCCCGCCCCGCGCGGCGCCCCCTGTGACGTCGCCGTGCCCCGCCCCTTACCATAAAGACTGGCGTCGCTGGCACCGCCCTCCCACACTCTGGCTAGTTCGTAGGCTGCCTGGTTTTCTTTTTCTGTCGCCGCAGCTCTGCCTCTCTTCTCTTCTCGCGCTGCCCCTCTGCAGTGTGACAAGGCCGAGTCCTCTCCAGCCCGCGCCTCCCACTTTCGTACCTGCGCCGCCCCATTTCTCTCCGGCCGCCGCCGCCACTGCCGCTCAGCTGGTGTCGGTGCCGCGCTTTCCCCACGCCGTCCCCGCAGCCTATGGCCCAGGCCGCCTTGGGTATTTCTGCTCAAGGTAACCACATCCCTCTTTAAAAATTCCGCCGAAAAAGAGAAGACGCTTTACCCGACTCTTTGGGCCGTTATCTCACGTGAGTACCGGGCCGGGGGGGCGCGGGCGGCGGGGGTCCCCACGGCGGGGCCCTGAATATGGCGGACGCGGCGTGGGGGGCGGCGGGAGGCGCGGGTGGGGGCCGGGGGCTCCCGCAACCCCCCCTGCCCCTCCCGTGGTGCACTGCTACTTCCGGGAGGGGCCCGGGTCCGGCCGGCGCGCCGGCGCCGCCCCGAGGGTTCCGGAGCAGGGCGTTGAATGGAGCGGGGCGGAGGCGCAGACCGCTGCTGACAGCGGCGCGGGGTGCGGGCGCGCGGAGACGGCACGGCCCCACTGCCTGGGGAGCCGGTGTCCGGCGGCGAGCGGGAAGGCCCGCAGGCCATTTTGGAGGCCCCAGGCTACCGCCCCGCCCTGCGGGGCTCCGGATTGGGCCAGGTCGCCTTCGCTCACCCGGTCACCTCCCTGGCCCGAGGTTACTCGCCGCGGCTGCGTGTTCCCTACGCTGCGGGCCCGGGGCCGAGGGAGAAGGAGCGAAGGGTTGATCAGACGCCGGCCGTGAGCCCTGGGGAGCCGGGGACCTAAGCGCATGGCCCCCACGATGTCCCTGCAGGTCGTGCTCCGCTTTGTGATGGCATCGCCGCTGCAGATGTTCAGTTCTGTGTCCCGTTGTTTCCGCCATTGAGCCCCCAGCTCGGGCAAGTCGGAAGGCTCATTCTTAACCGAGCTCTTCTTTCCTGCGTGCCAGGACCAAGCCTGGCAGAATATGGCTGATGGCTGCCTGGCGAGGCCCTCGTGATCCCACATTTCTTACTCGTGCGACAGCGTGTAGTTGCTGGTTCTTGAAGACCAGTGACCCTTGAGTTAGATCGGTGCCGAGATACTTGTGAATGAAATCACGTAATCAATGTCTTCGTGATTTTTATCGTAAAATATTTAAAATACAGAAAGGTGAAAGTAGTAGCTTCACGGGGATACCAGTTAACCTATTGCTGTATCTGCCTTGTCATCCATTCTCTTTTTGTTCTGTGTTGTAACTGTAAGTTGGATACCCCAGAAGGCCTCACTCCTCCAGCGTTAGTATGCACATATTAAATAGGACTTTGTACAGTTCCGTTTTGTAACTTTCATGGAGTAAAATTCACATAAAAATAAAATCCACAAATGTTGTGTCGTGACAAAAATATATATAATCCAAATCTCCATCGCTATATAGAATAGTGCTGTTGCTACAAAAAGTTCCCTTTCAGTCCTAATTTCTACAGAGGCAACCATGAGTCTGATTTTTTTTTTAAAGATTAGTTTTTTCCAATCTAGCGTTCTTACATAAATGAAATTAGTGTACATCATTTGGTGTAAGTCTTTGGTTTGACATGTGTTTTATATTCATATTGCATTTATCCCCCCAAATGTTCCTGTTTATTGCTGAGTAGTACATTGTGTAAATACCTTGCTTAGTTTTTTGAAAGCAGATTTTATTTTAGAATAGTTCGATTTCTCAGAGAAGTTGCAAAGATGTAACAGTTCCCGCATCCAAAATCATCCAGTCTTCCTAACATTTAACTCAGGATATATTTGTCAAAAGTCAGAAATTAAGTTTTATATTACTGACCTCTAGGTTCTCTGGCTGTTGCAGTTTTTCTTTGTCATTTCTTGTTCCCAGAATCCAGTCCAAAGTATTACACTGCATTTAGTTGTCTTGGCTCCTGGTCTTTCTGCTGATAGTTTTCCAGCCATCTCTTGCTTTTGCTTTTGCTTTTCTTGTTTTGGTTTTTTAAGATAGGGGCTCTATAGCTTAGGCTAGCTTTGGACTCAATGTGTAGCCCCCAGGCTAGCATGGAACTTGCGCCTCAGCCTCTTGAGTGCTGGTATTACAGGAATGTACCACCACACCTGGCCATGTTTCCATTTTTATTTTTTGTCTGTCTGTTTTCTGACTATGGCTAGGGTTGAGTCCCAGACCTTGTAGCTATGTCTACATCCCCAGCCTTCTTCATGCTTTCCCTTAACTAGCCAGATAAGCATTCCATCTGTCTTCCATGCAAATAGCCATGTCATCTATGTACTCTTTTTAACATCCATTAAAATATTTTGTTGAGAGGGCTGGGGAGGTGGATCATAGCGCTTCTCTGGCAAGCGCAAGGGCCTGAGTTCAATCCCCAGTTCCACCCAAAAAAAGTGAAATATTTTGTTGAATGAAATTGCGTTTCACATTGCTGCTCTTGGGTTCCTTAAGTGACAAAATAGATAATATAGTAAAGAGGAATAGTGGCTCACCCAGATAATTATCCTGTTCCTTAGGGTAATTGAAAATGAAATCTCCAGCATGAGTAGGCTTTTTGGCTTTTGTTTTTGGTCTTTTTGAGACAGGGTCTCTCACTATGAAGCTCGAGCTGGGCTACACAGTGAGTTTGTCTAGCTTGAACTATATATTAAGACCCTACCTCAGAAAAGAAAAAATCTAGGTGCAGGAAAATTGGAATGTTTATGGAGTAGTACATAATTGGAGTCTAATGTAAAATTGTAATCATGACTACAAGTTGGTGTGGACTCTTTCCTTGATATCCATGAAGGGTGTCAGGGTCCGTAACTGTGACCATTTGGGGCCAGAGAGAAGCTCAGCGACATATGCTTGCCTGCCTGACCAGCACAAGGTCCTGAGTTCCCATCCCAGGCACCAAAAAATAAAAAAACAAAAACAAATAAAAAGAGTGACCAGTATAGCCAGGTGTGGTTGCATACCCTCCTGTAATCCCAGCACTCTGGAGGCTGAGGAGGATTGTTGGGAGTTCAGGGTCAACCTGAACTGCATAGTGAGACCCTGTGTCAAAAAGAAAAAAAGAGTGGTCAGTTTCCCCTGCTAGATATACCTACGGTTAGACATTTTACCTGCTACATGTGATCCCTCTGGAGGTGTGATAAGCTTTAGGTGTGCTTGTAGTGCTCCTCACACACTTCAGGCTCCTGGCCTTTCTTTCCATCTCTGGTTTCATATTTCTGGATTCCTTCTTACCCTCCCTTTTGTAGCAAATAAGGATCAAGTTGTACTATGTGAAAACAATGTAACCACTGTATGACAAATAGCAGTACAGGTGTAACATTTTAGCCTAGAGGGGATAAACCCATCCAGCCAAATTAGGAGTGGTGGCCAGTTCTAAAACTTGGAGCATTTGGTGTAGTGTGCTAAGCACTTTGACATTCATTTACTTATGGTGGCAGTAGAATTCAGTAGATCTAGATGGGTTATGCAACAGGAGATAAACTGGAAGAGGCTACCTGCGTAATGGTAAGGATTTTTCAGTAGTTATTTTCAGATACACAGCGTACAGATCTTAAAACTTTTACTGTTGTAGTAGGAATTTTCTCTTAAAGCAAAGAAGGATCTGAACTTGAGAAAAGTGTACTTTGGGTGTTGCAGATGGTATTACCTACAACTCTATTTAAAGCTTCATTGATATAGTAGCGTTTTGGAGGTTGATGGACTTAAAATTTTAACTTTTAGGCTACTTCCATTCAGATTTTAGGAGGCAAGAGCAAAAATTAAATGAGGTTAGAAACTCATGCGTAGGTAGATAAAGCAAGTGGTGTGGTGACCGTAGAGTGAGAATTATGGGTGCAGCAGCTTAGAAGGGCTTACTACATAAAAAAGAAACATGCTTGGAAAATTTTATCTAACATGACTTCAACTTTTTTCCTAACATGGAGCTATCTGCTACCTTTATTTCCTTGTCTAGGGCGATCTTTCTGACCGAGTGTACAACTACCCAGAGGGCCTAGGAGAAGTGCTGTATAGGGAGCAGTTCGACTTCAACGCCGAGCCCCCCTGGGAGCCTAGCTGATGATAGGGGGTTCCATCTCCTAACTCGTCCATGTGAGTATTTCCTTGAATGGAATTGAAGTCAGTGCCACTGCTAGATTGCTTCATGTTTTTCAGAACTCAGATTTACATTTGCTTTTTTAAAGCACATTGACCTTGAAGTTCTTTTAAAGTTACATCAGATTAAATGCGTTTTTAGCAGTCACTGGATCACTTACGATTTGTCTCAAATACGTAACAGGTATGAATGTGCTTAGTATATTTTGCAGAAGTTTTAGGAAATTGAACTAGCTCAGTTTTTTGAGGGGTTGGGGGGAAACCGATGTTTGAACTCAGGCCTTTGCACTTGCCAGGCAAGTGCTTATTCTACTGAGTTATCTCCCTGGGCCCTGTAGCTCAGATTTTAATGTAAGTTGGAGAGTGGTTTTTGCAGGGTACAGTCTACCACATTATTCTTCCATTTGGTTTAGTGGGTCAGATTGTCTAGACTGGATTGGAAAAAGTCATTCTTGCTTTTGGTGCTGGAGGTGGAAGCCAGGGCTTGCACAGGCTAAGCTCATAGTCTTGCTGAGCTGCACCCCAGCCCTAAGGGTACTGTGTGCCCCTGTTCTGCCTCCCAGCAGTTTCCCAGGTAGCTTTTGACTACTTGATGTTTTGTGCAGAATCAAGGCCCTATGCAAGATGGAATTCCATAAGCAGCAGTTGTTTAGATTTGAGCCACTGGACCGTGCAGTTGTGTATTATATGTAGACTTTTTGTTACTGCAATTTGGGTTTTGATATTTGAATCTAGATGTTTCATAGTTGACCAGAAAATTGGAAGTGTATCCATTTTCAGGAAAACTAATTATCAATTTAGTGTTTTGGTCTGATCTTATTAAATAGTTTGTATAATCCCAGCACTTGGAAGGCTGAGGTAGGAGGGTTGCCATGAGTTGAGGCTAGTCTGGAGTACAAATCAAGACTCTTATCTCAGAAAACCAAAACAAACGGTATTCTTTTTTATTAGGATATATTAAAGCAAATGTTTTAAATATATTAGATGTTAACTCAGGTTATTAAGGCTAAAAACAAGAAAGTTTTTTTCTTGAAAATCCTATGAAACTTTCCCAGCTTGGCCTTCCTTCTCTGTAGATTTGAGCAAATTGCTTATTTGAAAGATAGCCATAAATAAAGTTGGACTTGAACAGTTGTCTCAGTCCTGAGCAGGTGTGGTGGTCTGTCTGATGAGTGCTTTGTCTTTAGTTGTGTGTCAGAGTTTTTTGATGATTAGTGCTAGGACCACCTAGACAGAGCTCGCACCCCCAGCATGAATCAGTGTTGTGGCCAGGCAGCCTATATGCAGATGGAGACAAATGGGATTGCTGTCATCTCATACTGAGTTTTTGATTTTTGTTGATCTCTTCTCTACTTCATTCCATATATGTGACATGTGATCCAAAGTTGGCTTGGAGATTGACAGTGTGCTTTGGAGTGAGGTTGACTGAGTCATAGTCAAGAATAGATGAGAGGGCTGGAAAGATAGCTCAGCAGTCTAATAAGCGCCTGCCTAGCAAGTGCAAGGTCCCAAGTTCGATCCCTGGTACCACTTGCTGTGCTGGCCTGGAATAGGTATAATGGAGCACACTTGTAATCCCAGTGCTGGGGAGGCTGAGACAGGAGGATCACTATGTGTCCGAACTGCATAGCAAGACCCATACCAAATAAAGAAAAGAAAAGATGAGAGTCTAACATGGAGCTTGTTGAGGTAACCCACAAGGCTGATGCAGGAAGATCTCCATGTGTTCAAAGCCAGCCGTGGGGCACAAGGGTAGGGGGAATGGATCCTAAGGTGGAAATTCAAGAACAAGTTTCATCTTTTTAAGGAAGGCCATATTAAAGTACAAGGTTTAAGTTCTTTGACTGGAAACTAAATCTTAACCGTATAATTAATGTTCCTAGTGATGTTACCTCTGAGGCATTTTAGGTATCACCAGACTGATACCTTTCAAAACCAGAACAGGAAAAAGCAGTCTTCAGGATAAGGAATAATGGTGTAGAATTTGCATATTGCCCTCTTTTATTTGGGAGGAATGAGGACAAATGGTGCTTTAGAGACAAGTGCTTATTATGTTTTAAGCATCTCTAGTACTTGGTGCCTTGCTGTAAAGCTAAGGCCTACTGTCCCTTGTTCATACCATTCTGCCCTAAAGCTCTTCAATAAAATTCTTTGCTTTTTTTGGTGTGATCTATACTAATTTGAGAGGAACAACTTGACCTGAATTAGTGTTGACTGAAACTTTGTCTGATTGCATTTAATGTTAGTATTTCCAGGTGTTATTTGGAAGTAGAGTGGTGGTGAAGTGCTGACTCATTCCTTGGCGAGTATCAAATAATGTGTACATATAAGCGTGCTGCTGCACTGCTCCACGCGCATGCACCTACGCTGCAGCCCTGCACCCTGACGAGCCAGGCCTGCCGAGAGATGCCTTAGGTTCCCCTAGAATTAATGGAAATGTAAGCGGAAGCCCCACCCCGTAGAGATGTAGTGTCTAGACACAACAGTTTGCGCTGGTGGATGTTGGGACGCTGAGGTTTTCTGAGGTGCCCCACCACTGTTTGGTGTCCTTGGCAGAGTCTAAAGCAGTGCTCTGTGGCTGTGGCCTGCCTGGCATAGCTGTAGCTGAGAGCTCTGTGGAGCACACCGTATAGCTAGGTGTTCAAGACAGTGCAGGTGGGCTGAACCCCACAGTGGGCTTCGTGGTAAGCTTGAACTCAAGTAACTGTCCTGGATTCTGAGATGGCTTGTCCATTAAGTACCTGTAAATGCTGGAAATAGCTTCTCTATAGTTTTGGAGACTTTTGTGTGGTTTGTTTTTTGAGCAAGGTCTCAGCATACCAGGATAGTCTCCGACTCATAGCAGTCCTGCTGCCTCAGCCTCCCCAGTGCTGGAGTTACAGGCGTGTACCACCACATCTGCCTTCAAAGCCAGGTTTTGTTGTTTGTTTGTTTTTCTGTGGTACCAGGAATTGAACCCGGGACCTTGTGCTTGCCAGACAGGCATTTATGTCAATGAGCTGTATCTTTGGCCCCAAAACTAGTTTTTAAAATACATGTATGATACAATCAATATGTGAATGTTGTGACAATACCTTTTTTCTGGGGATTGAACATGACCTTAGTATACGCTGTCTGAACTACACCTTCGTTCCCTAACACTGAATGAATCTTTTTTTTTTTTTAAGAAGGAAAAGTTATTTTTTACTGTTAGGTACAGGGTTTCACTGTACAGCTTAAACTCAGTGATCTTCTTGTCTCAGCCTCCCCAGTGCTGGGATTGCAGTATGTGCCACCATGCTGGTTTTGGGAGCCAGCACAGCATGCCCAGAGTTCCCGGGCCCACATGGCATATGGTACCAAGGATCAAATTTGGGTCCTTGTGCTTGCCAGGCAGGTGCTTAGACCACTGAGTTATCTCCCCAGCCCATGTCTTGACATATTTTAGCAGCAATATTTGAGATGAATGCGGTGGGCCCCTGATTGTAGAAGTGTTTTTGAAGGCCCTTTTAAAAGTTTCCTAGGACTTTATGCTGCAGCAAGATTTTTCCAGTGGGCCAGTTTTTGATATAATTCAACTCTGACAGCAAGTCTAATTAATACATTAGCCTAATTGAACGTATTTAAACTTTCAGTTTAGACAAACTTTTATTAGCCAATCTGCTATTTGCCTTTACCAGTGGGTCTGGTTATGAATTCATTTAATTCACTATAAACATACCCCTTAATAGTTGTTGAGTATAGAAAAGGGATTCAGGGGCCAGAGAGATAGTTCAGTGGTCTAAAGCACCTCTTAGGCAAGTTTTGGCAATCATATGGACCACGGTTCAGTCGCTGGCTGCGCTAGCCCTGCCCCTAGGGCAGGGTGAGCCAGCCACAAAAGGGATTCAGTGAATTATTTAAATATACTCCCTAATTTTACTTCACAAATTTAATATAGTTGTCCTATTAATTCTGAGCTCATATAGGCCTGTAAAGGAGCATTTTACTTTTTAGGGCCTTTATTTTGTCTCTAAGGAATGCTTTTACTTGAATTAGGACATCAGCATTTTGAATATTCATGTCTTCTAATTGTTCTTATTTGCATATGTCTAATGAGATCTGCCCTTGGTTTTCATCCATCACTGCCAGCTGCACAGTGTCAGTAGAGCAAAGTGGCACACACCTGTAACCCCAGCTCTTGGGAGGCTGTGGCAGGAAGATCACTGTCAGCTTGAGGGCAGCCTGGGCTACATAAGTGAGTTCAAGGCCAGCCTGCACTACATAATCAGACCCTGTTTCAAAAAAGTGCTTGAGGACTCTTATATGGACAAAGGAAAAGCTTGGTTTTGCAAGCAAATTCAACAGAACATTTATTAATGGTGCTTGGTTCTCATAAAAGGATGGATAAACTATCACTGAAAAGCACAGATTTTAAGGGGCATATATTTCCCTGATGTGCATTAAATGTTGTCTTTTCAGCTATAAGACAGAGAAATATTCTGTACAGGCATGATGCAAATAAATAAACAGCATGTTAAGAGATGAACAAGATTCACAGGCATGGTTTTTTTTGTTTTGTTTTGGTTTGGTTTGGGCTTTTTTGGCTTGGTAAAGTGTAGAATCTTTTCTAGGAGGACCACAAAGATGGTGAGCATCATAGCTCAGTGACAAAGGGGGCTGCAAGGGCTCGTGTGTTTATTGCACAGGGTGCTTGAGCTGAGAGTTAGTAGTAACTGCCAGCACGGGCCTCAGCCCTGTCTGCACCAAGCCCTCTCACATTTCCTACTCTGCTCACCCACCAGCCACCCCCAAATTTGGGGCGTGTGTCTGGCAAGGCTTACAGAAATTTGTAGCAGGCTGCAGCTGGCCAGACTGGAGGGGCATTCAGGGAAAGGCTCAGGAGACACAGGTGTCTGTCCTTCAGCTCTGTCCTGGGGTCACCATGCAGTGGGTCAGGCACCAAGTGAATCCTCTTCACTAGCACATCACCACCACCACCACCCCCGGGCGTGGGTGCCATGTGCTGAGGCATAAGGGTTAGGGCAGGGTCAGCCTGCCCACTACCTCAGCATCTAGGAAGTTGGAGACACCTGGACCTGATGTGCTTGCAGCAGGAGTCAAATGCAGCAGACTTGTTTCTCTAAACTTCTTGCCTTTATGTCAGTGACTATCTGAAGTCCTCGTTCAGATCTTATCACCTGGGTGGAGTTCTGTGACCTTTGTTCATTTACTGTCTAGCTTTGCTGGTCAATCAAACTTCCTAACCATGAGCAGAGTCATTTGGAGGATGGTAGTGGTCTATATTTAAAATTTGGTGTGTCGGGGCTGGAGAGATGGCTCAGTGGTCTAAAGCACCTACTTGGAACAAGCTTGGCAAAGCACAGGGACCGCGGTTCAATCCCCCAGCACCACATGCCAGCCAACCCCACCCCCTGGTGGGCTGAGCTGGCCACACACACACACACACACACACACACTAAATAAATAAATAAATAAATAAAGGTTTAAAAAAAAATAAAATTTCGTGTGTGGTTGAAAAATAAAAAATTTTTGACATGTGGACTTGATCTCTAGAAGTTTGAAAATAAATGAAAACAGCATGGTTTAGCACTGCTGTGTTCAGTACGAACTGCTAGACAGGTAGCTGCTGAAATTTTTTTTATTTTTTTATTATTTATTTATTTATTTATTTATTGTGGGGGGCAGCTCAGCCCACCAGGGGGCGGGGCTGGCTGGCATGTGGTGCTGGGGATTGAACCGCGGTCCCTGTGCTTTGGCAAGCTTGTTCCAAGTAGGTGCTTTAGACCACTGAGCCATCTCACCAGCCCCTTAAATTTTAATAAATGAGGCCTAAATGAAATTTAAGGCTGGGGATGTAGCTCAGGTGGAGTGTTTGCTTAGCTGTGCGAAGCCTTGGATTGGATTCCTGGCACTATTTGGGAAAAAAAAATTCCCCTAAAAATATGACCTCCTTGTTAATATGAGGCTAATACTTGATACATTGGGAGCTAATAGCAGGAAGAAAACATGTCACTTGCTGCGGAGCTGTACTGGGCAGTGCTGCTCTAAATAGTTGTGGCTGTGCCTAGAGCAGCACCAGCCAGTGATCTTATGACTGTTAGTAAGAAGCAAGCAGCTGTACCTCATTCCTTCCTTCCCTGGTGAGTTCTGTGGTTTCCAGCATGCTAGGATAAAACTCCTTGGTGTGACACTGTATGAACTTGGTGTTGGGTGGTGGTTTGGTTTTTTTTAATTCTATCTTGCTCTTACTGCAAAGACCCTCTGAGGCCCTCCTGGCCAAGAGCTGTTAGAATAGAGTTCCTGGCCTGGATTCACATGAACAGTATATTTGACAGCCAGTGAGCTAGGGTGCTGCCCGTAAAGCACGGTCCTTCCCTGCATGCTGTCTTTAGGATAAGGTCAAAAGCAACCGAAGGATATTTGGAAGGCTTGGGGACCGTGTGCCCCTTACAGCTTAGCAGTGCTCCTCCGTACTGTGGTGTAAGCCCTACGCCTTCCTCTCTTCCTCTCTTCCTCTCTTCCTCTCTTCCTCTCTTCCTCTCATGCTAGCCTGAAAAGCAGTGCACTGCCAAACACTGCCACAGGGTGCATGGGGAATAAGACTGCTGAATGATAGGGGTCCACTGGTTAGACGCAGTCACACCTGCTCTGTGGAGGGGACCTCCCTGCCCTGTGTTAAATCAGTAAATCATGTCCCACTTCTAAATTCTAAACCAAGAAAAGTAATGGTGGTACACCTGTGATCCCAGCACTGAGGAGGCTGAGGCAAGAGGATCACCATGACTTCAGGGCTATCCTGGGCAACATAGTGAGACCCTCTTTGTCTCAAAAAGAATGAAGCATGGACCTTGTTTTCCAGCACACAGGATTTCATTGCCAGGTCCTCTCAGGGTTAAGACCCCCTGGATCTGCCTGGGGCTGTCGCTTGGTGGAGGGCATGATCATCCCACACAAGGTCCTGGCCTGATCTCCAGTATTGAGTTGGGTTTGTCCATTGATGAGAATCTCCAAGGTGAAAGTAAGCCCCATTGGATCAAGCCCATCAGTGCTTTACCCTGTACTGCTTTTTTTTTTTTTACTGCAGGGTCTCACTATGTCATTCAGGCTGCTTTTGAACTCACTAATCAAGCTGTCCTGGAAGTTCCTATGTCGGACTCCTACATATGCCATCACACCTAGCTAATACTGGCTTTAGTTGAGTATTTCGTTGTAGTTCTTGGTGTATTTAAGGTAATGGATAATGTTACACATTTTATATCTTCTTTGCACCGGGGATTGAATTCAGGCCCTTGTGCTTACCAGGCAAGGGCTTATTTTACTGAGCCATCTCCCCGGCCCCACACATTTTATATCTTTTTTTTTCATTTTATATCTTTTAGTGGCCTCAGATGTACTTTATTCGTATGTCGGATCCTGCCCATATAATATAACACACAGTTTATTGCATTTTTCCAGCAGTTCTTGTCAGCCAGCCATGCTTTGGTTAACAAGCTACATTTACTTCTGAAATGACAGTTGCTTTTCAAAGATGAATAGCTGTTCCACAAATACAACTTTCAGAGCCTGGGCATTGTTTATACTTTTTGTTAATATACTTCTATTCATATTGATAGTAGCATTGTTTGCTGACTTTTGGTTTGGCCTCCCATTAATGTTTAAAATTATTTCATATTTACAGAAGTTTGATTTATAGTCATGGAAAGTCAATCTCTGGTTGCCGGGATGATACTAGAAATGTACTGCCAAAGGTATATGAGCACTGCCTTTGTTTTTTGTTTTGTTTTTTTTTGGGGGGGGGGTTTTGGCAGAACCGGGGATTGAACTCAGGCCCTTGTGCTTGTCAGGAAAGTGCTTATTCCACTGAGCCATCTCCCCGGCCCCTTTTTTGTTTGTTTCTTTTTGTTTTGTTTTTGTGAGCACTGCCTTTGTGGGTAGTACTTGTAACAGCTTCAGATTCTTGTCAAGAGTGGGTGCACATTATTGCATGTTGTTTACTAAGAGGGGTGCAGAAACAGAAAATTTCCAAGTTTTACCTGACAATCAGACTAATGTGTAGGGAAGAGGTTAGATAGGCACAGGCATTCTGGGAATCTGAGGCAGGACAATGGAAAAGACGAAGCCCAGCCAACTTACTGAGCCCCTGCCTAAAAATAAAAGAGATGAAAATGCAGGTCAGTCTCCCATGCTGTTCATATCTCCCTGATAAAGTTTTAAAAAGATGGAAGATGAGAGGCTTAAGAGTGTTGCTCAGCATGCATGAACATCAGCATGAGTTCACAACACCAAAAAAAAAAAAAAAGGAAAGAGAAGTAGAGAAAAACAGTGCAAAAGTAAAGGCCATAAGTATCCATGACAGGGTGTTTTTATCAGCAGTCCTGGTGTCGATGTCTGAAAATGGTTAGTTGATTACATTGTTGAATTTCCAAGCTAGGAATTCTGTAACGTATAGGAATGGGGCATTTGGCAAGCAAGTTTTACATTTTATTTCATAGTTTGATCACCAGCATGCAGCTTGAAAATATTTGGAAAAAACATTCCTGTGATCATATTGCTATAGAAAAGCCCCAAAGACTGGACAACAGAGCACTTAGGAGTTGACCAGTGGGCCTGGAGCTTCTGAGTGTTACAGTAAAATTTCCCTTCCTGAGATAAAGGAAGCTGAGCTTGAAGTTAGTTTGTCCTGACTTGAAAAGCTAGGCTTTTTGTACAAGGCTGCATTCTCTGTGGTGATACAGTAACCCACCAAGTAAAACATTTGTGTAGAATGCATTATTGGATACATTTGTTTTTGCATTTTAGGTGGATTTTATTTAAGTTAAAGGTACTGATTAAATATTTTTGTTCCAGTGAATAGAATAAATGAAAGCTGGCCATTTAATAGGAGGGGCCAGGGAGATGGCTCAGTAGAATAAGCACTTCCCTGGCAAGCACCAAGGGCCTGAGTTCAATCCCCGGTTCTGCCAATAAATAACAAACAAACTTAATAGGAGAGCTGGGGAGAGAGCTCAGTGACATAAGTGCCTGTCTGGCAAATGCAAGGTCTTGAGTTCGATTCCCAGTACAAAATATAAGTAAAACATTTAATAGAAGCTGGGTGTAGAGCACACAGCTCTAATGCCACCACTTGGGTAGATGAGGCAGAAGGGTCACCATGAATGAGTTGGAGGCCAGCCTGAGTTACATAGTGAGTTCAAGCCCATCCTGAACTGCATAACTAGAGCCTGTCTCAAATAAATAGGTTTAATAGGAAGGTCACGCCTTATTCTTATATAAGTGGCCTTTTTTGGTGGAACTGGGGATTGAACTCAGGCCCTTCCGCTTGCCAGGGAAGCGCTTATTCCACTGAGCCATCTCCCTGGACCCTAAGTGACCTTTTTTTTTCCTAGTCTTCTCATGCCTAGTTGAATACAGTAACTCCCTAAAATTGATGGTCTAGCTGGTGTTACATTGCTTTAATAATTATGTACCCTTAGTTTGAACTGTCTGCTTCCTGTACACAAATTTACATCAGTCCTAGCATAACGTCCTTTAGGTTATGCCTAGGCTATGATTTGATTTACTGAAAGTATAAGGTCTCATGCAGACAAACCAAAATTAACTTCTCTAGTAAAATAAAAATAGCCTCAACTTTATTTAGTTTCTACCATAGGATGAAAGAAATTTGATGAGTTGAACCGAGTATATAGAGTTAACTCCTTGGAAATAAAGCTATTAGTGTCTTAAAAATTAAGAACTTTTTGGAAGTCAAAGTTTGGTTTGGGGACCCCTGAAAAGGAGGGAATGTTCCTCCAGGAGGGCTATTACAGGGATTACACTCTAGCAGGGTGCCTAGGGGAGATGGGGAGGGGCCACAGGAGAAGAAAGGAAGGGCTCAGCAGGTTCAGCGCAAGTTGCCTGGGCGTGTTAACAGGCAGCCAGGACTCAGATCTAGAGGGTGAGTAGTAGTCTGCCAAGGGGACTTGTTGTATCTTGTTTACATTACAAGAAATCATTTTCTAGATAACCTAAGAGCCAGTGAAAGTCAGCAAAGCTAAGCTATTAATTCAGGATGGGAGTTCCAAAGGAGAGCAGCTGATCTGGGGGACAGGGAGGTGTGATGGATGGGTGGGGGGATTTAGCCTGAAGTGCCTCCCTAAGGACCAGAGATGACAGAAACTAGTTCAGGGTGGACAGTCACCTGGCTTATTTCTGGGTTTCCAATTACAGTGCCATTTTCTTGCACTTCTCACAGTTGGCAACTCAGTTTTGGCTACTTTAGGCCAAGATTTTTTTAAGCAGGTGTTTTTACAGAAACCTTTTGAGGAAATAAGTAACTCTCATTAAGAGTAAGGGCTAAAAAAAAAGTGTAAGGGCTGGCAAGATAGCTCAGCGGACTAAGCGTGTACTTAGGCAATCACAGGGGCCAGAGTTCAGTACCTGGCACTGCATGTCATGCTAGCCCTGTCCCACAGTCCCGATGATCTGGCGATGGAGTCCGGGCGTGGTGGCCCATGCCTGTAATCCCAACACTAGGAAGGCTGGAAACAGGAGGATCGCTAGGAGTCCAAGCTGCATGGTGAGACCTGCGCGCGCACATACGCATACACTGCACACACAAAACCTAAGAAAGAAGTTTTAGAAGCCTGGGAAGCTCAAGGTCTCGAGTTTGATCCCTGGTACAAAAAAGTTTAGGAACCCCACCTTCAGAGCCTGTTGCAGTAATTTCACCAAGTCAGATCACCTAAGAGACCCGCGTTGGCTCTCTTGCTGTAATTAGCATCACTTTAGCTACAGATTGTCGGTAAAGCCACCTACCCCCAGTCATGGGTCTTTTTCTTTCATTTCACGCTGCAGTTGTATTTCCAGGACTACAGGCCTGCAGCTCCCTGCCACTGCTGTGTTGCATGGCACACGTGGTTGCATTTCAGTAAGCTGCACTGAGCTGGTCTTCAATGAGTAGCAAAGGTTTTTTAGTACTAATCTAAGGTTCCTCAGGTGTTGTTAAGTGATGACATGTTCCGTACTGAGCAGTTTCATTGACAGCTGTCAGCAGGCAGAACTGTTGAATAACGCGGATTGTGATGTGACTTCTGTTTTGGCAGTTTGTTGCATATTCTAAGGACCCAGACAGACAGACCTAGGCTTGGTGGCCCATCACTTGTTTTTCCTGGTTTATGACTTTCGGCTTTGTGGAATACGGCTGAGATGAAAGGATTCATTGACGATGCAAACTACTCCGTTGGCCTGTTGGATGAAGGAACAAACCTTGGAAATGTTATTGATAACTATGTTAATGAACATACCCTGGTAAGTGTGCCAACCCCCTCATTGCTAAGGATGTTAGCGCTTTGTTAATCCTGGAGATGTTAATCTGACAGGAGTGCCTAGATTGACTTTTCCAGACTGATTGAACATACTGCCCCACCCCCACCCATTCCTTTTGAATAGTACAGTTTATTTTTAGCCTGCGCTAAAAAATAATGCTTTGGGGGGCCGGGGAGATGGCTCAGTGGAATAAGCGCTTCCCTGGCAAGTGCAAGGACCTGAGTTCAATCCCCGGTTCTGGGGAAAAAAAATAATAATAATAATGCTTTGGGGCCGGGGAGATGGCTCAGTAGGATAAGTGCTTGCCTGGCAATTACAAGGGCCTGAGTTCAATCCCTGGTTCCGCCATAAATAAATAAATTAATTAATTAATAAATTAATAATAATAATAATGCTGTATAAAATCCCCTTTCTCAGCCAGGCCTCTTAGCACCTGGCTCTTTGCCACAGTCTTGCTTATGTTTGTAGAGTGCATGCTGGATGTCCACACTCTCCTGCCCGAAGTCCATGCCTACAAAATTCTACTCACAGTTTCTTGAAGTCACCTGCTTTTTTTTTTTTTTCTTTTTTCTTTTGCAGTACCAAGGATTGAATTCAGGACCTTGCTTTTGCCAGGCAGGTGCTTAGTGCTGCTAAGCTATATCCCCAGCCCCCATCTGCATTTTAGATGGTAGAATTATTTTCATTTACTGACTTACTAGTGGGGATTTATTTGTTTATGGGAGGGAGCTAACAATATTCTGTATTCCCCAAGTTTGAAGAATTGCTCTCATGTTACTTCAGTGCTCAGTAACAATGCGATTACCAGTAGTGCCTTCTCTTCACCAGTCTGTGGATGCGCTTGTCTCCTCCCACCCCAGCAGAACCCTGTGACTTCTCCCAGCCAAGTACTCACCAGGCCTGACCCTGCTTAGCTTCTGAGGTCAGACGAGATTGAGCGCGTTCAGGGTGTGATGGCCGTACGCAGCCCTTGACTTCTCTCAGCCCCTGCCAGCAGACCTCTTGCAGCAGTGGCTAGCATAGCTTGTGCTATTATGCAGACTGCTGTGAAGCTTTCTTCAGGGAGTTCTCCACAGTGGAGTGCTCCCAGGCACATTTGATGGCCTTCCTTTATCCACTTAACTTTTCCCCTTTCCTAGGATTTTCTTCCTAGAGGTCTGCACCCACGTGCTTTTGTCCCCATCCTAAGTGCCCACGCTTGGCAGTGATGACCGGTGGGGTCTCCATCCTGTTCTGGGCCTGCCTTTACACACAGGAATGGTGGCCTCACCATTTGCCTTTTCCATTTTGTGCTGCTTTCATCTGTTTTAATTTTGTTGCACGTTTATTATGTCAAAGTTTCCCATTAGTCAAATTAATTTTCCATTACTTACTATGATTTTTCATTTCACATTTTGCCCAAGAAGGGAAAGTGAAGTTGGATGTGGTGGTACAGGCCTATAATACGAGCACTATGGGAGGCTGAGGCAGAAGGATTGCAAATTTAAACTCAGCCTAGGCAACTTAGTGACTCAGTTGAAATCCTACCTCAAAATAGAAACATACAAAAAGAAAGGGGCTAGAGATAAGGCGCTCAATGCAAAAGCCCCAGGTTCATTTGTCAAGTGTGTGTCGGGGTTTGTTTTTTGAGGCAAGATCATTCCCCACAGTCTAGGCTGGAATGAACTCATGATTTCTTCTGGCTCCTCTCCCAAGTGCTAAGACTATGGGTGTGTGCCACTATACCCAGTTTAAAAGTCGGTTTTATTGTCTTTTGAGGAAAACGTTTCCTGAATGGGGCTTATGGGACACTGGGTTTTGTTTTTTGAGATGCAGTCTCAGATCACCCAGCCCAAGCTCGAGTAATCCTCCTATCTCATCCTCCCAAGTAGCCAGGACTATAGCGATGCTCTTAAGAATTTATAAAAATGCAAATCTTTTTAAGAGCTCTTTCTGCTGTATTGCTAAATTCTACCCTGAGCTGCCAAAGGAGGTCTGTTGTGAGTGGTAGAACGAAACAGCCCCTGCCTGTCGGTCAGCCCCACGTTTCTGGGCAGGGTGAGGACTGCCAAGGGGCTGTCTCAGACAATACCCCTGGGTTCAATAAGATAAACTTGAGACGATCTGATTCCAAAATAGGAAGGTCAGTGTAATTGATAGATTTTTTTTAAAACCTCAAAAAATTTTACATGCCAGTGCAGCACAGCAGAATATCAAGTTTGTAAAGATAGCTGAAAAGCATACAGATCTCTTTACAGTGCCAAATATAGCACGGTTACTCTTAAGCTTTTAAAGTCCTCTTGTGTAGAAGGACAATGTCTTTCCTTCTTGGGATGCTATCTCTTATTCTTTGTTCTCTTTCATAACAAAATAGACAGGGAAGAGTGCGTTTTTTGTGGGGGATCTCGGGAAGATTGTGAAGAGACACAGCCAGTGGCAGAGTGTGGTGGCTCAGATCAAGCCATTCTACACGGTGAGGTGCAACTCCACCCCGGCCGTGCTGGAGGTCCTGGCAGCTCTGGGCACAGGCTTTGCCTGCTCCAGCAAGGTGAGGCTGTTCACCCTGGCTTGGCAGCCATGTAAGGCAGTGTGAGAGGAGGTTGGGCTTTTGGGTGGAGTAGTGTAAATGTAGGCAGCTATAGGACATGCGCTGATGTTTTAGGTATACTAATAAAAGGGAAGTTTGAGTGTGATGACCCTTTGGAAAGCTTTATTAACAAAAACATACTTGTTCTTAATCATTATGCTAGCACTATAGCATATGTTTAAACAGAGCATTACGAACTGAACTGATGCTTGACCTTAGTCCAAGCGAAAAATAACATAAGCTAAGGAATGTGTAGTCCATGGTAGAGCCACCTGTGTAAGACACAGGCGGCCTTGGCTTCAATCTCTAGTGCTTTAAAAAGTGTGTGAGAGAGCGTGTGTGTGTGTGTGTGTGTACGTGTGTGCACGCGCGCGCATGTACGGGGTATGATCAGCTGAAAAGGAGTTGAAAATTTTGCCAGTGACTATTCAAAATGTCTTCACAGAATGAGATGTCTTTAGTGCAAGAATTGGGTGTATCTCCAGAAAATATTATTTACATAAGTCCTTGCAAGCAAGTTTCCCAAATAAAATATGCAGCAAAAATTGGAGTGAATATCATGACATGTGACAATGAAATTGAATTGAAGAAAATTGCTCGTAATCACTCAAATGCCAAGTAAGTATTAAAATTTAAGCAATTGAACATGTCTTACTGCTGAGGGGATGTCATTTGTCCTTAGCCTAGGAAGAAGGGCTTTTGGTAGGAGAGCAGTGTTATGTCATAATTACACCTTGATGTGTTGAGAGTTTCTGCATTTAAAATGCCAGTGGCATGTTTGACACCTGCTACTATACCCCTTGGTGTGGACTTGAGAAATGATCTTACATGATCTGTAGCTCAGGGGAGAGAATGTGGTACGATGGTTAGTGCCACAGCAGTGTAATGAGTTAAGGTCTCAGAAATATCTATATATTTTTTTTTTAAACTGACTTCAATGTTAAGGTGTTGTGACAACATAAATTACCTTGAAAAACTTTTGAACAAAAGAGGAAGTTTTAGGGAATGACTGTCCTTAAAAAAAAAAAAAAAAGAAAGAAATTGGACCTGCTTAATGTTCAGAAGATGCGCTCTACCATGAGGCATGAGGTCTTTCCTGGCGAGGTTGTAAGCTCATTGGTGCCTTCTCCAGAGCCCATTCACACTAAGCTTCTGTTTCTTTCTCTCAGCTTTGCCTCAGCGCTACTTGTTCATCAGGACCCCTTCAGGAAATGCACAGACAAGCATTAGGGTTTTGTAGGTCAGTCTTGGTTGTCCTGGTTTAGAGGAAATACCAGAAAGATGTGGACACATACAATAATTAAAAACATCTGTTCTGTACCAGTTAGAAATCTCCTCAAATGTAAGAGGTTAACTGCAGAAGCTTCCAAAATGTAATTAAGGGTTAGCAACCTACTTTAATATTTACAGCCCTCATATTTTTATTGAAAGACATTGATGACATTGCTATTGAATTTAGTCTTTCTAGGTGGATTTATGGACCAATGGACTTCATTTGAAAGTAATGTCGTCTTTCATTACAGAGCCCAACTTACTCTTGGTGCTACAGCAGTCTTAACTTGCTGCATTTTCCAAAATCCCGTCCTTGTAAGCTTCTTGCCTTAGGCCCTAATTGCTAGTTTTTTCTCTGTACAGGATTGTTTTTCTTTAGGTTCACTTGATTCATCCACCGCTGGATTTGGGAGCACTGGCAACATAATCAACATACTTCCTACAACCTTCAGGCTTCACATGTGCTGATGATGATGTAAACCAACTCTGCCCCAATCATCTTCCCCTTCTCTTAGGGTCTTACTACATCTTGCAACAGAAGATGATAGTGGAGGTGAGGAGGGTAGCATGAAGTTTGGCTCCACGCTGAAGAACTGTAGGCATCTCTTGGAATGTGCTAAGGAACTTGATGTCCAAATAATTGGAGTTAAGTGAGTATTCCTTTTCAAACTTTTTAAGGTGATAATCTTTCTGGTTATTAATTTAATAAAAACTTCATTTGTATGAAATCTAAGATTCAGTGTCTTTCACTTATTAAGTGTAGGTTTTAAGTTTAAGGGAAAAAAAAATGTTCTCCTTTATGCTGCCCCCAATACACAGGCAAAGTAATCAGTATAGAGTAATGTAAATCATAAGACCAACCCACCACCACCAGGATCCTCCAGTGCAGAGTTCTGTACATACTAGAATTCAAATGAATTAAATAAAATGGCATTCAGCTTCTAGGTTGTACATAGCACTTTATATCTGCTTCTCATCTGATTTTTCCTTTTAATTGCTCATGGGCATTTCACTTGATGTTACCTTGCTAGTTCTTATTTGTGGAAACTTGGTATCATTTTATTCAAGAGCTTATAAATGGATCAGATCAAGGACCAGCCAAATAGTTCAGTGGATTAAAGCACTTGTGTGCAGGTGCAGAGGCTGGGGGTTCAATCCCTGGGCCTGCTGTGGTGGTGCACGCCTGTAATCCCAGCTCTTGGGAGGCTGAACACAGGTGGATCACTACAAATCCCATGTAGTAGTGAGACCCTGAACACCCTGTAGACCCTCCCCTAAAATACCAAAAAAAAAAAAAAAAAAAGGATCAGATCTAGTTAACTGCTTAAATTTGAGTAATTACTGCCCAAACAAACATTAACCCTATTTATACCAGTTAAAATTATTAAAATAATCAAAATTTTTGGTTTATTAGTTTAAGAAAATTATATTCATAGTTTATCAGTAATAATTTGATTTGATTTTTTTTTTTTAAGACAGGGTCTCAACTATGGTCTCAACTTTGTAGCCCGGGGGCTGGGGAGAAGACTACTATCTGTGTAGTCTCAGATGCTACTATAGACTACTATCTGTATAGCTCAGTGGCTTAATTGCCTTCCTGGCAAGCACAAAGTCTTGAGTTGAATCTCCAGTATCAAAAAAACCCAAACAATGTGCCCTGGGCTGGCCTTGAACCAAAGCAGTCCTGCCTCAGCCTTCCCAATGCTGGGATCACAGCTGTGCCCAGCTTTAAATACCATTTTAGTGTTTTCCTAAAGAACTATAATAGGATGGCATCTGGTCTGTTAAATCAGCACCTGTCTTTGCATCTTCATAAGCCAAGAACCCTGAGAAAGTACCAGCTGTCTGATGGGACAGTCCTACAGACCACAGGTGGTTTAGGCTGGCAGGAACAAGTGCATTAATTCAAGCCACCTACCAACAAATTACTGCCCCGGCAGGAATACATTAACGATTTGATCATAGTCTCAGGACAATCTGACGCAGTAACACTAAGCCTCGGGTGTTTTCACAAAGATGTATAATTTGTGTATCTTGCATGTTTGCCTGTACACACAGATAGTAGTCTTCTGACTGTTGGGATGCATACATTTCTGTGAATTTTCATGTCTGTATAATCACTGTCAAATCAGGGTACAGCAAAACTACAGTTAAACTTCAGCATTCTTTTCTAAGTCTTTAGTGTCACTAAGAAGTAATAACTAATGAGTACAGCCTACCTGAATGAGTGCTCCTATATTTATTTCACAATAGAAACTTACATTCGGTTAGATGACACTGAGTGTTGAAAAGGAAGGTGCTGCGATCCCATCAGTTGCTGTGTGTTCCTCATACATACATGCAGGTGTGTCATGTCATGACCCGAAGTATAACTGATGCCTGATCAGTGCAGTAGGTTGTGTCTGTGGCCTTATACCATTTGAACTTTGCTGCTGTAAAAAAACTGGGGTTGTATGTTGTATCTTGAGTAATTAGAAGTTACCCTACTAGCAAAATTAGGTGAAGTTGCTGTAGCACTTGTGGATCAGGATGGTATGTGATCATGGAAAGAAACTACAGGAAGTGCCTTGAAAATTTACTACAGCTTTAAATGTGTTTCTCTTTCTTTTAGATTCCACGTTTCAAGTGCTTGCAAAGAACCTCAAGTATATGTGCATGCGCTCTCCGATGCTCGGTGTGTGTTTGATATGGCTGTAAGTTCCTTAAATTTTGATATTTTAAGCCAGGGATGTGTTCAAGACTTTTCCCTGCCTGTGTGAAGTAACTGTCGTTACACCTGAGGACAACTGCCTTGTTTTTGATAAAGATTCAGGGCTCCACATAGCTATGCTGTGTAGCAATTTATGTCCTACACGAGTACAGGCAAGACTAAGAGGGCATTGAATTAATGAATTACATTTTGGAAAAGCATTTCAAATCTTTTCATCTGTAGGGAGAATTTGGTTTTACGATGAGCATGTTAGACATCGGTGGAGGCTTCACAGGAGCTACCTTTCAGCTGGAGGAAGTAAGTGTTTTTGGCTACTGAGCTGAATAGTCTTTCTTTGTATGTTTCTCCCTGGTACGAATGATTAAATTGAATCTGAGGCTCCTGGGATGAGTTATAGCCCCACCCAGGCCATTTGTAATTTCCCTAGAACAGTCTCTTAAGTTACCCAAGATGGGCTGAATCATAGTGAGACAACCAAGCTAACTCTTTTTGCAGTTTATGATGCTTTGCTGCGCCTCTCCCCCCCACAAAAAAAACAAAAAAAAATCACAGATTTCTTTTTCTTTGGTTTTGAGTTCTGAGTCCAGAGCTTTCGGAACGATATGCAAGTGTTCTACCCTAAGCCATACCCCAGCCCACCAGAAGTGTTCAGGGACGCCCGTGTCCCGGACAGACTCCCAAAATGAGGCCCAGGTGGCCAGATGTGCTTTGGCCCACCCTACCTATCCTCATTCTGTTCTGTACTTTCTAGAAACTGCTGCCAGCAAGTACACTGTGAGGGTTCTGCTTTTCTTTTAAATAAATGTCATGCTGATAGTTATGAAATAAGCTTGAGTTTCAAAGTCTGCTTGGTTATTTGAGGATCACCTGCTGAACAGCTGTACTTTGTGGTTTATAACTGAAGCTGCCATATTTCCTTAGGAAACAGTAACATCAGGCTGTTTAATATTGTGAATTCTGTAGCTTAATATTGAAACTGTAACCTTTAGAATTTAAATTGCACAGGTCAATCGTGTTATCAGCCCTCTGTTGGATGTCTACTTTCCTGAAGGCTCTGGCACCAAGATCATTTCAGAACCTGGAAGCTACTATGTGTCTTCTGCATTTACCCTTGTAGTTAATATCATTGCAAAGAAAGTTGTTGAAAATGAGAAATTCTCCTCCGGAGGTAAGTTGCAAAGTTTATTTGATTTTCTTAACAGATGATTCAGGTTAGTTTGGAGATGCATAGGTGGTTATAGGATTACAGGTGATCTCCCACCGCTGGCAGCTAGGGAACAATTCAAAAGGTCACCCGCATCCTGTTCTATAAGGCTGCAGCACTTCAGACACTCCTGGGTACTGGTACCTCGACTTGTGGCTTGGATGGATTGCAAAGCTCATTCTCATCCCTTGTTGCTGTCACTGTTTGATTCCTCTACCTCGGTTGGGTCCATGGGAGCACCTATGTGGTACTCTTAACCTGAGCGCCACTAAAGAGCCCTCCCCATCCAACTCCAGGTCAGCCCCCTGAAAGTGTATGAAGGTCTGCTTAACACCTGGTGCCACTGTTGTGATTTTCTGCAAATGTGACTTGTTTTCACGTGGACAGATCCCTGTAGTCCATGGGAACATGATAGTTTCCCCTCGCTAGAGTGTAATCTAGGACCCCACTCTGCAGTTGCCATTTCTTTTTTTGTCTTTGAGACAGGGTCTCGCTGTGCTGTTCAGGCTGGCCTTGAGCTCACTTTGTAGCCCAGGCTGGTCTCAAACTCACCATCCTCCTGCCTCAGCCTTGTGAGTGTTGGAATTCCACACCTGCTCCCTTTTGTCTTTTCTTTCCTTGAACATTTCTGGAGAGGGGCCCTTGTCTTAAGTGTCCTGTTTAGGTTTTAGACAAATCTCCAAGATCTTAGGACTAGGAAGCATATGCTGCCCCATTGCCAGGACTGGTGTTTTGCTTAGTTAAGGTGGTGTCCAGCTCGTGCCTGCATTGTTGAAGTAGTAGGGGCTTTGTGATTGTGTCGTGTAATCCTCAGCCTTTCACTCATAAAGGTCAGCATCTGTCAGTTGCCAGTTCCATTATTCAGGCTGCACTAGTGGCGTTTATCTAGGTAACTTTTCTTTTGTGCATATGTATTTATATATGTTACTTACTTGGATTAGTTGAGACCCATGGATGTGCAGTAGGTCATAAATAACATACGGTGGTACTCCGATTCATGAGTTTCTTTCTTTTTTTCTTTTTTTGTGGAACCGGGGATTGAACTTAGGCCCTTGCACTTGTCAAGGAAGCGCTTATTGTACTGAGCCATCTCCCGGCCCACAAACTTCTTTATTTCCATAATTTGCAAAATTCATTGCATGGTTTTGGTCACAACTGAATTGCAAGCATAGTAACAGGAAAGGTCTAGTACTGCCTTTGTCTCACTGTCCCAGCCATCAGTTGTTGGTGCGTTGAGATTCGCCAAGCCTGCTCTCCTTTCCCTGCCTCTGTCCTACTGTCCTGGGCGTTTGTGCTTACTGGCGGCTCTCTGTGTGAAGCATGTATTCAGTTTTTTAAGCCAAGTTTTATTTTAAGGTATGTCAATACATAGTTCTTTTAAAAGTTAATTTAAAGGTTTTGAGAAATGAGAATACTAGTTTTATAGAGACTAGCATCTGTTTCAGTTCTCTTGTTGCTGGGACAAATAACCGACACCCAAAATATGAAGGAAAGGTTATGTAGCTCACAGTCACTGGAGGTTTCAGTTCACACTCAGCTGGCTCCAAGGCAGAGCGGCACATGGCAGAGAGCAACCTTTCATGGCGGCGGCAAAGAGCAGAGAGCAAAAAGGAGGAGTAACAGCAGCAACAAATCTCTACAGGGAGCAAGTCTGTCTCCCTTGAGTTGCATTCAGGGCATCCGCCCCAGGCTGGGAGTAGCACTCACACCCATAATCCCAGCAGCACTCACCAGTAATCCCAGTGGATCATGAGTTAATCACAAACTCTAGAAGTCTGCCCCGTGACTGCATGAGGCTTTGGGGGACAACGAGACACCATGACACCGTGCTTGATAATGTAGCTTTTATATGTATGATCGATTAGGCATTTTGCTATAAATGTACCTTCCTCTTTCCTGTTTATTTCAGTAGAAAAAACCAGGAGTGATGAACCAGCCTTTGTGTATTATATGAATGATGGTGTTTATGGTTCTTTTGCAAGTAAACTGTCTGAGGACTTGACTTCCATCCCAGAGGTTCACAAGGCAAGTTTTATTACAAAGCAGTACCACAGATTGTTTTGTTGGTGAGAAACCTAGTTGTATGGGAAGGGTACAGCTCAGCGTAAGGCACTGGATTCAGTCCCTACCCCCTTGCCACCTCTGCCTCCAAACAGAAATGGGGGGATTAGCTGTTATTTTTCTGCCCTGCAGTATGGGGACTAAACCCAGGGCCTTTGTAATCTGCTATATTGCCAGACCCCTCCGTAAGTTTTATTTTTATTTCACTTTTTCAACAAGGTCTCCCTAAATTACCCATGCTGGCATTGAACTTGTGGTCTTCTTGTCTCCGCCTGCTGAGTGCTGGGATTATAGGCATGCTCCACCATGCCCAGCCCCTAGCTGTTGTTTTATTTTTTATTTATTTATTTTTTAAATTTTTACTTATTTATGGGGGGGGCAGCTCAGCCCACCAGGGGCAGTGCTGGCTGGCATGTGGTGCTGGGGGATTGAACCACGGTCCCTGTGCTTTGCTAAACTTGTTCTAAGTAGGTGCTTTAGACCACTGAGCCATCTCACCAGCCCTCTAGCTGTTGTTTTAAAGCAATACTCTGGTTCTTGAGAAATACTGTAGGATGAATACAGCCCTTTTTTTGAGGATTCGCATCTGTGGCTACATCGTCTGCTGCCACCCACCGTTGTGGAGTGCCTGGTGCTGAGCTGAAATAGCACTTTCTGCCACACCCTCTCCCTGGATGAGCATAAGTAAAGGGTAATTTCTTGAAACTTTCTCTTCAGAAATTGAAGAAGGATGAGCCTCTGTTTCCAAGCAGCCTGTGGGGTCCATCCTGTGACGAGCTTGATCGGATTGTGGAACGCTGTCTTCTTCCAGAACTGAACGTGGGTGACTGGCTGATCTTCACTAACATGGGAGCAGACTCTTTGCAGGAGGCATCTGTGTTTAAGGATGTGCCGAGGCCAGCTGTGTACTACATGATGTCGTTCAGCGACTGGTAAGGTGGGGTGTTTCTAGAGTAGATGGGCTTTGATGCGCTGACGCCTGTGTGATCACAGCCTGTCCCCACTTGGCTCACCTCCTGACACGCCGCTTCTCTCCCTCAGGTATGAGATGCAGGATTCAGGCGTCACCTTGGACACCATGATGAAGAACTACTTCTTCGTGCCTTCTTGCCTTCAGCTGAGCCAGGAAGATGGCTTTCCCACCGAGGCTTAGACAGGCCCCATGCCCTGCGGTCTGAGGTTGTGGGTTGTGCTTGTCTGGTCTACATTCCAGGGTGGAAAACAACCCAGTCTCACTCTGGTCATTCTCGCAGAGACAAAAGTTAATAGGCTATGTGGGACCAGACAAAATCAACTTTCATCTAGAATTCATTGGGGTAACGGGAGATTTAGATAACGTGTCCAGATTAAACCTAACAGTTTGTCCTACCCTTTAAGCTTTGAAAATAAAATATGCAACAAAATGGATGACTTAGTGGAGATGGAAGCCCACGACCTGGGTTCCCCCATTCAACCGTTTACATACAAGTACACAGTTTTTATACTGAGGATTCGTGTCCAAAAGTCTTGTAAAGTTAGATCTTCCACCCAGGTAGAGCACATGTCGGTGGGAGACCAGTGTGGCTTCATTAGATACGTTTAGTGTATTTAGAGTGTGTAAATTTGTGCTTTGAACTGTAGTTTAATGTAAAATTGCATCATAGTATTTGTTGTATTTGACCTAATGTAACCCTTGTATGATTGCAATAAAATTTTGTGTAGATTTTACTGTTCACAGGCTAAAGTTTTGGGGAAGGGACTAGCTAGCAAAGATAGTTTTGAAATAGATGTGTATATTATCTGTTTTGAGGGTTATTTTTCTTTATGGTTTAATTCAGTTTGGTTCTGTACGTTTTTTCAGTTATTTAATTAGTAATTTAAAGTGTGTAGTAAATCATTGTGAAGTTCAGATTCATTATGGAGAGTTGATGTGCAGTAAGCATGATGTTTAACAATTTTAACACCAAAAAATGTTACTCCTGCATAAACCGACTGTAACAATTAGTAGGTGTTTCTGTATAGGTAGAGTGCATAGAGTACCTTAGTAAATCTTGGAATCACAAATCTTTTGGCTGACACGGGAGATTTCTATTAAATACTTATGAATAAACTTGGTGGAGAAGGAAGTAAAATTGCAAGAACTGCAGAGCACTAAAACTCAAAGAAGGGCTACATCTGTATCCAGAAAGCTGATTTTCCTTTTTTGCATGAAATATTTAAATTTAGACTGGGGACAGGAGGGTGGGTTAATGTATACTTCAATTTGTTAACTGCAGTGATTTTCTCTCTCTCTTTTTTTTTTTTTTTTTTTGCGGAACCGGGGATTGAACTCAGATCCTGCGTTTGCCAGTCAAGCGCTTATCCTACTGAGCCATCTCCCCGGCCCCTGCAGTGATTTTCAAATTTAGGATTTTTTATTGCTAATGATTTGAATATTCCATAAGTTTCTTGCTATTTCCCATTTGTTTAGGTGGATGATTTTAATTCTTTTCATAGTAAATTTTCTGGTGTTGCAGGAAAAAGGTTAATATCACTAACCCAGCAGATGTCGCCAGAAATTTGCTTTGTTCACCACCAGTATATGAGTAATCGTAAGTCTCAAAAATCATAATAGTAATAAACAACAGGGGTCATTTTTCCTAACTTCCTCTATGTTCAGATGTGGAATTTCTGTCTCACAAGAGGAAATGCGACTTAACTTTGGTGCCAATGGACAGAACATTCTACTGTGTGACATAGAGGAGCTTTGAAATGCACTTAATAGCTGGTTTTATGCCTTGATTTCAAGGTGGAAGGAAATTGGTCACAAATCTCTGATTTCAGTCTCAAACCAGTAGGTGCTTAATATTCCTGTATTTGATTAAGGCCCACTTGAATTACATTGGTTCTATTAAAAAATTTAGGGCCCCAATCCATTGTCCTCTAATCCCCTTGGACTTTTTCAAGGTATGATACTGGGTTTTCTCCAAAATTCCCAAACCGCCATGCAACTTGTTTTTAAAGCAGTAGTAAGGAGGAATTGTTCCTACCTTGCTCACCAGTTGTGGTTGAGAAATGCCAAAAACCCTTTCCAGGACGGCACAACTGCAAGTTGCAGGCTGGAGTGCCAGGCCTATCGGTCATGCTGTCTCCTAGGAGAGCTGCCGCGTGTGGACAGCTTCAAGTTGCAGACACCTCATATGAATGAATGATAAGGTAACTAAGAAATGTCTGTATTGTATTTGAAGACTGTTTGCCATAAATCTGAAGTCTCAACCTGATGTATTCCAATTTGGTATGCTAACAAAGTAATGTAAAGTCTTTATTATATAAGATTGTAAACTCAGTTCAAAATTTAACTGAAAATATAAAGCCCACATGATTTCTATATAGTAAATTGAACTGTAAAGGTAACTTACGTGTGATTCTGAATACACAGATAAAATGTTTTTATTCCTCATGTTTTACTTTGATGGCTTCTCATGAAATAGAGCTCAGACTTTACAGCATCAGCTAAGCTTTCCTTCAGAACTGTGTTTTATTACAAACTGTGCTGAATGGTAAAACGATGCCGGAATTAGATGGAGAACTGATGCTCGGTGGCGTCCTGTGAGAGCCGCGGTGCTTTTCGAAGCCGGGAGCTCACCCAGCCACCCTTTGCAAACTTGGATTCGGTGAAACAGCTCTCTAGAAAAGGAGCTGGGCGTTGAACCCTGATAACCACAGTGCAGATCTAGGGTGGAAAAGCCAGGTTGTAATCTGTCTTGGCTTTCAGAAATCCTTTGTCCACGGACGGTGGCATACCCCTGTAATCTCAGTTCTCTGGGAGACTGAGGCAGAAAGATCCCAAGTTAAGCCCAGTGAGGGCAACTTAAGACCCTGTCTCAGAATTTAAAAAGCAAAAAAAGGCTCAGCCACTGGTTCTGTGAAGGCCTTATATTACACTCTTGAAATGAAAGTGGGTAACATGAAATTAATTTTTCTAGATGTTACCATTAAAGGTTTGTCACTGGGGCAGTACAACCAGGCTGGAAATTTAAAGGTGGAGATTTCTGACTGGCTGGCCAGGTTAAGGGCTTGCTGTGCTCTCAATGCTTGTCACCACACTCCGTGTCATAAATGTTAGTTGCTCCCTGAGGCAAGAGGGCAGGGAAGCTCTGTGTCACTCTGCAAGGCTCTGTATCAGGGATGTGTATGTGTGCTAGGAGTATAAATGCACTAACACTACCTACCATACCTAGATGGGGCAGAGTGGTTTAGATTTCTTTTTCTAACCCATGAGCTGCTAACTTCAAAGAGTTTTAAGAAATTCTAGTATTCTAGTAATGTACAATCTTTGGGTAAGTGAAAGCTAACCTAAAAGGCCTAACAGTCCTGCCAGCTCAAACTATTAGTGGTTCAGAGCTGCCTGGCAAGGCGACGCGAGTTACAGGCGTGTGCACCTCAGGAGAAGCGCCTCGTGCATACCCCGCGGGTGCTAAGTCTCCAGAATGGTGCACATTCTCACCTGGGAAAGAATGTGGGTGTGGAAGGCCCACACCAGGCCCAAAGGGACTCTGCCGGCAGTGTGAGCTAGTCCTGTGTCGGAAATGGACAAATGAGGATCGTTTTTCCTTGGGCTGTGCTTGAGGGTTGGATGCCAGGCAAATTCCCTGCCAAATTGCCCAGACTGGCCTCCAGTGTGCCACGTTCCTGCCTCCGCCTCCCAAGTAGCTGTGATAACAGGTGTACACATCATTCCTAGCTTGACCTAAATTTTCATTTGCTTTGGACAAAAAGTAGCCAAAGGCTCAATAGAGCAGATAGGGTAAAAAGCAGTTAAGCTGGTAAGTAACCTTCCAAACCCTGATTCCTCCCACAATGCTGCTCCTGTGGCCCCCAGCCCTTGGTAGTATTGCTGATGGTGGGGTGAAGTGGCCCTGGGAACAGATGACGTGGCCCTGTGGGCAGTGGAGGGTGGATGCATCCTCCCTGCCAAGCCTGCTTCAGCTGTGTATACCTAGAGCAACTAGTTATGCAGCTCAGCATTAGTTACCTGAACTTCGTGGATTTTCTTTCATCTGTTTTCTGCTTTTTTAAGTTGGGATTTCTGCAAGGTTTTCTTATTCTTTTCATGCCTTCAGTTTTCCACCCCAGCGACTTTCAGTTTGAAGGCCAGGATGCACCGGCCTCCCTCTAGTGAGGAGGCGGTTTCCAGCAGCCCTCCCGGTCCCAGTGAGTCTGGTCTGATCACAAGATCTCGGCTCCCGTGATCTGAGGAGCCTGACTTTCTCAGTGTGTCCCTTGAAGCAGAGGTACTCAGCGAACCGGCGGGGAGCTGTTTTTCATCTGAAAACCTGAGCGGTCACCTTGGGGAGTTAGTTCTTGTCCCGGGGCGCTGGCCGTTTCCGGAGCTCGAGGGGGTGGCCCCCAGCGCGGACAAACTCAGGCTTTGGAGAAACAGTCAAAAGGCGGCTGGGGGCCTTCTGCAGGAGCTAGAAAGGTCTCAGGGGTCCGGGTCTTCGGCCACAGCCACGGCAGAGCGCGTGCAGGTCTCCCTGTGCGGGCTGGCGGGCCACTTGCCTCACCCTGAGGATGGCGCAGAACCGGGCTTCGGGACGGGTGGAGGGTTCCCCCACGTGCAGAGGATTTTCCCAGCCACAGCCTCTGCAGGTTGCGCCCCAGGCCACCAGGCGGTGCTCGCGGACCGCCCCCGCACCCTTCTGCAAACGTCAGTGGACTTCCTCCAGCGCCCGCCCAGCCCCAGGGGTGGGGGGGGGGTGTCCCAGGGCAGGTGATAGGGCCATGCCACGCATGCCGTCCAGCTGGTGCCCTGTCTTTTGGTTAGCAGTGTCCTTTGGAGTACATCCATTAGCAGCACAAAGCCACCGAGGATGCTCTGGAGTCACTCAGAGGGGAGGGGGCTAAGAAACAGGCACAGCTTGGGGACCCTTCATTTTGGGTAGTTCCTGGAGGTGCTGGGAACAGCTCTCTTGGCTGTTCAGTTCTTGCTTTTTTTATTGTTTTGGCTCTGAGCTCACTTTGTAACCCTGACTGGTCCCGAATATGAAACGGTCCTCCTGCCTCAGCCTCCTGAGTGCTGGGATTATAGTTTTGTGCCTATACTAGCTCTTCCTTTTTGAGACCGGGTGCACTTTGCACCCTAGGCTGCCCCCAAAGTCAGGGATCCTCCCGCCTCAACCTCCAGCCCGCCCAGCTGCTGCGCCTGTTTCTGGCCCAGCGGGCAGCGGGCTCCCCGGGACCAAGTCTCAGGACGCGTGCAGTGCGGGGTTTGCCAGCAGGTCTGCTCGAGTCCTGTTGCCGGGAGCTGCCAGAATTGCCTCACAGACCCAGGGCCACCGAGGCCGGCGTCCCCGTGACCCCCGCCCGGGTGCCTGGCTCTTGGGGGGCCCTGGACTTCATTTGCAGGGGTGTTGGTAGCACTGTCGCCTTCCTTTGGGAGGGGGGTTCCAATTCTGAGACCAGGTCTCTATCCAAGCTGGCCTGGAACTTCGGGGTCTCGGGCCTCCAGCCTCCCCCGCCGAAGGTTGTCATCTGGTGTTTGTTTCCCCCAGGTGGAGGACGCCCCCAGGACTGCCTGGCTCACTGCTGGCCTTCACACTCGGCCTTCTGGTCAGCGGTACTTTCTTGCCTGCCCCTACACGTGGGGTTCTGTGCTTTGTGGTGCTAGGGGTACCCTGAGCTATAACCCCAACCCTTTTTTAAAATTGTAACTTCGAGTCAGGGACAGACTAAGCTGCCCGGGACGGCCTCCAGCCCGCCATCTTTCTGCCTCAGCCTCCCGAATTGCTGGGAAGAAAGGCCTGCACACGCACCACCACCCCCACATCTGGCCGGGGCCCAGCCTTCGCGTCAGCATCTCCACCCGCCCCGCCCCCAGGCCGCCGCCTGCTCTGCTCCTGCCCGCCCGGGGCACCCCGCCCCCTCATTCCGGAAGGGAGCACCGGAGGCTGCCTGGGGTGCTCCCCTGCTGCTTGTGCATGCGCAACCCCAGGAGCCGAGCGGGGCGCGCGCGTGCCTAAGGACCCCCCAACCAAGCTGTCCCCATGCACATCGGGTCTGGGGATTCACCCTCATTTCCCACGCCAGATGACGTGCGCTGAGGCGCGTCCCCTCTTAAGGGCGGAGGTGGCTGGCGCCAGCGAAGTGAGCCTGGCGCCCTCCTGGTGGCTCAGGACCTGGGATGACTCTGCGGGGCTCCCTGGGGACCTGGGCCTCCCTAGGGACTCTAGGTCACACGACCGGGTGGGACGCAGCACGCGGACCCACAGAAGGTCTGAACAGCCGGCCAAGGCGGGGCTGGGACCCTCGGCGCAGGAATCCTGAAGGACCCCGACTGGAACCCGCCTGACTCGGCCTCCTGGTGGGGCAGAGCTAGGCTCAGGGTGCAGAGGCCGCGAGCCTCTTGGGGCCACCCACAGCAACCACCCCCACCCGCACAGGCACGCCCTGGGGCCCCACGCGTGTCCTGAGCGCTGTGGCCACGGATGACAGAGGTCGGAGCCCCGGCTGCCAGGAACCCCGCCCGCCTGCAGGGTTTCCCGCCCGCGCGGGTGGCTGAGTCAGCGGGCTCGGCAGGAGGCTGAGTCATGGCCCGCCCCGCCGGTCCCCCCACTTGCGGCAACACCCTTCCTCGGGTGGGGGGGGGGGGGCAGGGGCAGGGCGGGGCGGGGCCTTCCCCGAAGTCACGGGGCGCAGGAAGCCGCACCCGGAGCCGGCCCTGGCGGGAGGGCGAGGCTGGGGGCCGCGAGGAGGGTCCTCTGGGCGCCCGGGATTCCTCCTGCGGCCGGCAGCGGCCCTCCGAGGGCGGTGCGCCCCTGACCCAGCGCGGAGGCTGTGGCAGGACGGTGGCCCCATTTGGAGGCCAGCTTGAACTAACCACAGGGACCCTGGCCGAAAATGACGGGGGAAGAGGACTGGAGGGGCCTTGCTGCCCAAGGACGGCAGCTCCCCGCCGGCTGGGGCTCCGGCGGGGAAGGGGCGGAAGGAAAGGAAAACCGGGGTGCCCGCCCCACCCGCGCCCGGTGACCCCCGCTGGCCTCCAGTGGGCCCCGAGCCTGTGCGTTCCAAAGCCGCGGCCGGCCGAGCTGCTCCCCGCCTGCTGCCGCGGGGCCCGCCAGGGCGGGAGGTCCCAGCTCCGAGCCGCGGGTGCCCCGTAGGCACCAGACGGGGGCACGGGCGCCGGGCCGGGCCTCGCGCCAGAGGCCCTCGCGGGGCCAGAACTTGGCAACTCATCCTAGCGTGTGCTCATCGCTCCCCCGGACTCCCGGCTTCACCCCTCCCTTCCCTTCTCCCTCCCCCTCCACGAAGCCCCCCGCGCCTCTCTGACCCGCTCTGGGGTTTGGGGTTTGTTCGTGCCTGGGTTTCCCTCGCCGTGGAGCTCAGCTGGCCCTGGCTGGAGCGCGGCACCCAAATCGGGAGCCCCGCTTGCGCGGGAGCCCCAGCACGGGGCTAGTATTTCCAGGCCAAGTCTCCACTCAGAAACAAAACTGCCCAAGAATGGGGTCGGAGATTCCTGGGTCAGGACTGTGGCTCCGTGGAAAAGTAGGTGCTTACCATGTGCAGAGCCCTGGGCTCCATCCCCAGGACCACGTAAAAAATAAAAATAAGCCCGGCGTGGTGGCGCACACCCGTGATCGCAGGGCTCAGGAGGCTGAGGCGGGAGGATTGCCTTGGACAGCCTGGGTTGAGGTGAGTTTAAGGCCAGCCTGCACTACATAGCAAGACCCTGGCTCAAAAGACAAAGCAAAGTTAACAGAGATTTTTCTTTTTTTGGGGGGAGGGAGAACCAGGGATTGAACTCAGGCCTATGCGCTTGGGCAAGCGCCTATTCTACTGAGCCATCTTCCTGGCCCCAGAGATTTTTCTTGTGCCTTTAAAGGGCTCCATTCCTCAAACATTAGGGGAGCGGCAGTGCTGAAAGTGAGACCCAAACCAGAAGATAGGTTCGCAGGGACTGTGACAGTCACTGGGGATTTTCAGGGGTCCGAGGTGATGGAGTTGTGTGCAGATGCCTGAAAGAGGGGTGAGTGGCTCCTCCGTGGGAGAGCTCCACCCTCCCAAGTGGCCTTCCTGAGTGGTCCTCACCGAAAGCTGCTGCTGGGGTCTAGGTCCTCCCTTACCTTGAGCACAGAGAGTAATGGAGGACTCTGGCTCTGCCCTTGGCAACGCCAACCCTTCGCTGATTAGGGCTCCTTGCTGGGCATGCGGCTTTCCCTGTGGGGGATAGGGGACCCCTCGCAGCGCCCTGGGAAGAAGCACACACACTCACTGTCCCCAATCCAGGGCAGGTTCCCAGCAGGCAGTCCCTCAGCAAGGCTCAGAACCCCGCAGTTTCCCTGGAGTTAAGAGTCCTGTCCCAAGGGCTTTGGGCCTATCACCGCTTCTCTGGTGAGCAGAAAGCCACTTGGAGCTTCTATTTTTTTGGAGCTAAACTCTCTAGCCCAGGCTGGCCTCAAATTTGCAGCTGTCATCCTTTCTCAGCCTCCCAAGTGCTGGGATGACAGGTATGCACGGCCAGGCCCAGCTCAGGAACCACTTGGGTTTGAGAGTGTCCAAACCCCACTTCAGGGCTCAGTCATCTGAGGAGCAGCCCACAGCACACAGCCTTCCTTGAATTTGCTGTTTGTTATCAAGTAAATGACGGCTATGGATGGACAACTGGAAACAGCAATGTGTAGAGTGGGGTGGACGAGGCAAGGGTGATGGTGGCTGAGGCTTCCGTGGGATTTCCCTGTGGCAAGCACGTGGTGCTCAGCGTCCTCCCCAACCCTGTCCCCTCCTGGCACCCCTGGTACCCACCCACCCTCATCTGTGAGCGGCCAGGTGTCCTGCTAAGAGCCAGGACTCACTTGTCCTGCTAAGAGCCAGGACATCCTGGGATTAGAAGCTCCCTTGGGACCTGAGGTCCAAGACCTAGAAGAAGAGCTGGAGACTGGTCCAGCACTGTGATGGCTCCACACACTGCAGGGTGGCCAGGGCTCTGTGGCCAGAGGAGCACAGGCCAGATCCCCATTTCTTTAACTCACTGTGTAGCACAGGCTGGCCTAGAGCTTGGAGCAGTTCTCCTGCCCCAGCCTCAAGAGTGCTGGGATGGTCATTGTGCCAGGCTCCAGGCCAAATCTCTGTTGCTTACTGTTTTGTCCCACAGTGCCTCACAGGACTCCACTGAGAACCAGAGGACATGCACACCCAGGCGACATTCGGTAAAGAATCGGGAAGAAAAATCAGGCATCAGGAACCCACCCAACCAGGAATTGAACTCAGGCCCTTGCGTTTGCCAGGGAAGCAATTATTCCACTGAGCCATCTCCTGGGCCCCCAAGGCTAATATTTTTTTTTAATTTATTTTATTTTATTTTTTTTGTGGAACCGGGGATTGAACTCAGGCCCTTGAGCTTGCCAGGCAAGCACTTATTCTACTGAGCCATCTCCCCACTCCCAATGCTAATATTTTAAAAGAAGGAATTTCACAGCAGCACAACCAGCCTGGGGCCCAGAACCTGAGAGGCATTTGTTGTCACACCGTGGAGGACACTGGGTGACGGAGAGACCCCTTCCTGGCACAGTTTTGAGGCCAGGCTACTGCAAGCCCAAGGACTCCACAGCCCAGTAGCAGCGTCCAGGGCCAGCCCGGAGCTGGGCCAGGCGTTGGAGCCCCTGGTGGTGGCAGCCATGTCAGCTCCTGGGTCTGTCTGCATCCCCTTCCCACAGGTTCTCCCACCTGTGTCCCAGTTTCCTTTTATTAGGACACAGCTGCAGGACTGAGCCCACCTAGTGACCCAATGTTTTGTTACAGACAGGGTTTCACTGTGCAGTTCAGGCTGGCCTCCAGCTCACAGCAGTCCTCCTACCTCAGCCTCCTGAGTGCTGGGGTTGCAGGAATGCCCACCGCACCCTGCTTGTGACCCCATTTTAACCGGCTTCGAGAAAGTGCTTTGGTACTTTGGGTTAGGACTTCTAACTGGTAATCAACTTATTACACCCAGCTGAATTAAACTAGGCGCTGCTGGGTGTGGGAGGCCCACCTGAGGGTTGCTGCCAGCAGCATAAAGGCGGGACAGGGGAAGCTGCTGACACGCTGCTAGGGGTGCGGTTTGGAGATGCTGATTCTCTTGGGCTCTTCTGTTGGAGGACCTTGTCATGCTGGCTTTCCTTTATTTATTTATTGCGGGCCCAGGGATTGAACTCAGGACCCTGTACTTGCCAGGCAAGCACTTATTCTACTGAGCCATCTCGCCGGCCCATTTCTCAATGAAGTTTTGGAAGAACTTTAGTCCTCATCCTGAGCATCACTTCTGATAGGCTTTTTGGCAGTGCAGTAAAGAGATAGGAAAGATAAAAGCAGCCTTTATTAGCTCCGGAGATACCGAGAGGATCTAGGGCAGGTGGGCCAGGTAGACCCTCGGCCTGAGACACAGTGGAGGCTTTCAAGGACTTCTGTTAGGGGTGGGGTTCGAGGGCAATGTTTAGAAATACCTGAGGATGGGGCCTTCCCTGAGGCAGCTGGAGAGGTGAAAGGACCTGCACCCTGGGCTGGGTTGGAGAAGAAGCGGGGAGGTGTCTCTGGGAAGATAAGCTGCTGTTTTAAGAGCTTCAGCTGTATTAGGAGACCACCATGATAATCCCGCAATTCTTACTAGGGCCAGAACCTATCAGCTTCCTGGCTCTGGAGGGGAAGAAAGAGGGCGCACTGCTCAACCTCAGGACAACCTGGTCGCACTGGCTCTCCTGATGGGAGCTCAGCTCTGCTCATCCTCAGAGGAGCTCCGGCCTCACTGGTGCTGAGGATGGCTGCGGTACTTTTGGGGGAGCTCTGGCGCTTACCTTGAGCACTGCTTCCTGGCTCCAGCTGAGATCCCTCAGCCTGCTGGTGCAGACTTTCTAGCCTCCTCCGCTGCCCTTTGGGCCTTTCCAGCACAGATCGGTGATGCGGGCCTGCATGAGACCTTGCTGTGGGCTCTAGGCCTGCAGGCGGACTTGTGGGAGGAGGCGCTGTTATGAACTCTAGGTTTTCAGCCGCGCTCATGCAGGATATTAGGATTCAGGCCCTCAGCTGAAGTCTTTAGTGTTTAGTATGTGGATAGAAATCCTGCACTTTTTTAAAGAATCCTGGGGGAATCAAAAAAAAAATATCATAAAATGTGTCTTGTACTATATTGTTTGCCTGGCAAAACCCCCAAACCATGACAGGACTCCACAGCTGTCCTAGGGAAGGGACACAGGACAGCACGAGAGTGCAGGGACAATGACTGCCAAGCTCTTCCCCCAGCACCTGCTACCGGTGGCCAGGGATACAGGGATTTGAGCTTCTGACTTCTGGGCCCCAGGCAAGTTTCACGGGGTGGCCCAGATGCGGCAGAGCAGCCGCCGAGTGGGTGCTTTCGGGCTCACACCGGTGCTGCGTTCCCAGGTGCTGGCCTTGGCGGTGCTTTTCCAAGCTCCCCGCAGGAGCCACCTCTTTTCAGAGGCTCCAGCACGCCCCAGGCTAGCTCCTGGCTTTTCCTGAAAGGCCCAGGACAGGGAAAGGACTAGGGGCCCCTTGCACACCTGCATCCTGTTTTGGGGAGACAGGAGAGTTGGGCCCAGCTTAACAGCACAGCAGTAGTCTGGCTCAAAGCAAAGACAGAATGAAAGTGCAAATTCAAAGGACAGTTCCTCAGAGATACAATGGGGGGCTCCCTTTCATGGGATCTTTCCAAAATGCTCGCTGTGAGTCACAAAATAAAGAACTGGTTATGCCCTGAGGGTGGGGTGATTGAATTTCAGCTGAAAAACCATGGCCAGGATCAGTTGCGTTGCAGGCCCAGTACCCTGTGCCTTCTGCAGGACTAGAGACCTTCAGGCCCCAGTTTCCAGGGGTTGCCCCAGAGCAGGGTGCAGCTGCAGAACTTGGGGTGCCAGTAAGCTGTTGGGCTTCCACTGCTTTTAAGGACGTGTGTCTCAGACGCCAAGTCCTGATGATGCTATTTGCTGTTTATCCCTCAAAAAGAACTGGTCACCTTGTGTATTTATTTTCTCAAACTGGCAACCAAAGGCCTTTGGTCCCCAGTTGCGGGGGGGGGGGGG
>NW_004524724.1:4864743-4870951 GCF_000260255.1 Octodon degus
AAGTGGCTGCTTCAACAAAGCAGTCAGGCTCAGGATGCTGTGGTTCGATCCCCACAACCCAAGCCAGCCAAACCTGCTCTGAAGGCATTCAGAGCAAAAAAAAAAAAAACAAGAACCTTAAAGCTATGGTGTGCTACCATGGCACACCTGTGATCTGGCAGTCTGGGAGGCTGAGGCAGGAGGGCTACAAGTTTGAAGCCAGCCTGGACAGCTTAGTGATGTAGTCAGTTATCTGCAACCCAGGTTGGGTGTTTCCTAAGGATCCTGGGACTCTTGGAACTGCATGGAGGGCTGAGCCTGCACGGGCCACAGGCCCCTTGGGGTCCCCTTGGGGACTGTCATGGATGGGCTGTGCAGTTGGGTGTGAGTGGGGAGAAGCGCTGGGTAGAGTAAGGGGTTCCAGCAGAGGACAGACCAGAGGGGGAGGATGGTGCTGTAGGCAACTAAACTAGATAGAAACATTATAGGCAGTCAGACAGAGCCAGGCCCTCAAGGGGACAAGATGGAAGACAAGGTGACTTTTTTTTTTCCCTTTTTTTGGGGGGAACCGGGATTTGAACTCATGCCCTTACACTTGCCAGGCAAGTGCTTATTCTACTGAGCTATCTCCCCGGTCCGACAAGGTGACTTTGCAACTTAGAAGAGACAGGCACTCCCATATGGGCCACAGCTCAAGACCAAGACAAAAGAGGAGACACAGCTATATACTTCCCTAGGGATGGGCATCAGGGATTGATATTCTAAATAGGTATCAATCACCTTGAAAGAGCCCAAATGATTCACTAGCCCAACCGCAACAGGAAGACCCTGTCCCGTATTAATGCCTGCTTGCTACGTGACTCGCTTCCCCATTTGGTCCTGGATTAATCAATTTTGCCTGAGCAATGGTGCTTGTAATCTCATTGGCTGACCCTAGTTTTGTCCCACATCATGCCCACCTAAGCGAGTTCCCATGTCTTCTCCACCACCTTAGATCCGCCTCACTGCATGGTTTTACACTATAAAAGTCCCTGGAAGAGACAGCTTCCTAGGGACCACCTGCTCGGGACCTCCTCCTGTCCCTCTCTCAGACAGGAACTTTCTTTCCCTCAATATATATATTCTAATCATGACCTCCTTTTGTTCCTAAAATTCATTCTTCGGTTTTAGAGAACACAAACTCGTCCCGGGTACGTTTTAGGTCAGGAGATCAGTTTTTCTGCCTGTGTCGTTTGGAGGTTCCCTGTATCAATGTGACACCTGCTGTCAGCCCCAGGAGCTCTGCCCAGTGATGGTCTCACAGGACTGGACTGTGGCCGTCTCTCCAGGGCCCTCCATCAGAGCCCACATCCAGCAGGTTGTGTGATGCCAGGCTGTCCCTGTGCAGGCCCCTGGACAGCAGCCTGCAAGCCCCATCTGCAGGAAGTGCCACCTGCCTCTACCTACAGCTGTGCCCTCCCCTGATGGCCCCAGCTTCTGGGTGTGCAGGATTTGGCCTCTGGCCTGGTAGCATCCTAGACACATGTGTCTCAGACCGCGCAGATGCCCTCCTGGCCCAGGTGCAAGTTAGCCCATTCAGGACAGCCATGGCTGCCCTGCCATTGTGCACACGACCAGGTTCTAGGTTGCCTCCCCCGCTGCCCAAGAACAGCCCATGTGAGCTAACGTCAGCCTCTATTCACAATCCTCCTCCATCTGGTCCATTTTCTTTTTTTTTTTTTTTCTTTTTTCTTTTCTTTTCTTTTTTTTTTTTTGAGGAACCAGGGATTGAACTCAGGCCCTTGTGCTTGCCAGGCAAGCGCTTAATGTACTGAGCCATCTCCCCCACCCTGGTTAATTTTCAAAAATGGTAAAAGCCAGATATGGTGGTGTACACCTGGAATCCTAGCTCTCAGGAGGCTGAGGCAGGAGGATCCCTGTGAGCATGAGGCCAGCTGGGCTACATCCTAACAGGTTATGGCCCGAGTACAGACTGCGAAATTACCACGGCCTGATCCAACACGCCTGAATCCCCTTAACAGCTGCTCATCTTCCCAGTGCCTGTTTCCTTCTCCTTCCCGGCTCCAGCCCTGGGTACAGCTTCCTTTGACCTTTCCCGCCCACACAGGTGAGGCTTCAATCAGCTCCCTGTGTGTCACTGAGCCTGCCCCTAAAACTCCGCCCCTGACCAATGTCCACAAAGTGTCAGGTCAGAGGATTCCCCCCCATCTCCCTGCCATCCGCCCTGTCTATGTCCTGCTCAATGGCAATAGGGGCCTTTTTTATTCTTTTCTTTTACTTCTGCTTCTCTACTTCGTCACCAAAAAACCTAGGGACACTGTTTCAAAGAACAAAAAAAGCATCCAAAATATAAAACGAAACATGAAATTGTGGTAAAATACATATAACATAAGATTAATCATGGAGGGGCTGGTGAGATGATTAGCACGCTCACGATGTGGTGCACCTTCCCAGCCATCCAGGCCACAATGGTCATCGTCCGCTGGCCCTGGAGTCCGCTCCCAGGCCCCACTGCTGCTGCCTGTCGTGGGCTCCCCTGCATGGGCTGGGGGCGCAGGGCCTCCACAGGCTCGTCTCCTCACGGTCTGTGCTGGTGCAGAGGACTGTTTCAGGGCAGGGTCGGGATCGAGTTAATAGTATCTCTTAGGCCTGCAGTCTCCCAAACAAGTGGACGGTGAGGGCTTAAATAGATAAGACACGTGGTATGATTTCAGGGCTCCAACGGGTCCCAACCCTCTCCCTGAGATTTTCTGGGGTTTTAGACCAAGAACTTCTGTACCTGTATTTATTTTATCAGGCAAACAAGGGGGTTATTGAAGAAGATGCAGGAATCAAGGCATATGTTAATTTAGGAGAAAGTGTGTTCCTCCAGGAGGGTCTTCACTGCTGTAGGGCGATGCCTGCAGCTGTTGTCTCCTTTTGGTTAACTGGGACTGGAGGCCACTGTCCTAAACTGTGGCCTTATCTTGTCCTTTGAGGCTTCCCAACTTCACAGGCTAATCCAGGCCTCAGAGCAGACCGGTAATACACACAGGTTCACTTGCCTTGCGTCTGTGGCTTTGGCCTTGGGCAACCTCACAATTCACCATGAAATCCTGTGCAGAGCCGCTTCATTGTAGGCTCCATCACTGGGGTGTAGGGTGTACCCCATCAGCAGATGGGGCTTGGTGCTTCCTCCTGGGGGCTGCGATGCCGGATACCACCTGGGGCCTCCAGGCCACCTGGGACCCTCAGGCCAGCAGTGGTCCTGCCACCTGCTCTGGGGCTCCTGGGGCTCTTCCAGAAAAGGGTCTGCAGGCCTTTCTGTCCAGAGGATGGGACACTTCCTCCCGGGAACCTTAGGCTCCCCGGCCCTCAACCTGCTCACCCACACAACCACTGCCCTCCACCTGTGCTGGACGCTATGCAGGGCCTGCTCTGTGCCCGGCCCCCCCAAAGCCCCCACCATGCCCCACGTTGTGCTCCTGCTCAGATGAGACACACCACTTGTCTCATCTATTTAAGCCCTCATCTATTTATGCCCTTCCAGGTGTGGAGCTCTGGCAGGCTTTGCAGAGTGAGGGCCCTGCTCTTGTGGACACCACATTTCTGGGGTGATGGGAGGACAGAGGTTGGGACCACAGTGGAGACAGAAGCCAGGGGTGGGGTCCTCCTGGCCCGGGTAGGGAGTCGGCACAGGACATGTGGGGAGGGTACACTTGCATGAGTGTGCGTGTGTGAGTGTAGGTACTCATTGTGTACGTGAGCGTGTGTGCTTGTGTGTGCATATGCATGTACACGTTGAGGCTCCTCCTCAGCACCTGCCTCTCAATGCCTAGTGTTATCACAGTCGGGGCCTGCTGGGCCCTCATGCAGCACCTGGCTTTGCAGTGACAGCCAGGCCTGGGGGCAGGGTACACAGCTGGCTCCAGCGGTGACCCTGACGCTATCTCCTTCAGGGCCAGAGCTCTGTGGCCAGGCAGCGGCCTCTGCCCGCCCTCCTCCAGGGGTGTAGGGGTGGCAGAACAGCCCCTCACCGTCCCTGGCATTTGTCCCATGGGCAGGAACCCACATGCCACCCCACCTGGTGAGCAACGCAGATGGCATCTAAGCTGGGACGATGCCCAGACAGGGATTCAGTTCTCTGAGGACTCAGCCTTGGGCCTGGGACAGAGGCACTGCCAGACGGTTCTGGCCAGTGTGTGTGCCCGCTTGTGTCTTTGTCTCAGTGAGGCCCAGCATTCTCAGCAAAGGCCCGGGTCATGAAACCCACAGGCTGCCTTTACCCGCTGTGTCTCCTTCCCCTTTCTCGGCCCACAACTCCTGCTCCGAGCCTTCTGGGGCTCTCAGGACCCCCTCTGGGACAGGAGCGGCGTGGAACCCAGGGCCATCGTCCCTCAGCCCACCCGGCATCCCGGACCCCTCACGCTCCCTCAGTGACTGTGGAGAAAGGGACGGTTCACCTTCTAGCAGGAGCACCAAGGTTCACCTTCTAGCAGGAGCACCAAGGAGCATTGGAAGGAGCTGGCTTCTGTGTGCACTTAAGAACCATAATCAACATGAAGTACAGCTGCCCCAAAGCTTAGAATCCTCGGGGCCGGGGAGATGGCCCGGTGGATAAGCGCTTCCCTGGCAAGTGCAAGGGCCTGAGTTCAGTCCCCGGTTCTGCCAAAGAAGCCTCTTAGTACCTGCAATAAAGTATCAGATTGAGCAGAGATTGTCATTGGTAGCAACAAGAGCCGGTGTTTACGCTGCGTTGTCTATGGGCCGGCGTGGTGCTAGGTGCTTCACCAGATTATTTCTCTTAAGCCTTAGAACCTAATGAGATGTAATCCTCAGAACTTCTCACCAGGAAGGCAGCATCGCCGCAGGCAGACACTGCCTGAGAGCCTGGGTACGTGCAATGTCTCCCCCGGTTCATGGGGTCGAATGCAAACTGAAATCAGGGTGTAAGTATGCCCCGGGCATGTGGCCATTGGGTAGTGCACATAAGATCTGAACCCAGGGAAATGCGGTTCTGTCACCAGACAGGGACCCCAAGTCCCTGGAGGGACCCCCACTGCCACCACCGACACTTGCAATCCTCCTGCCTCAGCATCCCAGAGTGCACCCCAGGCTGGGCTGCCCGTTGCTGAGTTTTAACCCTAGCTTGCTAAACCTCATGACTTTGGGAGGTTGCTGGGTGATTCTGACTGTAAAGTGGGCACAGTAACCCTAATTCCTTCCTCCTAGGTGGGGGGATCGGTGGAGGTGCTGGGGTGGCACTCAGAACCTGTACAGAGAGAGCTGGTGGGAACCCCAGCACCTGCACACAGTGGCTGTGGCACCTGGCCGGCCAGCTCACTATCCCCTCCCCGCAAGCCAAGGAGCCTGGGCAGGGAGTCCAGCCTTGGAGGATTGCCATGCCCAAGGGTAACCCGTCATTTCATCCCCTCGCTCGCTTGCTCACTCGGCTTCTGCCCAGCCCCTGAGAGGGACCAGGAGGCTCTGGGAACAAACTGAGCCCCGGAGAAAGTGCAGCACCCAGGCCAGGTGTGCTGCAGGCCTGAGGGCTGGGAGGAGCAGGATGGGGTTGCAGATAGGGACAGGAAGGGTAACAGGCTGGCTGAGAGGGCAGGACCCACGGGTGCCTGTGGAAGGTCACCAGGCAGAGTGGTACCCCTGGGTCATCCCAGATGCCAGGGACAGCGACACCTGGCCCCGGCCAAGGGTCTCTCCAATCCTGCTGGCCCCAGGGTAGCCCACTCAGGCCCCTGGAGGGCCCAGGGGGCGTGGGGCGGCCTGCAGGGGTCCACTTACAGGTCCCCCCACTTGGATCCTAACCACTGGGAGCAGCATGCTCTGCGTCTCAGGAGTGTGAGAGGTGTAGAGAGGCGTCTCGAAGGCCTCTCAGGCCTGCAGGTTCTCCGGAGCTTGCTCTTCAGCCCTGGGGGCTGGCCTGCTTGTCTTCGTTTTCTGTGTTTGTGTTTTTGTCTTTCAGACAGGGTCCCCTAGCTATTCATATGCCAGCTCAGGCTGGCCTTGAGTTCATTTTGTAGGCCAGGCTGGTCTCGAACTCACAATAATCCTTCTGCCTTAGCTGCCCTAGAGCCAGGATTGCAGGCATGGTCCTTTAGTTGTCTCTCAGCTGTGTATTCTTCTGCCCACACCTTACTCTCTCCTTCCTGCCATCTGCCTGGGGCGACATTGCTGTCACTTGGCAGAGCATTGCTGTCCAAGGGCCATGCTGTGAGTTGGGCACTTCTCCAAA
>NW_004524724.1:4871051-4881608 GCF_000260255.1 Octodon degus
GGCTGGCATGTGGTGCTGGGGGATCGAACCGCAGTCCCTGTGCTTAAAGCTTGTTCCAAGTAGGTGCTTTAGACCACTGAGCCGTCTCACCAGCCCTCTTGCTTGTCTTTTTAATGGGCACAGTTTGGTTTTTTGGGGAACCGGGGACTGAACGCAGGCCCTTGTGCTTACTAGGCAAGCACTTATTCTACTGCGCCATCTTGCCGGCCCCAGGGCAGAGTTATTTCTAATCAGATAGCAGTTGGTACACTGTTTCTGGGTTTCCTACTTTTTATTTAGAAAAATGACAATTCTTCATCAGCTGCCGGCTGGATATGTTTATTGGAAAACATAATTAGTCCAATTCATTAATGGTGGCTTCTAGCTTTTCCTTATTAGCACCAGAAAATCCACCCATCTTTTGATCCTTTATAAAAAAGCCAGGAGATGGGCAGCATTTAATGTACCAATCTGCAGCAGTTCCCAGCCTCACCCACATTTACTCCAAGGGGCAGCTGTGACACAGGGCCATGCTGGGCAGGGAGGGGAGCCCTGACGATGCCCACGTGTCACAGTAAGTCCCCAAGCAAGAGGCGCTTGGCTGGCAGGCATCACAAGGGTTTGAGCTGCAAAAACCATGTGCCATGGGTCAGGCGGGGCGGTCAAACCTCTAACTGCACATGGGTACCTTCTAAAGAAGGTGTGGTGGCGCACACCTGCAATCTAGCACGTGGGAGGCTAGGCAGGGGGATCGTTGTGAGGTCAAGACATCCTGGGTTACAAAGTGAGCACAAGGCCAGCCGGAACTGGGAAGCGAGCTCAAGACTGCACTTGCCCAGCAGGTGCTTATGCTGCTCAGCTACATCCCTGGTGCCCTGCTCTGTTTTTGAAGTGACAAGATAAGCACACAATGGTAGATCTGAAAGATATGGAATACAGACATCACTAAACTCCCATCCCTGTCCCCACAGGTCCCCTCTTCTCTTATGGTGGCTCCAGGGCAGGGTTTCATGGCCCAGCACGGGACATCTGCAGAGCTAAGGCACTGCTGGGTTCCAGAGGAGGCTGAGTCATGAGGGTATGGCTGAGTCAGGCTCGGGCTCTCCTGGGTATGAGATAGCGGCCACTGTGGGAATCCCTAGCTGTGTTGTCCAGACAGGAGAGGGCTGTGGTGGCCCCAGCGGCACAGGAGATGACCTGAGCTCAGGCCAGAGCCTGGATGTTGCCCTGGATGTCCTCCTCAATCCCCAGAAGCCCCAGCAGCACAGGCACCACCATGGGCACTTCCTGCTGTGTGTCCTCCACCCTGACATGATCCTAGCACTGGGTGTGTGTCATCCCGAAATGGGCCCAGAGGTCAGTACTGCCACCCTTTCAAGGCATGAAGGCCACCTGCCCACTCCTTCCCCCATCACTGGCTTTGCTGACAGCTCCCGTCGGGCAGGTTGTACTAAAAACAACTTGGACTCGGCTTCTGAATCCCAATCCAGGCGCTTGCTCACTGCACAATCTCGAGAAGTTACTTGATCTTGCAGGGGTGTGGGGGGGAGCACACGCCTGTGATCCTGCACTCAGGAGGCTGAGGCAGGAGGATCACTGTGAGTTCAAGGCCAACCTGAGCTATACAGTGAGGCACTCTCAAAAACCTTTAAAAAAATAAAGCACTACAAACCCCCACAGATCTGAGCTAAGGAAAGCCTTTCCAAATGTGATATCACTCAGGGCCCAGCTCTTGTACAGGAATTGATTGACAAATGTGACCTTGTGAAAGTTAAACTCCTAAAGAATACAGAAAAGAGGGCAAAGACACGAGCGGGGCAGGGTGGGTGCGAGAGGGCATTTGGAGCATGCATGTAGTGCCCACTAGGTACACGTGCAGGGCTCTGACCATGTGCCGAGGAAAGGGCCGTTAGGAACGGGGACCAGGCCGCATCTGCGTGGACACTCAAGAAAGAGGCCATGGGGGAAGCCATGTCCTGCCTGCCTAGGATGGAGGACCAGCCCAGCTTTGGCCTTGCCCCTCCAGGCTTACAGAAGCCCTGGCCTCTTCCTGTGCACCTCCAGGTCCCAGCTAGCACCGTTGGCTTAGGACTTGACTCTGTACTCGAGGTCCTGAGTCCCCGATGTGCACACCTCCTGCATTGCCAGCTGTCTGCCTGGCTGTACTCTGATCTCTGCCAGCAAGAGAACAGTGCCACTGTGAGGGCCCTCAATGTGGGCAGCCACAGGGGAGAGTGCAATTTGAACTCTGCTGGGGACCCTCTGAGAAGGTGTTGGGGCCAGGCCTGGAAGACCTTTGAGGACCCAGGCCTGGGCAGAGACGCTGGAGTGGGGCTGGGTGGCCTCCAGGCAGATGAACTCATGGACGGCCCTGCCCTGGCCCTGGTGCTGGCCAGGCCTGCTGTTTGTGGCTGGCCCCATGATCCAACCAGCCGTGTCCTGAGTCATGCTGACTTCCAGTGCTCTCCTGCTCCTTGGAGGCAGGACCAGCTGCCCTCGGCCCAGATCCGCCTGCTCCTCCTGGTGCCAGGGATGCTCTGCCTAGACCCCTCTAGGGCGAGACCATCCCACCCACCCCCCAGTCCCAGGACCCCTTGCTGTTCTGCACAGATCCCTGGGGGCAGTGGCTGTCTGGCAGGCAGTCACCTATATGCCTCCCGCTCTAGTGTCCTGTGCCGTGTGCAAGCCTGTCACCCCTCCAGCAGAGTCGCCCATCTCTGTGTTTTGCAGCTGAGCCCTGAGCTGACCAGGCTGGCCACCCTGAAGAGGGCCAGCCCAGGCCTTGTGGCTCCACTGGTGCCAGGTTGCTGTCACCCCAGGGGCTCTCGGGTCATTAAGGGACAGTCCTTGTGAGGAAGCTGTCTCTGCCTCTATCACCCTCCCTGTGGTGGCCAGGATGGTGGTCCTGGCTCAGACACAGAGCATCTGGTCCCACTGCCCTGAGGCAGAGGCCCAGGCCCAGGGCTGAGGAGCAGCTGGCGCTGGGCTGTGAGTAGCAGCCGTCTGTAGCTTCTCCCTGTGCTTTGAGCCCCATTTCCCCGGATGAGGACATGGTTGTGTTAGGCTCCCCCAAGGCCTCTGTACTCTACTGTCTGCGCTGACTCCATTTTTGAACTTCCCACTCACAGGCAGTGGGAAGCACAGGTGCTGGAGTTACAGGTCTCAGGAGGATCAAAAGTCTTGGGGGTCACTAGTCTTACAGATCACACAAGTCCTGGAGAGGTCCTAAAAGTCACAGGTTTGAAGATATAGCTCAGTGGCACAAGCACCTGCCTGGCCAGTACAAGGTGCTGAGTTTGATTCTCAGCACACACACACACACACACACACACACACACACACAAAAGGACAAAACAAACCAAAGATCACAGGCACTGGGGTCATAAATCTGGGGGTCACAGGTCCTGGGGTCAGGATCCCACAAGGTCTTGGTGGGTACCATCAAGATGCCTTATGTGTGTCCCCCATCCACCCTCTTTTTTTAATTTTGCCTGTCTGAGACAGGGTCTCACCATGCACCCAGGCTGGGTTTCAACTCATGGCTCAGCCTCTCCAGTGCTAAGATTACAGGCATGCACAGCCACACCTGGGCCCGTCTCCTTCTTGTACTGTCGCTGCCTGGTGTGCTGTGTGCAGGGCTCAGCTGGGCTGCCTGTGACTCCCTCCTTCCTTCCCCGCTGAGCGCTGAACCTGACCCAAGCCGCACAGAGCCAGTACTGCCACCTCCTGGCACAGCCACACCCCCTGGCACTGCCCACCCCAACCTCCCGTCCACCCAAGGTCCAGGCTCTGCTGGAAGGCGGTGTCTAAGCACCACAGCACAGCTGCACATATGGGCCGGCTCTGCACTCAGCTTTGCTGCTCCTGGACATCCAAAGCCCACAGGAGCTCAGCGGGACCTGCCACGCCCTTGGGGAGATCATGCTGGGTGATGGAGCCTCTTCCTTCTCTGCCAGCGACCCCACCATGCAGCCTGGCATGGCTGAGTGGACAGCAGTACCCCATGGGGATGGGGCATCCAGAAGCGCACTGGGAGCTGCAGCAGGACCCATAGTGTAGGTCATGCAGGTGCTGGCAAAGGCGGGCTTGTGGGAGCAACATCCAGGCGGTTGGGCCAGTGAAAGCAAGAGTGTCCAGGGGTGCAAGAGAATTCGGGGCGGGTAAGGGCCAGCCAAATAGCTCAGCGGATTAAAGTACCTGCAAGCAGGCACAGAGGCTGGGGGTTCGATCCCCAAAGCCTGCCGTGCTGGCCCCACCCTGGAGCACACTGAGACAGCAATAGAGACTGGGTATGGTGGTCTGTGCCTGTAATCCCAGCTCTTGGGAGGCTGTAAACAGGCAGATCACTATGAGTCCTATCTCGTAGTGAGACCCTGAACACCCTATAGACCGTTCCCTAAGAAAATTTAAAAAAAGAAAAATGTATGGGGGCTGGTGAGATGGCTCAGTGATCTAAAGCACCTATTTAAAACAAGCTTAGCTAAAGCACAGGTGACCGCGGTTCAATCCCCTAGCACCACATGCCAGCCAGCCCCCGCCCTCTGGTGGGCTGAGCTGAGCTGGCCACACACACACACACACACACACACACACACACACACACACACACACACACAAATAAAAAATAAAAAAATAAAAAAAAAAAAGAAAGAAAAATGTATGGGTGGGGGGAAAGCAAGACTCAGCCCCGTTATAGACGGGGCTGCTTTCTCCTCTTCCCCCAGTGGCTCACTGCCCACAGTCCCCTGCCTTTTATTAAAACCCTCCATATTAGGCCCAAGCCTGCAGGCCCTGCTCATCCTGGCCTGGAACGCATGAGCCGGCAAAGTTCCTGACAAGCCTAGGCTGGAGAGAGCTGGCGGGGGCCTCTGCAGAGTTACACAGGCCTGGAGGCCTGTGGAGAAAGCAGGACAGGTGTCATCGACATCACCTGACAGGGACCTCTCTGACCAGCTCTGCCTATGCCCTACATGGATCCAGACAACTGGGAAAGGGCTGGAAGCAGCACAAGGCTGAGCAGCTCCAGGGCCCCTCTGCTGGGCTCAATTCCTTCCGCTGGGCCCTCCCTGCGGCTGGCCGGCTGCTATCCCAGATGGAGCCCTGGTTTCTCAGCCTGCCCTCCTCCTCCAGGACAATGAGTCAGTCCCCAAGGATGTGAAAGCAGCAGTCACCCTGTGTCATGCCCAGCTGGTTCCCAGCCGCAGCCCTAACAGGACAGAACGCGCCACGCAGGCTCTGGGCCAAGCCAACAGGGCGCGTGCTTCCCAGTGGCCCGGCCTGGCTCAGCCGGGTGCTCTGCCCGCGGCTGCTGGCATCTGCATGGAGGGCTGCTCAAAGCCAAGAGGGCCCCAGCCTCCATCTCATGCTGACCTCATCCGGTGTTTTCCCCACCAAGGCCTGAACTCACTGATGATGTCTGCCTGGCACAATAGCAGGCCTGCACCGTGCACGCCGTGAGGGCAGCACACTAGGCAGCGTGGCCTGGGGTGGCTGGAAGGAGCACTGAGGTTTCCGGGATGGGTCTGCGGCCCCTCGGTTTGTCCCATGAGCACAAGGACGCTGACCCTGTGAACCACAAGGGGCCTGACAGGCCCCTCCTGATGTAGAGGCCCAGGGCAGGCGGCACATAGCTGCTCTCTTGCTTCAAGGTGACACCCCAGCAGCCCAGGCTGGGGCTGGGAGGCAGGGTGTCAGGCCCACAGCTGGGCCTCGTGCCCTGCTGGCCCTCCTTCCCAGGCCAGGCAGCTGGGCTCACTTTCTTCTCCTCTTCATCCACTGGGTAACAGGCCAGGAACCCACCTACCCAAGCTCTCCTTCCAGGCTTGTTCAAGGTGCTGGCGCCAGGGAGCCATCAAGTCTCTGGCCCAGGGTGGGGTACTCAGTGGAGAGTGCTGCCAGGCCCCGGAGACCCTGACCTCGCCAGGCTCTGGCTCTCAGGTACCCCAACTGAGGGCCACCATCTGTCCGAGTGGGAGCTGAGCCGAGCCCTTCCATCCCATGGCTCCCAGCCTTCTCCTACCATATCTAAGTTACTATGACGTTTTTCTTTTCTTCTGCTCCTTAGCTTATTTCTGTTTTCGTTTGTTTGTTTTTGTTTTGTTGTTCTCTTTTTTGAGACAGGGTCTCACTATACAATTCAGGTTGGACTGGCTCTCACTTTGTAGCTCGGACTGGTCTTGAACTTGTAACGATCCTCCTGCCTCAGCCTCCTGAGTGCTGGGATGACAGGCATGTACCACCACGCCTGGCTCCCTGGCTCCGTATTTCTGTTTGGGTTAGGCTTTGTGGAGTTGAAAAGGGTAGAGGTGACCAAGGGGGTGGAAAAAACCCAACCACGATGCCATCGGACGCAAGCATGTGCTGGTGAGACCGTTTAGGCTGCTCCCCCTTCTACGGAGCCTCTGCTTTGCTCTACTGCTGATGCCAGGACTGGAATGTAGATACTGCACTGCTCTGTCCTGGGAGACTCCGGGCAGACCTCCCCCAAGCACAGCACCAGGTCCCTTCTGGAGATCCCGCCTGGCCGGTCCTCTACCCCAGCCCTCAATGTGGCCGGGCCCTGCAGGCACAGGAAGTGACCTTTTGTCAACAGTGAAGTCACAAAGAAGGATAGGTCTTGGAGGGCGCAGAGAACCAGCCTGGTCCTGTCCTTCCGCCAGCCTCTCTGCCACTCTAGGGCACTGTCAGCTTCCTGGGCCTTCCAGTTGCAGGTGTCAGGAGGGACAGAGGCTGCAGGGCAGGACAGCCACCAGGCAGTCACCACAGCACAGGTGCCCCGGGAGCTGGGCAAGCAGGCTCTGGCTGGGAGGCCCAGAAGGCCAGGGTCAGGCCGAGTCCCTGCAGGTGCAGTTGGTATGGGCCTGTAATCCCAGCTACATGGGAGGTTGAGCCAGGAGCATCTCGCATTTGAGGCCAGCCTGAGCAACTTAGTGAGACTCTGTCTCAAAAAAGGAGAGAGGAAAAAAAAATACAGGAGGAAAGGAGGAACAAATCACTGGTGTTTTCTCACGATGTTTAGTTTCTGACACTATGTATTGCAGGCATCCAGGGTGCCACCCAGCCCTCTATACCCGGCTCCCCTTGGGCACCTGTCAGCCTCCCCTCTGCTCCTGCCTGGGGACTTCCTGTAGAGCCAGGGCTAGCCTCAAACTCATGATCCTCCTGCCTTAGCTTCCCAAGTGCTGGGACCCCAGGTGTGCCACCAGGTCCCTTGGGGTTCTCTCCTGAAGCCCTGGCCGCTGGTGACTCCACCTGGGCAGGGGCTGCCTTGGAGCCTTTGTATGTGGCTTCCTTCTGCCCGAGGCCCTGCCTGGGCCTGTGTTTCCTCCTCCTGTGGGACTCTGGGAAGGACCACTTCTCGGCAGTTGCCCTCATTTCCTGTGCCACTGGAGGCTGGCTCTCTCGGGGCCTCTACTCTGCGCAGGGCCCAGTCCACCCTTCTGCCCCAGCTGGGGCCCCAGCCAGCTGCCTGTCACTATTACTCTCACCCTCCCGCCACCAGCTAGCTCACAGGGTGGGGCAGCAAAACTCCCACAGCCACAGGGTGAGCTTTTTTAAGCCAAGGCTGGGATGTGCCGGTGGTGGCAGATGTCTCCCGTCTGCTTTCCCATCACCACCCGCCCCCTGAAGCCACCATGGGAAGCCGCCTGTGCAGGAACAGAATGAAAGCAGCTGCCTGTGCAGCAGCACTCAGGGTTGAGGGCACTGAAAGGACACCAGCCCCAGGGCCAGCCGCCTGCATTCTGCGCCCACCTGGCCATCCACAGTGTCCACTGTCCAGTGCCTGGGGACAGACAGAACAAAGGTAAATTGGAAAGAGCTGGAATCCTGGTGTTCAGACAGCACCCTGTGGCCCCTGTGCTCCCTCACAGAAGGGACCCCACTGTGGCGACAGTGGCTGGGAAATATCTGAGCCGCACATGCCCCAGCTGCTCTCTTAGAGCCTGAGAGGTAGCATGGGACACACAGCTGCTGGGTGGAGTGGGGTCACTGCTGTGGAGAGGTCGAGGCCAGAGCCTGGGTCTGATAATGCCCCTGTCCTGTCCTGGGCAACTGCAGGCCTATGGGGGGCCAGACTCCCCCAAGGGATGTCCACCATCAGGGAGGTGACCGACCTTCATAGTACTCTTTAAAATATGAATATCTTTTGTAGCCTGTGACATTTAGGACAGTGGGCGTAAGAATGGCAGTCCTGGCATTGCTTAGGGACAAACTGCCTGAAGCTCCACACTGCTGTCCCTGCAGCAAGTGCGTCTTTGTTGGCCCTTCCCAAACACTGTTGGGCATGGCATAGGCCTCAGGCTCCAACTGCAGCTGCGGATCAGAAGTTCTTAGGGCTCTAAAGGCCACAAGCAGAACCCAAAGAATCGAGCCCTTGAGCAGGCCCACTTCATGGTTTTGCAGTCAACGAGCACAACTGGTATTTGGCTGAAAGCACAGCGGCAGCAGTGTGGGTTCTGTGACTATCACAGAGGTCTACGAACACCCCACATGTGGTCCCTGGGGTGCCTTGGGCTTCAGCTGGGACTTGCTCTGCAGTGTGTGAATGAAGACATTTGCAGCTTTCAGTACAGGAGTCCACAGTAGAGCAGGCTCCCTGCAAGGTCCTGGCTGCTGTCACCCCCTCCCAGCCTCCACAAGCACGCATCAGTGTCCTGAAGGGCCTTCTGGAGTCTTCTGCAGACGCAGAGAGCAGCAGCAGTCCTTTCAGGTGGCTTCTAGCCAGGGCGTTCCTGCTGTGCCAGGCAGCCCCCTTCCCCGCCTAGGTGCTGGGCGCTGAGTCACGCGGCCAGGCCTGCAGCGCCCACACGTCCCTCATTCGCTGCACTTCCTCCCGGCTCTTCCTACGCGCCCCCGTCCTCGCTGTCACCCCCCAGAAGCCACCCTGTATGCCTGCTGAGCAGGAAGTATGTGGTCTCCGGCTTCCTTCAGACTCTGGGGGAGGCTGCTTGTGTCCTCCTCCTCCCGAGGTGGCCCTGCTGCGGGGACACCTGGACTTCCCCTGAGACAAGTGGCCGGAGCTCCCCCTCTCCCCCTCGTGGTTGGGCCTTCCGCTGGCTTCCTCCTGGCCCCACATGCCCTCTCCAGTTCCCACCTCACTGTGCCCATGCCCTGCACCCCAAAACACAGGACCTAGGAGTTCTTTTTTTTTTTTTTTTTTTTTCATGTATTTTAGGGAAGGGTCTACAGGGTGTTCAGGGTCTCACTACTAGATCGGATTTGTAGTGATTCTCCTGTTTACAGCCTACCAAATGCTGGGATTACAGGCGTAGGCCATCATGCCCATTCTCAATCACAGTCTCAATGTGCCCCCAGGGCGGGGCCGGCATGGCAAACCTGTAAAATTGAGGATTCTTTTTTTTTTTTTTTTTCTTTTGGCAGGCTCTGGTAACAGCAGCGGGTGTGTTGTGGCATGTGGAGATGGGGATTGAACCGCTGGCCCGCAAGACTGACTGTGTTTGCCCAGGCAGGAGCTTAGACAATTGAGCTAACCGGCAAGCCCCAGGATCTAGGAGTTCTGGAGAGAAGGTGAGGGCCACCAAGTGGGCAGCTGAGAGGAAGGATCTGCAGACTCACCCCTAGGGTGGACCCGAGCCTGCAGCAAGGGCTTACCATGCCCAGGGTTCCCTGCCAGAACCTCCCCTCATAGCAAACACAAATGGAAAAACTAAGAGGCCCATGTGTAGGAAATTTAGTTTAAGCTGCATTATGAATCATATGACAATGTAGGAGTTGGTGTGGTGGCACATACCTGTCGTCCCAGCACCCTGGAGGCTGAGGCAGGATGAGGAGGAGTTGCCCATCTTGGGCAACCTAGCAACTTATCAAGCCCTGTCTCAAGAAAAATACAAAAAGGGCTAGGAATGTAGCTCAGTGCCAAGGTTCTGGGGTCAATCCCCAGTACAGGGAAAAAGAGCTGCCTAAGCCATTGCATTCCTAGTGATCTGTTAGGGCAGCAAAGGCAGCCGCCCATGGTGGGACACAGGTACCGGGCGCCAAGCGAGCTCGCCAGAGCGCGGGCGCGTGTGCCCAAGTGTGGGAGTGCGCCTGCGCGCCTGTGTGAGCGCAGTGGAGCATCATGTGGGAGAGCGTCCCTGGTGTGTCCCAGAGCGGGTGCCAGTCCCACCTCGCCACGGGAGCCCAGGGGCCCGCGAGAGCTGTGGGCCACAGCACAGGGCTCACGGCATGCTCTCCCTTGACTCACAGCTTCCTTGGCCGTGGGACCGCTGGGACACCCAAAAACTCTGGGCGGCAGGGGCCGCTGGGACCCCACTGCCCGGCTCCTCCAGGCCTGCAGCTGCCTTGGGTCCGGTGGATGCGCAGCGCAGGTGTCCTGAGGTTCCATCAAGCCTGTCACTTCCTCACAGCCCGGGTGACAAGGGGACTCTGGGCCACGCCTCTCTGTCCCTGTCTCTAACGCACACTGAGCTGACCGGCAGGCTCCGCCTGTGACCCGGGGACATCCAGAGGTCACCTGCTCCGGTCAGAGGACTCACCCGGGCCGCTTCGCTTCTCCCCGGAGGCCGAGGCCCTGACCCTGCCCGCCCCTGCCTGCTCCGCCCCGCCTGCCCCGCCCCG
>NW_004524724.1:4881738-4883503 GCF_000260255.1 Octodon degus
GCCCCCGCCTGCCCCGCCTGCCTGCCTACCCCGCCCCCTGCCTGCCCACTGCGCCTGCGCGGCCCGGCCCCTCTGAAGCCACGCCCCCGAGCCTGGAACCTCTAAACCCGTGCCGCAGCCCTGCCCCCTGCGCCGGTCGCGCGGTGCTGAACTAGTCCGCTGTCGCTTCCCTTGCTGGGAGTTCGCGCAGTCTCCTGGGACCCCAGCTCTGCGGGCGGCCCCCTCCGCCGCCGCTCATCCCCGCACTGGCCACCTAGGTCCCCACGTGACCAAGATCCAGCTCGATGGCCCTCCGGGTCTGGGCTGGGGGAAAGAGGGTCGCGCCAGGCTTCAGCACCCAGGGATTTGCATTTCTCTTTTTCTTTCTTTCTCTGTTTCTTTTCTTTCTTTTTGTCTTTGAGACAGGTTCTCACTGTTCAGCTCAGGCTGGCCTTGAGCTCACTTTGTAGCCCATGCTGGGCTCGAACTCACAATGATCCTCTTGCCTCAGTGCTGGGGTGGCGGGTGTGTGCCACCATGCCTAGTTTCATTTTCTTTTTCTTTTTTTGAACCAGGGATTGACTCAGGCCCTTGCGCTTGGCAGGCAAGCGCTTATTCTACTGAGCTATCTCCCTGGCCCATTTTCTTTTTTATGCCCTGCAGCCATCTTTTCTAAAATTTAAAAAATGAGCACTTGCCACTTTGGTAATAAAAAAGCTTTCACTGTGGTAGCTGCTGTTGTCAGGATATAGAATTAACAAGACAGGGGGCTGGAGAGATGGCTCAGTGGAATAAGCGCTTCCCTGGCAAGCGCAAGGACTGAGTTCAATCCCCGGTTCCGCAAAAAAAAAAAAAAAATTAACAATACAGGATGTGGCTTCGGAGAGAGGGAAGGAATACACTCGGGTTCACGGGGCAGAGGAAATCTCCCGAGGAAGCAATGCAGGAATTGCCAGCTTTGAGCAGACCCGCCCCAGCCCCAGCCCCAGCCAAGAATGTTCCATGAAACCCCAGCCATAGCAACTGTGAAGCTCCACAACCAGTCAGAAGAGAAAAACGATTTTCCAGGCCCTGCAAGATGCAGTCCGTGCTTACCAGGCCCTTTGGGGGTGCTGGGCAGGTCTGTCATTGTCAAACACACGCATTGTGACAGTGCTGCTGGGCACAGTTGCTGGCTACAATAAACACACTTTCTGTTTGTTCTGAGGAGTCTCACTATATAGCGCAGGCTGGCCTCCAACTTGAGGCGATCCTCCTGCCTCAACCTATGGAGTGCTGAGATTGGGCTTTCATCACTACACCCGGTTAACTCCCGAGGAGGTGGCGCAGTGCTCAGTCTGAGGCCTGGCTTTGCTTGGGTGCCCTGCGTCCCAGGGCTGGGCCCGACAGGAGAGGAGGAGCCTCGGCATCTGGTTACCCTAACGGTTTCTTAGCCTGGAAGCTGCTGGGCGTACCAGACGTCCTTTACTCCCTCTGGCCAAGTTAGTGTCACCTGTAGCCTCAAGGCCTCCTTTCCAGGTACAGCGCCAGGCAAGTGTAACACAGGTCGGGGCAGGAGAAGACAGGAGGGAAACTGAGGCACAGAAGCCCATCAGGTCTTGCCTGCAGGGTCCAGGTTGGAAAGGACAGTGTGGGGAGCTGGCCCCAACCCCCAGGCTCTGCATCCTCGACAGCCTGGGGCTTTCACAGACTAGAGGACTTCACATTGCCAAGGCCAGTGACTTGGGCTTATGTCACAGACCAGAAAGCAGAAGCTCAAGAGCTTAAGAATTTACCCAGTGCCCAG
>NW_004524724.1:4884258-4890128 GCF_000260255.1 Octodon degus
CTCAGTGTGCCCTGGTGGAGGGCGGGCTGGCCCGGCACACTGGGGATCGAACCCTGGCCGCTGTGTTCTGCCTAAGCAGGTGCTTTAGTCTGGCTTCTTGGCTATCTGGCTGACCCTGTGTGAACTTCTTGACTGGGCTAACAGACCTATAGGCTGCAGGCCCAGGACCTCAGGGTCACACTGTCCCTCCATGCTGAGTGTGGGCAGAGGCTGTGAGAGTGGTGTCCCCACCCTGTCCCAGCCTCAGGACCTGTTGGTCATCTGCTCATGTACAGTATCCCCAGAATGTCTCTGTCTAAAGACATCCCTATGCATGAAGGAAACTGGGCATCCCTCACTACATAGGCCAGACTGGCCTCAACCTCACAAGGATCTTCCTGCCTCCGCCTCCTGAGCAGCTGGGATGACAGACACCCCCTACCCTACTTGTCTGGACACTTTCAGGGGTCACTGGGCTGCTGAGTGGTGAGGGGAGATTCTAGGACAGAGTAGAGGACAACTTGTCTGAGGGCAGCGGGTCAGAGTAGAGGAAACTATGAAGCAGGCCTCAAGGATCCTTCCCAGACATCCCAAGGGAGGCCTGGCCCTGGCAGCTCTTACCTCTGCCCCCATCCTGGGCTTCACTCCAACTCCACACCCACAGTGACACGGCTGCCCTGGGCATCGCATGGGCGGGGACGGATGAGGGGCTGGCACAGCAAAGCTGGGGAGCAGAAGGGCTGCAGAGAGGCAGGGCCAAGTGGTGGGGGACCCCAAAGCCAGGCTGATGTCCAAGGGGAGGATCCTGTAAGGGGCCTGGAGGAGGGAACACTCAGATTCTCAGGAGGATGAGGTCACTAGCCACAGCCAATCAGACTTCCCTCTGCCCAAGAAAGGGTTTTTCCAGGCCAGGAATGTGGTGGGAGGGAGGAGCCCTGGGCCACAGCCAGGGTCCCAGAGCCTCATCCGGACTGGAGAGACAGGCGCCGGGTGGCCAGGAGGACACGGACACACACACACACACACACACACACACACACGTCCGTCTGCCTTGGCCGGTGGCCAGGACGCCCGGCTGGTGAAGTCAGTAGCTCTGCCAGCCCAGGCACAGCCACCTGTTTGTTTGTTTGTGTGTTTGTTTTTCCTTAGGGAAGGTAAAAAGCAAAAGAAAAGAAAGAAAGAAAGAAAGAAAGAAAGAAAGAAAGAAAGAAAGAGAAAGAAAGAAAGAAAGAAAGAAAGAAAGAAAGAAAGAAAGAAAGAAAGAAAGAAAGAAAGGTAAAAAGCAAATTCAGCTCAACTTCCTTCAACCTGAGATGAACGATTTTCCCAACAAACTAAGACACGGCAGCCAGTAAGCTCAGCACTCAGGAGGCTGAGGCGGGAGGATTGTGGTGAATTTATGAACAACCTGGGCTACATAGTGAAAAAAAAATAAAATAAAACAAGGTGAAAACAGTAACCTAATCCTCCTCCCTCCCAGCTGAAGGGAGCTTTGGCCTTGGGCTCCTAGGGGCTGCATTCTGGGGTCCAAGTTGCACTAGGGCACAGAGTTGCATGTATTCCCTTCCCCCAGCTTGGCTTCAGTGCTGAGACTGGCTCCTTCCCTGCGTGGCATCGCAAGCCTGGGTTCCGGGTGGGGCACAGCGCCCCATGACCCCATGACCTGAGGTTCAGATCCCCACATCACTGTCAGCCCCTTCCTAGGTGGCAGGGTCCCCAGTCCCAACAGCCCAGGGGTGGGCAGCCTCTCTGGAACCCCACTCCTAGGAGTCCCTCCACCAGGCACCAAGCCCAGTCCCCTCATTGCCCACCTGACAGGGAGCTTCCTCGTGCCTGGGGTACCCTGTGCATACCTCTTTGAGACCTCCTTTGCACAGGGAAGGAGGAATAGGGCTGCCCTGTGCCCCCCACTCCCGGCCAGATCTCCTTTCTGAAAGTTGCTGAGTCTTCTCTGGGTCTCTCTTACTTGTTTTTGAGACAGTCTTGCTATGTAGCTCAGGCTGGGCTTTAGCACTCAGAAATCCTCCTGCTAGGGGGTGAGGAGATGGCTCAGTGGAATAAGCACTTCCCTGGCAAGCGCAAGGGTCTGAGTTCAATCCCCGGCTCTGCAAAAAAAAAAAAAGAAAAAGAAAAAGAAATCCTCCTGCTTCAGCCTCCCGAGGGCTACGATGACAGGCCTGGGATACCACACCTGACTGGTCAGCCCTATTTCTGAGCAGTCAGCAGAGAGCAGATCAATGACAAAGGACTGATGTGTCATTGAATCTAGAACTTCTCATGGGTCCCCTCAGGTCTACAACTGAGTACTTGATCAACCTCAGCCAGGAAATATCAGAAGTTATTTATTTATTTACTTGTAGTGCTGGGAGTGAAACCCAGGACCTTCACACTGAGCTACAGCCCCAGCCCTTTTTCCTTTGTGTTTCAAGACGGGGTCTCTAAATTTCCCAGGCTGGGCTCACCACCTCACCTGGATATTTGGCGCGTTTTTTGCCTGCACTACACAAGTAGAGACACTTTTCTTGTTGCTGTTCCATCACACCGAAGCATGAGAAGTACTTATTGAGCATCCCTCTAGGTAACAGTGAGATGCTGTAACACACATGGAAGGTGCGTTTAGATTGTAGGAAAGCGCGATGTCACTGCACACAGGGATATGTCACAGTTGTTGGTGTCTTCGGGCACTCATGAGTGGACTCCCCTCAGAGGCTGAGAAACAGCTGGATGTGATGAGGCACCCCTTCATCCCAGCACTTGGGAGGCTGAGGCGGGAGGCTTGCCAGAGTTCCAGGCCAGCATGGGGTACAGAGTGAGACGCTGTCTCTAAAACAAACAAAAACATGGAGAAAGCAAGCGACACCCACATTCAGCTTCCTCTCCTGGAGCTTTCTAGAGACACGTGGATTACAGGACCCAGAAGTCCTGCAGAAAAGAGGCTGCTAACTCCTTGCCCCGTGATGCCAGCACTTATCCTCACCTGGAACCCTCAGCCCGGGGGTTGCTGCAACCCCAGAGGGTGCCAGGCACTCCATGCGACACTGCCTCCCTGTCCTGGTCCTGTCACACCACGCTGGTGGACCTGACACATCATGGCTGTGCCCCATTTCCTTCCCTGAAAGACAGCCCAGAGCCTCAGGACCTGATGTCACTGGGGTGCCCGGCTATATGGGTCATGTGGGGAGGGCTCCGAGCCCCTGTCCAGAGAAAGCCCAGCTAGCAGCACCCAGGGCTCACCACAGCCTGGGGGACCACAGAGCTCAGCAGGGGTGTGGGACTCACTGGTGTGCCTCTGCACATGTGCCGCCCAAGACCTGAGCCCCTGGCCCACTGGCCTGTACCCTGTGGGGTGGGGACACCAGCCCTGCTCAGCCACCAGCACCTGCAGGCCCGATCCTGCAGCTACTGCTCACACTGCTGGGCCTCCAGCCCCGCCCTGTGGTTCCCAGCCCCCATCACACATGGTGCCCACCTCTTCCTTCAGGGAAGAAATCAAGGCCAGGAGATTGGTGATATCCAGAGGCCTAACCCCAGCCGGTTCTGCGACTGACTTGGTGTTAAGTTTAGAAGTCCAAATCCAGGAATGTCTCCAGCCTGTGCTGCGGGTGCTGGGTTCAAATCCTGCCTCTGTGACTGACTGGCTGTATGACCTTGGGCAGATTTCTTGATCTCTCAGAGCCTTGGTTTCCTTGCTGGTAAGGCAGAACGATACAGTCAGACATCCTGTAGCCAATGGTCCCAGTGATAGCATGGCTAGGGACACAAGGCCATCTGTGTGTGCGTTCAGGTGTGACCAAAATCACTGTCTGCACAGTAAGACACATTCTTGCCACTTTCTGAAGCAGCCCTGGAGTCCTCTTTCCTGAGGGTCTTTGGCTGGACTGCCGTGGCTGCCTCCATGTCCAGATTCAAATCCTCTGGAAATTTCTGTTAGTAAAGACACTGTGGCACATCTTGGTCTGCCTCATTCACAGGGCTGGCACCATGCGACCTCTAGCTCCTCCCCAAAGTCAGAGACCGTGAAAGGCAAATGTTTGGAATTGATTCAAGCCACCGAGGCAGCCAGAACAGCACAGCGAGTGACCCTCAGGAAAGAGGACTCCAGCAATGTGTGGGAAGGGTCAAGGCTACAGGGTGCGTGCAGCTGTGGTGGTTGATGATTGTGTCAACTTGAGACATTTAGGAGTTTAAGTAAGTGACAGCAGAGAGCCAGGGTTCTTATTTTGTAAGCATCCTCATCCTGTGCAGGAGGAGGGCGTGGACACTGTGTGAGTTCTACACCCCAGCCCAGGGTAGCCTGCTTAAGGAGGGGAGAGGGGCTGGCTAGGAGCCGCAGCTGCTGCCCTTCCTTTTGTTCTTCGCTCTTTTCTGCTGCCGTGAACGGCTGTCCTCTGCCATGTGCCCCTGGAGCCAGCTGAGTATAGACTGAAACCTCCACAAACTGTGAGCTAAATAAATCTTTCCTTCCTAAATGTTGGGTGTCGGGCATTCTGTCCCAGCAACAAGTGAAAAGTACCAGACAGTGGCAAAGTGAGGTGCGGAGTCTGGGGGGTGGTGGCCAGGTGTCCCTCCCTGTGATAATCGATTCACTTACGCACGCTGCCACGTTTGCCCAGGACAATCCCCCAGCTGCCTGTTTCTCAGGATGTGTCCTGGTTGTGTGGTCAGGGCCCACAAGGGCAAGACAACACAGGACACACAATTTATAAGATTTTAATATTTACCCAAAGAGTCAAAAGCAAAAGAGTGTGGACAATCTGAGCACACACCAGAGAGCTACACGTGAGGGATCCGCCCGGGGGCCCGGATCGCACAGCAAGGTCTCACACAAGGCCCCCTGGAGGCCTACAGCCCATGTGATGTCTCATGCAAGTCTGTACCAGGGATCTGCACTGAGAATACCCAAAGGCCAGGGGCAGAGGCGAGAAAATCCGCACCCGCGGGGTGAGGATCTGTTCTCCCACAGGTTGAGGGATCTGCACTGGAGCCAGGAAGCAACGCTCCAAGTGGGGACCAGAGCTCTCCTGAAAAGAACCGCCGCCATCCCCAGAGATAGCGAGGACCCGAGTTCCTCTGACGCTGAGAACAGCTGAGATCATATCAGGAGAGCCACTGTGCCGAGCTCCTCCAGGAGAATCAGCAGCCGCCAGCCTCCCCTCAGTTCTGCTCTGATGGCATTGGCTGTGACCCTCAGGTGGGCCTTCCACACCAGCACCTCGCTGACGCAGCTCGGCCGCGTGTTCCAAGTTGGCTGAGTTCACTCACCACACTGGTGTAAAGATGCCCCATTGAGGGCAGGTTACAGGAGATGCCCCGCACCGAGCACGTGGTGGGCCCTGGTGCTGTGGCCTCCCTGTCCATATCCCTATGCCTCAGTCCCCGTCATAAACCTCTCAGGGCCTCTATCTCATCCTCTGGACGCCCAGAGGCCCAGATCTGCCCCATCCAGCCGCTCCCTGATTCTCGCTGTTCCCCTTGTGTTTCCTCACTGACTCTCAGGCCTTCTCTTTTCCTCCGCCCGCCCCTCTGTCCACAGAGATGGGGTTTCTGGTCTTATGACTCTCTTTTTTCATTTTTTCCTGTATTTTAGGAAGGGGTTTACAAGGTGTTCAGGGTCTCACTACTAGAGCGGACTCAGTGATTCTCCTGTTTACAGCCTCCCAAGTGCTGGGATTCAGGGCGCACGCCACCACGTCCGGTCTCAATTGCCATCTCAGTGCACCCTGGGGGTGGGGCCGGCATGGCAGGCCCAGGATCAAACCCCCGGCCCCTGCACCTGCTTACATGCACTTTAATCCACTGTACAGCTCTCGCCTCTGTCAGGGTCACCAGACCCTTGCCAAGCCCAAAGATGAAAGTGGGCACCTCTTACCCCAACTTCTTTTTTTTTTTTT
>NW_004524724.1:4890228-4901225 GCF_000260255.1 Octodon degus
TTTTTATTTATTTATTTATTTATTTAGTGTGTGTGTGGCCAGCTCAGTCCACCAGGGGGGCGGGGCTGGCTGGCTTGTGGTGCTGGGGATTGAACCGCGGTCCCTGCGCTTTGCTTGGCTTAGCTTGTTCTAAGTAGGAGCTTTAGACCACTGAGCCATCTCACCAGCCCCCCCAAAAAATATCTTACCCCAACTTCTTACAGCTGGGTTGGCCATGGTAGTCACTTCCTGCTCTGGACTGGGGTGAATTTGGGACTCTCCATTACTTGTGTGGTCCCTCTTGGACTCTCCTACCTTCCTTTTCATCCCCTCTGTCAGCCCCAGGATCCCGTGACCCTGCCTGTCCCCAGCTCCCAGGCCTAACGTGCCTCTGCCCTTCCGGCACTCTTAGCAGCTCTGATGTGGCTACTTATGCTTAAAGATGGACCTCTATCATGGACACCTTGGACATGCAGGATGACCCCGGTTAAGGAGCCAGTCAAGGGCAGCAGGAGTCTCGGAGGTGGGCCATTGTGGAAGAAGACCACAGTCCCTACAAGAGGAGGAAGGGACACAGAGCCCTGTCTGTGCCTCTGTGCAAAGGAAGAGCCGTGGGAAGCAGCCGGAGGCCAACATCTGCAAGCCAGGGCGGGAGGCCTCACTGGACAGCAGCCCTGTGGCACCTTGACATTGGATTTCTAGGCTCTAGAACTTTGATAACATGGACTGTTGATGTCTCAGCCCCTGGGGCATCGTCTTCTGTCACCACAGCCTGAGCCTCCTAACAGCATCCCTGAGGGCTCAGCCTCTGCTGTGCGAGAGCAGCTGCTCTCATGTGGCCTGCCAGAGTGCATCTCAACCAGAGGAGCTGGCTAGTCCCCGGTGTCATCTCAGCTCCCCAGGTGCTACCGCTCAGTAGACGGTGGAGGGAGGTGGAGAGGAGCAGCCACCAGGAAGAGCTGAGCCCCGAACTTTCGGCCTTCCAGTTGGGGGGTCTCGGCATTAGGGCACTCTAGGTTTCCACTTGGGGAAACTGTCCCCTCGGTATCTCTTCCACTGGCCTGCGAGGGCGGGGATGACATCCTAGGCCCCTGCCCTGCTCCTGACCAAGGAGCCTCCTGTGCCGGGTCGCTCACCCCTCTGCCTGCGAGGCCCTGTGTAGGCCTGGCTCCTCCCTCCTGGTTGTTCCCAGGATTGTGAGCCACACAGAAGCAGGTGCTCGGAGGGCCCTGGGGAGGGTGCCGCTTCTTGTGTCTCACTTCACCCAACCAGCGGTGGGCACTCTGATCTCCGTTTAGAGGAAAGTCGGGCAGGAGACACAGATGGTCACTGTCGCGGCTGTCTCCATGCCTCATCCCCTAGGTTATGACAGGAAGAGTGTGGCTAAGCTGGAATCAGATGCAGCTTTGGGGTTCTATTGGCATATGGATCCCACTCGGGCTGAAGGCACCACAACACACCCATGGGCAGGCGGGGTGGCCCCAGCAGCCCAAGGTCCCAGCCCCAGGGGACCAGACCATGCAAGGAGGTGCTATGGGGTGGCAGAGGGGCCAGGGCACAGGTGAGTAGGAGCCGGTGGAGGAAAAGGCTTCTGGAAAGGCCTCCAAACCAGGCTGGTGGAGAGGGGCAGAGTGAAGAGTGGCAGGCGACCACACGTCCTGTTAGCCTGGGACAGTTGTGGTTCATCACGGCGAGCTGAGCCCAGCATAACTGCTCGTTAGGTTCCCCTCTCTCTGTAAACTGGTTTACAGACTGCCCTGGTTTGAACGGTGAGTTATGCATTCACCCTGCTTAAGGGCCGAGGAGGAGGAAAGAGCCAAAACCACCGAGGAGGAGGAGGAGGACAGCCCAGCAGGGACCAGCCAGGCCAGGGCTGACCGCAAGGAGGGCTTCAAGTAAAGAGGAGCTGGGCAGGGAGCAGAGGTCCATGAGATCTTTGGGGACCCCTGCAGGGGGAGGGATTTCAAAGTTGCGGAGTTCAGTGCTGGGACCCCACGCCAAGAGGGCTGGTTTCTGGCTGTGGGTCTGGGCCAGATGTCCTGACCCACGTGACTCGTCCTTTCTCAACCATGCCACAGCACCCTAAAAGCTGTGCACACCCATGGGCACGTGGCAGCCACACGGCCCTGACCCTGCACCCCCAATCCCGGAGCCTCCACTCCTCTATCTCCAAAGGCTGTCACAGCTTGTGACTACCTCCAGGTGGGCAGCTCTAGGACTCTTTGAGGAGGCTCCCCACCCAGGGAGAGGTTGTTCTCTTCAACCTTCACACATGGTCACTTAACACACACGAGCAGGAATGACTGAGGCCTCCCATAGTAGCCAAGTGTCTCGAGTTCTAGGTGAGGGCAAGGTGGGGACACCGGCAGAGAGGATATGGACCCAGTCCTCAGCTGGGTCCTCCCAGGAGCTGCTCCAGTCAGAACAGATCTCCATAGAGCTGTGGCTGGGGATGGCAGGAGGCCCAGCAGGTGGCAGCCCTGGGGACACCAGTGCTCTACCGCCCAATCTAGGTGGTGATAAAGCCCAAGATGAAGAAGAGGCACCAGAGAAGGGCTGAGCCAGGAGGGCTGGCAGGAAGACACCTGACAGGGCCCATGCAGAAGTTACTCATGGCTCAGCTCCCAAGGTGCCACAGAGGAGGGGAGGAGAGGAGAAGGGATGGGGAGGGGACAGGAGAGAGGGGGTAAGGGAGAAGAGAGGGAGAGGAGGGCAGGAAGGGGAGGGAGGGGAAGGGAGTCCCAAGCCCTCTTCCTGCCTGGCCACAGCCCTGCCCCACCATCTCTATCGCCCCTCCAGCCGCCACAGACACTCTGTCTTCTCCAGAACACAGGCCCAGACCTTTCTTGCTGCCTGCTGGACCCCTGCATGGTGGCCCCCGCCACCTGAGTAACCCTCAGGACCCTTTTACCCCAAAATTTATCTCAGCTGCGACTTTCAGTGCCCTGAAGGTGGAGAGCCAGGTGGGGGACAATCAGGGCATGGACACAGGCCCTGGTCACAGCATCATCTAGGTGTCCAGGGCCAGCTGCAGCATGGTGACCCCCGGGCTAAGTTGTTCCACCCTACCCACCTCCCCTGGGAGCCTGAGTTCCCACACGGGAAGGCGAATGGGACAGCAGGAAGGCAGGAAGTCAAGGTTTCAAGCCTCTGGGCCGAGCAGGGCAGCAGGGTGGCGAGGAGGGACAGGGAAGCCCCTGACCACAGCAAGAGAGGCCGGAACTGAGTCTCTGAAGGCTTTGAAAAGCCCTGTCATCTGGGAATGTTTTAAATTTGTTTAACACAATTCAACTGAGCCAGAAGGATTCCAGGTTCCAGCCTAGCATGGGTAATTTTGAAAGACCCTGTGCCAAAATTTTAAAAAATATATTTAAAAAGGAGCTGGAGCTGAAGCTCCATGCAAGGGCTGGGCTGCCCTCCACAACCAATCAGCCATCTACCCCTCATGGATCAAGCAAACTCTGCGTTGAAGGGAGATTTCAACCTCAGGCTGAACACAACGCAACCCCCTTTGAAACATCAGAGACGAGCACAGCAGACCCACATCAGAGGGCTCCCTGCCACTGCGGCTGACAGTGCCCTTTCTGCCCTCCTGCCCTCCTGACTGCTGACCACACTTCCATCCCTGTCCTGTGGATCGCACCCCTCCAACCACACCCAGCTGCCCAGCCCTCTGCTCTCCCGGCATTGGCCTGGGTCCGCCCTTGGCCTCCCATCCCTGCCCTGGGATCTCTCTCTCTCTCTCTCTCTCTCTCTCTCTCTCTCTCTCTCTCTCACACACACACACACACACACACACTTGCTCCCCAGGTACCAGGTGTCTCCCAGGAGGCTCCCCAGCACAGGGTGGCCTCCCCTCCTGGGCGTGGGGCAGCCCCAGCTGGGCTTGGTGCTCAGGGCTCTGGCTAGATGAGCGTCTGCCGCTGGCAGCAGGTCCCGGCCATTGGCACGGATCTGGAAACCGGAACCTGAGCCCACGGATGGGCGGGAACTGGCAGCCAGGGGGAGGCCGGAGCCAGACAGGCACTGCTGGGAAAGGCGCGGACCACCGTCCGGCAGCTGGCCAGCTGCATAGCCTGCATTGGAGGTGCTGGGCCAGGGTAGTGATCAGGCCTGGAGCGACAGCGCCAAGACAGGGGCCTGGGAAGTGCCGAGCCCCACTGTGGGGCTTCTCTTGTCTGTCTGTCTGTCTGTCTCTCTCTCTCTCTCTCTCTCTCTCTCTCTCTCTCTCCCTTTTTCCTTCTTTGTCCTGGGCAATGAACCCCAGGCCTCAATCCTTCTCATTTTTAGAATTTTGAGAGAAGGTCTCCCTAGTCACTGGTCCAGGCGTCCCTTGAACTTGCAATCCTCCTGCCTCAGCCTGAGTAGCTAGTATGACAGGCACTCTGTATCCACTTCTCGGCAAATTGTTAGGATGGTGTGTTGATTGCTGCTCTGAACCCTAGGGACAGTGAGGTGACAGATCAGCAGAGGCGCTCTGCCCTCACAGGCTTGGTGCATGCGTGGGGGTGTAAGGCAGTGACAAGTCTACACAGAGTTGGAGAGGGCAGCATCAGATAGTGCAGAGGATCATGGGAAAACAACGCTGAGGGAAAGGCAGGTGCTGGGGCTTGCCGAAGGAGTGGGGAGCAGGGTTGCCAGCCGCCCAGCCTGGAAGCTGCACAGCCGCCCAAGCCAAGGTGTCCGGAGGCCCACGGGGAATCTGAGGGGGAGAAGCAGCCAGGGTAGCTGATAGCCCTGGTGACGAGAAGGACATGAGGAGGGCAGTGCTTATGCAAGGACTTCCCACCGGAGCCGGGGAGTGTGGGCCCATGTGATGGACATTGCCCTCGAGTCCTGGGGACAGGTGTTTTGTAGGGTTTGCCCCCTGCTCGTCCTCAGCAGTGCGGAGCACCACTCTGCAGAGCCTAGAGAACGCAGCAGAAGTGTCCCCCAGCCCCAGCTGGCGCCATCCCCACATGCACAGCCTGGGACAGGCATATAAGCCAAGGCCCGACCCTGTATGCCCAGTGTTTCCAAAGCACAGAGTGGCACAGGTCAAATAGAGCACACTTTGTCCGTCTTGACACATGGACCCCCCTCCTTTTTGTTTATTTTAGACAGGGTCTCACTGGCCTTGAACTCAGTATGTACCCCAGGCTCATCCCAAACTCTGCTAGGGTGATAGGCACACACACCACGCCTGGCCAGCATCACCTCCACGATGGCCACCATCTGGGACAACTGGCTAATTCATGCAAGACAGGACATGCATGTAAAGAGGTGAGAGTGTAAACAGTGCATGGTCTGGGCTCTGTGGGGCGGAAGGACAGACCTGGGGACAGTTGTCACTCCCTGCCAGAGGGCCACGGTGGGGGTGATGGGCAGGGTGAGCAGGCCACAGTCCTGTGACACGTTTTACTCTGACTTGGGGTGCGACCGCGCGGCCTGCGGTCCCAGCGCCATGGTGCGAGGTGCGACTGTGTGGTGCGCAGCTCTGGCTCTGTGTTGCTCACTGGAACCTTGTCTGGGCGTGGCTGGGCCTGGCTGGGCGTGGCTGCGCGTGGCTGCGTGGAGACCGCTGGTCCTGGACCCGACTGGCCAAGCTAAACGGATCAATGCTCCTGGTTCCTGCAGAGTAGCCAGGCTCCTCCATCTTCTGATTTTTGTCCCCTCGAGGCACAAATGAGGCAGGAACAAAGACCTCAGCACCCAGTGTGCGGCCAGGGTGTCCCTGTCTGCTGGATGGAGCACTGGGAGCTCGGCAGGGTCGGGGTGGGAACGCTGTGTCATTTGACAGCGAGTGATAAATCATCCCTTTGTACTCTTTCAAGCACAAATTTGTTTGTTTGTTTGTTTTATGAGACAGGGACTCACTGTGCGGTTCACGATGCCCTTGAACTCACTATGCGTCCCTCAGGTAGGACTCAAACCTACAGTGACCCTGCTGCCTCTACCTCCCACATGCTGGGATTCTATAATCCCAGCATTTGCTGTCAAGTTTATAGGCTATAGAATCAATGTTTTTCTAACAAATTCATTAAATATCTCTTGACTTCTACTTGTACATTAAAAAATTATCAGATGGGCCAAGCATTGGCCGTGACTCATCCACATGGCTGCACTGATAAAGGTTCTACAATCGGAGGTACAGGATCTCAGGATAAATCCTGAGGGGATTTGACTGACCTTATCAGACCCAAAAGCTACAACTCTTGTTGCATAGGTCCTGCTTTACCTTGGTCTTAACCATCCAGCAGAAAAGTATGAAGATGAAATTATAAGAAATAAAGCCACGCTGTTAAGTTGAGCTATGGGGGACTCAGGTCAATAATTTCTGACATTGCCAGTTAAACAGAAGACCCAATGCTATTATGGGCTACTGGACTCTTTTAGAATATTTTGCTGAGTTTACACACCTATAATATTCAATAACGGAACTTAGAAAAAATGGGGTATACAGATGAATGTCCATTTTGTATCTGTGTATTCAAAGTGGTTGGGATAGATATATAGTTACATTCTGTTAATGACTAGAATGATTTGTTCTAATGGTGTCTGTAAATAGGATCACAAGTCCGCATCTTGTACAGCAATTAACCACTAAGAAGAAGATATGCAGTGTATTATTTGTTGAAAAATAAAAAAAATAAAAAATAAAAAATAAAAATAAATTATCAGATGTATTCTTTGCTTCTCATTGTTTTCCTTTAATCCCCTTCTTCTGGTGGCACCAGAGCCTGAAGCCTAGGCTTCGCACACGCAGGGCAAGCCTCTTCCGTGGAGCTACAGCCTGCCTCATTTTCCTTTAATCCTTTAAATATTTATTTATTTATTTATTTATTTATTTATTTTTTCAGAATCAGGGATTGAACTCAGGGCTTTGCGCTTGCCAGGCAAGTGCTTATTCTACTAAGCCATCTCCCTGGCCCCTACTTATTTATTTATTTATTTATTTGGAACCGGGGATTGAACTCAGGTCCTTGCGCCTGCCAGGGAAGCGCTTACTCCACTGAGCCATCTCCCCGGCCCCCAATCCTTTAAATTTTTAAAACTCAAAAAAAACCTTTTGCTTTTACTATAATTTTTAGCTTCCTCCCTTATGGTGAGCGGGGCTGGCTTTCTGCTTATGAACCAGGGCGAACTTCCACATGAGTACATTCCAGCACTGAAAGGTGGGATAAGGAAAACACTGTGAAAAATGCTGCTGTCCTCAGAGCCTCAGCATCAAGGCTGGGGGGCGGGGGCATTTCCTGCAGAACGCAGAATACCCACTGCCCAAGCTCTGGGGCTGCAGCAAGCCCACGCCGTAGCTCTTGCCTCTGTCCCAGTGCCCCCAGCTCCTATCCTTGGAAATACGGGGCATAATGAAAACCAGGGTCAAGGTGAGGACGTCACTGGTACTCTCAGCCCTCCCTGGGGTCCCTGAGCCACACCCGGTGGGCCCAATGTGCACATGGTTGGAAGCAGGACGATGGCTTCGAGGACCCAAGGGCCTGGCCCCATAGGAGCAACCTAAACCTCTGACAATGGGGACAGGGGGAGGCTGCACAAAGATTGCAGCACCTGGCCTCCCTCTGCACCCTGCGGTCAAGGGTGTCTGGCCTCCTCCCACCACTGTGCTTCAAGCCTGTCCCTTCCCCAGGAAGCACAGGAAGGGTCCCTACATGTGGTCCCCAACCCTCTGATGTCCCCAGGCTACACACCCCAAGGTGACTGCAGAGCGCATGCTGTACCACTCTGGATTCTTGCATCCCAGGGGTGCTGGTGGACTCTGGCCCACAGTGCTGCCCTGTTGTCTGCTGCCTCTTCCAGCTTGGCCGTTAGAGCTTTGATGGATCAGAACAGTCAGCCTGGCAGCGCCGACATGAGGGTGTCCCAGCCGGACCACAGGAGCAGCCCCAATGAATCACTGAAAAGAAGACCACAGAGAAGGCAGACTTATGCCTGCCCTGCAGGTAAACGTCGGTAAAATGCCTACAGGGCCAGTAGATTTTCTATGGAACCTGCACCTCTGTAGCTGGCATCACAAAATCAGTTAAAAGCTATTTTCCCTGAAAAAAGAAAAAACCTTTACGAAACACTGCTGTAATGGGAAACACTGCTGTAATGGAGAGAAAACGCTGAGCTTTGCCGCGTGACTGTCCCCATGTACCACGCAGGGCTATCACGATGTACCCCATGACCCTGAGCAAAGCCCTGCCCTCCTCAGAGGAAATGAGCTCAGCAGCCCAACACCGAGCGGTGTGGCATCTGCGATCAAAGTCCCTTCTGGTCCCAGCCTGGCATGCGTCTCACGGGGCTGCTGTCTGCATGGTCATCTCTGGCAGCCGGTGCTGCCAGGTGGCTGAGGGCTGCCTTGCTGTATTCTTGGCCTTTACCCTTGGACACCTCCAGCGGGGGTTGGGGTAGTGAAGCTCCGTACTGAGCGCCACAAGGCTCCTGATGATGGAAATAGCAGAAAAAATGCCTGAAGGCTGGCGCAGCTGCTGGAGGGACAGGGCAGAAGGGCAGAATTTGGGGGACTTTGCTTCCCTTTCTGCATTTCCTGCCATGCAGCTGCCAGGACACCTTTAGAACTTAGCAAGGGTTGAGGCTAGGTCTTCAGCTTGCCTTGCCATGACAGCTGGGTTACCTATGGTCCTCCCAGATGGCACTTGAACTCCTGAACAAGGTTTACTGCAACTTAAAACTGACTTAATTTATTTTATTTTTTAAATGAGATTAAAGTTGGGCATGTGTCAACAGACTGGGAGGCTGAGGCAGGAGGATCACAGGATCAATGCAGCCTGGGGAACTTAGCTACTTAGCAACAACCCTACCTGGGTGACATCTCTCTGTGGTGGCCGAGAGGCATCACAGGGCTGCCCTTGGGAGTCTCCAGGCCGAGCCCAGGACAGTCATTGTCCCTTACCTGCTTGCCAGGCCAGCTCTGCTCTGTGACAGGCCTCTGCCTCGCTCTCCCTGCTTTGCCCATTGGGCTCATGCCTGGCCAAGCAGGGTCACTGACTGGTCTGCAGCTCTCTGGCCCCTCCGGGATTCCCAGGCCTGCAACAGCCTCGCCTTCCCTAGCCTTTGTTGAGACGCTTGTTGAATCCCTGAGCTCAAAACCATAATTGCTGAGCCTTCCGGTGTGTTTCCCTCATCACTATCTCGTTGCTGTGGGTAAGAAACCATTTGTTCTTTAACTTTTGTTTTCTGACTCCACACGTGCAGGACATGGCAGTCACTGTGGGAAGTCAGAGTGGCCACGTAACCACCTCGATTCCTTTTGGGACCTAGAAGGCAAGATACACACAGCACCAGCGACCACACCCTTCTCCCCCATCCACGCCTGCTTCACTACCCACTCTGCGACCACACAGTTACAGTGTCCACTGCCTGAGTGCTTCTGACTTCCTCCTGGGACACTCACAGATCAGGTATGTGTGACATCCACACTGGCCTGCCAGGGGCCAGCTGGGCTGTTGTACTTGCATCACACATGTGGCCCTCACAGGGTGCGTGGCCCCATGTCCCCACCCTGAGTTCCCCCTCCACTCTGTCCAGGGTTTGCCACATGTGGTCTCCCCCTACCTCTAAGCCTTGCCAGGCATGGGTCTGCCTAGGACCCCACACATGGCCTTTCTCCTGCCCATCTTATCTGCATCCCCAGCTGCCCTTTCAGTGCCCTAAAAACTGTCACAGTGACCTTGCACAGCATGTAACCTACAGCACCTGGCAGCTGTGCCACGGTGACTCATTGACAGCCAGCCATGGGGTGCAGCTGTAGGGTACACTCTGGCCTATGCTGGGGAGACATGGCTGAGCTCCTGCTCCAGGTATCCTGGTCAAGCAGGGTGCTGACCTGTGGGGAGTGGTGCTAGGGTGGATGAGGACATCATTCTGGGCTCGTCTCCGGGAGTGGTGACATGTTCTAGCCGACCACTGCGGCCTGGTTACAGGGTAGAGAACTGCACCCGCCCTGCAGGGCCAAGGCCTGTCCAGGGGGTGTGGTAGGCGTGTCCTGCTACAGCATATGTCCTGTCACCGCCCCAGCCAGTCCATAGTGAAGACACGTGGGGTGGACCATGAGGAAGCTGCTCTGAGACAAAAGGGGACCCCAGCAACCCGGCCCAGCTCAGCCTGACCTGCAGTCTTCTATGAATACTCAGGACCAATGTGACATCCCCTGCATAGACCGTGTGACTCCTGATAGTATGCGCCTCCTCTGGGGACCTCCAGCCAGGCCCACCCCTTATGCAGGTGACAAGGGAGCTAACCTCTGCAGTGCACCTGCGGGGAGGACCAGTGCTGGAGGAGCAGAGGCAGCAAGGCTCCTGCGCAGGACAGGCTTGGGTCTCAGTGCCACTCTGAGACCCACCCCCCCAGCTAGGGGCTCCACAGCCACACTGCTGAGCTGGGTGAGGTGAGGCACGGCTGCCATTCTAGCACTTGGGAGGCTGAGGCAGAAGGACTGCTATGAGTTTGAGGCCCCAAGAAAACAAAAAGCAGCAGCATGGCTGACTTCGGGGATAGGTAGCCCCTTGGCATGGGGTGGGTTTAGTGGGGGCACCCCTGGCTCTACCCATGAGATGGCCATAGGCCAGTCATGCCTGGTATCCTCAGACTTTGCCAAATGTCCCCAGGGAAAGCAAAGCCTGCCCTTCCTGCCTGAGTTTTTTGATGACTAAGGAGGCACCAGGCCTCTTTGCCAGCCAAGGGTGCAGAGAAACCCTGGAGGATGGCTCTAGGGCAGGCTAGCAAGGCACCCTGAGATGCCAGTGTGGTGCGGGGGAAACAAAGCCCCCAACGTGCTCTATGGCAGATATGTGGAGTTCGTGTACTTTGAAATCCAAGCAGGAATTCTAACAGCAGACATTAAGAGTAGGAAAAACTCAGTCCAGATGGTGGTGCATGCCTGTCATCCCAGAATCCAGGAGGCTGAGGCAGGAGGAGCACTGAAAGTTCCAGGACAGCCTGCGCTACATAGCAAGACACTATCTCAAGATGAGAGAGAGAGGGGCTGGTGAGATGGCTCATTGGTCTAAAGCACCTAC
>NW_004524724.1:4901525-4908456 GCF_000260255.1 Octodon degus
GTGTTCAGGGTTTCACTACTAGATCAGACTCGTAGTGATCTGCCTGTTTACAGCCTCCCAAGAGCTGGGATTACAGGCGCTCGCCTCCACACCCAGTCTCAATTGCTGTCTTGGCATGCCCTGGGGGGCAGGACCAGTACGGCAGGGCCTGATATCAAACTCCTGGTGCCTGAGCCTGCTTGCAGGCACTTTAATCCACCGAGCTATTTGGCCGGCCCTTCAGAGAATATTTTTAGACCAAAATTACAAGGTGCGTACAAAATCATGAAGTAGGTACAACATGGGTCAAAACTGTGATCAGCCAATGAGGTTACAAGTTCAGCCATGTAGGTAACTCGGATCCAGTGGGGAAGCCATCACCTAGCAGTGTACATGGAGAGAATTTTCAGGAAGGGATGTGTCTGAGGGTCCTGGGCACCCACCTGGGTAATGGATGTCTTCCGGGACTTCACCAGACCAGATGATACCGGTTACAGCATCATCTCAAGTTCGTGTTGACCGCTTGGGGCGGCCTGGAGGCTGGCCTGTGCATCTCTGTCCAGGCCCGGCCTTCGACGGCTGCGCCACCAGCCACTGCCGTGCTGTGCTCTCGCCCTCTGCACTGCCCCCTCTGAGGGCCTGGCCCTGTCTTCCTATGGTATTCCTACCTAACTTAGTTGTCTCTACTACTTAGAGGCTGAAGCAAGATGATCTCGAGTTGAAGGCCAGCCTGGGCTCAGTGTTGAGGTGCCCAGGACTGGGGGTGTAGCTCAGCGGTTGAGCACTCCTGGGTTTAATCATAACAAGGTCATGTAACAAGACAATCAAAGACAATCAGCATGGTGGAGCACTGTCACCCGCCCACTGTGCAGCAGAGGACACAGTCGCTGGCCCATCATGTGCGGTGTTCTCCACACTCCAATAAGACCACAGTATGGCCCAGGCACTGACAGGGACATGATTCCACCCCAATATTCTCATCCAGGGCTGGAAAGGAAGGCTTCCTATGACCCTGTGCAACAAGCCCAGGACTCCTGTGCTTCCCGAGGGGCTTTACTGGGGCGCTGCAAGTCTGCCTGATGAAACTACGAAGGGGTTGCCCGAGGGACTCAGCCTCTGCAGTAGTCAGCAGCTCGGTACCTATGGTAGCAGTGCACAGCGGGCAGGCTGGGGCCTGAACAAGCCACCGGCCTGGAGGGAACAGCAGGGAAGGAGCAGCTGACTCTCACTACCCCGCCCTGGGTGCTTGCTCATCCTCAGAGAGCTGGGGGAGTTGCATTTCCAGGCACCCTGGAGACAAAGACAGGGGTGACCAGGGGTGCATACTTCATGATATCGGGTGTTCCCTGGACCCACGCAGAAGGCTGGTGCCCTAGGCTCACCCCTAATGTAGAGGTCTGCCCTGCTCTGCCTGGGTTTGACTGGGGAGCAGAGCCTGAGTTCCAACCAGACAAGAACTGGCGCTAGGGAGGAAGGGAGGCTCAAAGGGGCTGGGGCAGTCAAGGTGGCAGTGTGCAGGACTATTGCCACTGTGGAGGACTGCACTGTTCCCAAGAGTGGCGGGAGAAGGCAGGGGCCAGCCAGACTGCTGGCCTGCATCCGGCTGTGTCCCCATCTAACTCCAGATGCCTGCCTAACCCTATCATGGCCCTCCCTTGGGTCCTCCAAGTCCTGCACACTTTCCCATGCAGGCTGGGACCAGTGGGGACACCCTGGAAGGGGATCTGCAAAGGGCACATCTGAGCCAGGTTCAGAGTAGGAACCACCATGCTGAAGGGAAAGCCAGGCTGCTCAGGGTGCCCTGCACAATCAAAACCCTGACACTGCCCTCTGAGCACTGGAGGCTGAGGCAGGAGGATTGCCATGAGTTTGAGGCCGCCTGGCCTCCGACCTGTGTATGGACTGCTTAGGACAGTTAGGGAAGACAAATCCTCAGACCCCTCTTGGGAGGGCAGGGCAAGCCCCATTTACCAACCTGAATGGGACAGGATGGAGCCCTCAAAAGCCATGAAGCCCCTGTCCTCTGCCTTCCAGGCAAACACACACCCTGGACACATAGGCCTGTGCCTGGCTCCCCTAACCTACGTTGCCACAGAGAGACCCAGGGATGCAGGGATCTGGTGCCACCTTTCCAAGGTTACCATCTGCTCCTGAGTTCTGCAAGGACTTGTGTGAGGGACAGAGAGGACACTTCTGTAACCCTGTTTGACCTGCCTGCCTGTGAACCCAGCATGCTGGGGCCTCACAGAACTGATTTATCTCAGTGCCCACAACAATCACCTCACAAAACATGCCTCTGGGTGCCAGGTGATGTGGGCACCCGTAGCCACTGTGTGCAGCCACGGAGATGCAGGGGTCTGCTGCATCTGGGCCACCAACCATGCGCAGCCCCCGCATTTGTCCCCTCCGCCTTCTGCAGGCACCATGGAAACCAGGACTCGCAGGATTGGTCGCTGCCCATGCCCAGCTCCTCTGGCTGGACCTGTGCGGAGGAGGCCTGGTACCAGCTCCTCCTGCAGGGTCACATGTACCTGGACTCTTCTGCCCACACCTCCCCACTGCCCCATGGCAGAGCCTGGAGCCCCCTGCTCAGTGTGACAGCACTTATCAGGTGGATCGGTGGGCCAGTGGCTTCCCAGTACTTGTATCCCAGGAGCAGGGTATGGATGGTCACACAGGTTCCCAGTGTCAGTGGCAAGGCCCTGACTCAACAGGCAGGACAGGTACCTCAGGGCAGCATGTCATGGGCAGGTTTCTGGGAAGTACTGTGGAGGCAGAACACATGTGGGTGGGGTGGGGCAGGGTGGGGCATGGGAGGGGACAAACCAGAGCAGCCTTCAGCAGCTGGGCAGGGCGGTGCTTGGCTATCACCCAGCACTCCAGAGCCAGGATGAGCAGGACCCTGGAGCGGCCACCTCCTTACCTCTGTGCCAGGTCTTCACCTGCTTAGCCTTTATAGACAGCTGTGCCTGGCACATATGAGCACTCAGGAAGTGTTTGAGGAGTGATTAAATGCATGTCCTTAATAGCTATTGGTGTAAGCTGTGCTGGCAGGTGTGCCAAGGACTATGAAGTGAATCCACCAGAAGTGATCTGGGTAGACACCCAGCTGGCTCAGAAGGAAGTTCCCAGCTGGGAGGGCAGCAGACCTGAGGGTCGGGTACAAGAGGGCTGTGGAAAGGGGCTATGGAGAGTTCCGGAACCCAGGCCTCCCAGCACAGCTTAGATCTCAAAGGCCCCCTGACCTCAAGGACTTGAGGACAGAGTTTGTGGAGGGTGATGGGATAGGGGGCTTCCAGGGCCTGGCTGCTAGGAGTAAGGGGCAGGGCAGGACAGGGCCTGGCAGGTAAGTGGTGGGGCTTGGGGCAGGGGGCAGAGGGTTCTTCTTCCTTTCTAGCTCCTCCTTCTCTTTGTACTTCCTGTGATCCACACCAGAGCAGCTCTCCACCGCCAGGCCTCTCTGCCGAGCAGCTCTGCTTTGGAGCCTGCTGACCACAGACTAACACGAACCAAAATCAGCCACTCCTCCTTCCCCTTGCCAGCGTTGGGTCTTGTGCCCCAGGCACAGAACAGTGGCTAAGACCACAGCCAGGCAGTGGCAACTGAAGAGCAGCACTCTTGTTCTTGGGGACCCCTGTTCCTGGCACCACACAGCCACAGGGGTCCTTATCTGCATTTGTCCTGTGGCTGAATGGTGATCGCTAGCTGGGGAGCTCCGGGCTCCACAGTGGGGAGTAGTGCAGCCTGGTAAACTGAGTCCCAGTGCAGGAGAGCAGAACTTGAGAGTGGGGAAAGGTAACCCTGAGCCCTGTTGGTGACCTGACCTGGGTTCCACACTCGGTGGCCATTAGGGCCACAGAACAGCCTTGGGGGAATGGTGACCCCAGGCCCAGCCCAGGGCTGCTCAGGAGACCTGCTGGCGTGGACACTGGGGCTCAGGGGCTGTGGCTATCCCAGAAGCAAGGACAGGGATCTGGGGCCAGTGTGGCATGCTAGTGGCTGACCTCCAATGGCACACACGCCACCCAGGTCCAGAACCTGCCTGGCTGTATGGCTCCTTTTCAAGTCTCTTCCTTGTGCCTCAGTTTCCTCCTCTGCTTGGCAGGAGGCCCCGGGGGGCATCATTCACATCTGCAAACCTGGCCTCCTTAGGAGTGCAGTCGGCCGCTTTCCTTTCCTTCCTCCTTTGAAGCCTGATGCAGCACTGAAGGCCTGGCTACCTCAGGGGTGCATCAGTGATGCCCACAGGGGCACCACAAACCCCAAGAAGGAAGCTTCCATCTGGACTCAACCCTGAGATGTAAACACTTACTAGAGGTGGGGCAGGGCCCTGGTGAGCACTTGTGGGACTCCAGGGTGTCCTCGGCCCAACCCTGGTATCACAGGGGAGTGGCAGCGGGGAGAGGGACTGATTTTCGGTGGCCCCAGTCTCTGCCACTGTCTGCACGATGCAGCCACACTGCTACACGCTCACCCACCCTTGTCCTTGTAGCCAGTCTTCCTGCTGGGGGCCCTGAGGGTGGAGCTCGGGACCTGTGGATGCCAGGCAGCGGTGCACTGCCAGGGCTCACCAGCATCCCTGCGCCTCCCTGCATCTTCCTGCAGCAGCCCAACACCTCTAGCATTCCCACCCTGGGAGCCAGGGACAGACAGCTCACCGGGGCCAGGGTTGACACTGAGGACCCTCCATCCCGGAGGAGGGACAGTGCCCCTTTCTTTGCCTCTCTGAGGCTCATTCCTCCTGGTAAGTGGGGAGGAGACTGTAGCTAAGGAAAGACCCTGAAGTTCTAACATCCCAACAGGTCCCCCTCTGTCCCTGACACCCCAGGATCTGGCCCCTGCTCCTAGGGAGGTGACATCATTAAGTGTCACCTCTCCCACTGCTGCAGGCTGTGTTTGAAAGGAGTCATCCAGACATGGAAGTATACATCTGTGATCCCTTGGGAAGTGGAGGTGGGAGAACGGGAGTTTAAGCCCTACCTGGGCAATTTAGTAGAACCCTGTTTCAAAATAAAAAATGATGTTGGACCTAGCGGTGCACGCCTGTAATACTAGCACTCTGCAGGCTCAGGCCGGAGGATGGGGGAGAGTTTGAGGCTAGCCTGGGCTACGAAGTGGGTTCAAGTTCAGCCTGAACTGCACAGTGGAAACCTTGTCTTAACCAACCAATAAAATAAAGAAGGACTGGAGATGTAGCTCACAGTGAAAGCCCTGGGTTTGAAAGAGACCCTAGGAAAAGAAAGAGACAAAGAGAAAATAGTGAATCTATAGTTCCAGAATAACATACATTTGCTAAACCTAAGAAAATCTTCTCTCTCTCTCTCTCTCTCTCTCTCTCTCTCTCTCTCTCTCTCTCTCTCTCTGGCTTCTTGAGATAGAGTTCCACTACACAGTTTAAGCTTGCCTCAAGCTCTCACAGATCCTCCTGCTTCAGCTGCTGGGGTCACAGGTGTGCACCACAATGCTTGGACAAAACTGTTATCGGAGGTGGATGTACCTTAATGTCTTTGCTGGCAGAATCAGCTTCACCTGTGGGGGATGGGCACACACCCTCTTCCTGAGCCACTACGCACCACAACACAGATCAGTGCCACTGTCCTTGCCTCAGTCTTGGAAATGGAGGGGGAAAGGACCTTGTCTTCACCAGAGGAAGCCCAGGAAGGACTCAGCTCTTGGCAGACTTGTGTTGGCGGGGTTCATGGCTGCACTGAGCGGGAAAGCAGCTTTCCAGTCAGATAGAAGAAAACTCAGAAGTCCAACCCCTGCGGGACTCTCAGTGGCTGTCTGAGTGGGTTTCAGTGAATTCCCAGATTCTAGCAGAGCATTATTTAATTTTGAGGCAGGGTCTTCCTAAACTGTCCAAGCAGGTCTGGCCTTCCCATCCTCCTGCCTCGGCCTCCAGAGTGCTTGGAGGACAGGCATACACCACCACGCCACAGTGAGCTGGGCATTTTGGGGCCTCTAGGTGCTGTGGATTGAGCTGCACTGCTCCGTCCTGCTTTTGCCCTGGAGAGCGGCTCCACGTCCGATCTGGGTCCTCTTGTTCCACCCAAGGCAACCTGGACCCAACTGCAGTCCCATGCACTGGCTGGGCGCCCAGACTGCAGGGGGCCAGGGTTGGATCCCACTCATACTGGAGTGGCAGAGCCTGAGTACTCCTGGCCCAGATCAACCCAACAGACCGCCCAGTTGTCCCTGGCTAAGGGTCCCCTTCCCTGGGAGTGAGGAGAGCCCAGGCCTTAGTCACACAGGGAAGTGTGCAAACTCAACAGCAAAGTGCGCCTTCCTGTGAAGGTCCTGGCCACAGCTGCCTACTCCAGACCTGGCAGTGAGCTTCCTGCGTACCACAGGCTGTGGTCTAGGCCCAAGATGAATGCACAGCCCCTCTGTCAGGTCCCCTGAGGTCATGTGGCCCCCAGTCGGGTCCCTCCATACCCGGGTTGCACAGATGTGACAGCTGTGGGATGGGTGTGCATTTCCACTACTCCCTGGGTTGGGGTGACCCTAACCATGGGCACCTGACACCCCAGGAGGCTCTGCTTCCAGCCACAGTGGGGTGCAGAATAAGCCAGCACCGAGATGTAGAGCTTGAGTTGCATCTGACCATCTCCAAAGCATTCGGACCAAACAGAAACAGGAAGTAGGGTGTAGCTCAGTGGTGCAGCGCCAGCCTGCGAAGTGGGATACACAGGGTTCAATCCACCGTACAATAAAAAAGAAAACAGACTAGGCATAGCACAACCCTGTCATCCCAGCAGTCTGGGAGGCTGAGCTAGAGGATCACCAGTTTGAGCCCCCCCTCGGGCAATTTAGTGACTTATGAGACCCTGTCTTGAAATAAAGAATAAAAAGAGGGCTAGAGATGTACTCCCTGCGAAGACCCTGGGTTCGATCCCCAGTACCACAAGTAAATGGGAAATAGAGGGGGCCTGCCCCTTAGCTCAGTTCTTTT
>NW_004524724.1:4908646-4910352 GCF_000260255.1 Octodon degus
CAGTTCTTTAAGTGGCTGCTTCAACAAAGCAGTCAGGCTCAGGTTGCTGGGGTTCGATCCCCACAACTCAAGCCAGCCAAAGCTGCCCTGAAGGCATGTGGAGAAAAAAAAAAAAAAAAGAAATAGCCATAGTGCTTTTGGCCTTGGGACCCAAGGGCGTCAGCAGCACACTTGTCCTCTGTTGATGTGGCAGCGCTTGCAGGACCACAGGGCAGAGCAGCAGACCCTGCTGCCACCATCGAGGTCTGGAGCGAGAAGCATGGAGGTCTCAAGACCAAGATCATATGGCCACCAGGCAGGCCCCGCCACAAGGGTTGAGACCGCAAGGCTTTACCACTGGTCTTGGGCACCTGCCTACTGGTGATCAGCCTACTGGTTCCCACACTCTAGAGAGTCCAGCCCCTGGGTGACCAGCACAGGGCAGCAGGCATGACAGTGGTTCAGGCACAGGGCCCTGAACTGGAGTGGCCGTGGGGTGTGTGGCAGTGCCACAGGACAGAGACACAGCCACAGTTAGCTCTCAGGTTCTCTGTCCCACTCCAGTGCTAGGGGACATTTGCTCCTCAATCACACATCCTACTGCACACCATAGTTGGGCCCATCCCTGTCTGTTACGGATGCAGGTGACCACAGAAGACACCAAGAGACCTTGTCTACTGCCAAATGAAACATTAGAGATGGGAAGCCCCAAACCTGCAATGACAGTGAGGCAGAGTAGACTTTTTTTTTTTTTTTTTGGAACTGGGGATTGAACTCAGGCCCTTGTGCTTGCCAGGGAAGTGCTTATTCCACTGAGCCATCTACAATTTCCCCCTTTTTCTTTTTTAAAATCTCGGGAAATTTGAGCTAAAAACTTAGTTTTTAAGCATTTCCTCATTAACTCATACAAAGTTCTTTTATTTTACTTTCCACGTTCTCTCCTACCCCCAAACCCTAATTATATTTTTGTACTCATTACGCCCACTGTAACGCACTTAATATATCTGTAGATATTTATACAGACCTACTTGCAAAAGGTGTCCTCTGTGGACTCTTTCTTTACAGAAAATGATAATATGCCACACATTCTATTCTGTTTCCTGTATTTCTCCCTTAACACCAGATTTTTTTAATCCATCAAAGTTGACAGGATTCGTGTACGTGCGGTGCTGGGGTGCACCCCAGGCCCTTGACACTGAGCTACATCCCCCGCTGTTTTTTAAGTCACTAACTTGCCCAAGCTGAGCTCAGCTCTTGGGTCCTCCTGCCTCAGCCTGCCAAGATGCGCCACCACGCCTGTGGTTGTTTCTTCTACTTAATACTCAAGTATGAACCGCTGCCCTATCTAGTAAATCCCTTTCTCCAGTCACGAAAACCTACAGCTCCTGAGCAATCACACAACGGTTGCACTTCTGGATTTACAGGAGAATCTGCTTCAGCTATAGGAGACGTGATCGAAAAATACGGTGAATGTTTAAAATGTAAAAATTGCACTAAAAGGCACACTGCCATGAAGCTCCTTTAAAATCTTCCTTCTCACTGTAGACACACGTATCCCATCTCTCTTGCCACTTCTGGAAGCAGATCTGGCACCCTCCTTACAGAGTTTCTTTATTTGCGCTGTCCTGGCATCCTCTAGGTCCTGAATCAATTCAAACCATTTCTCTTTCTTTTCTTTTCTTTTTTTTTTAAAAAGACTTTTCCACCTCCCAGGTATTTATTTATTT
>NW_004524724.1:4910792-4918945 GCF_000260255.1 Octodon degus
GGGGAGGATGAGAGGGATTCATGGCAATGTGTCCTTTAGTGTGTTATTTGCTTACTAACTATCTTTTTGAAACAAGGTCTCACTTCACAGTTCAGGCTGGCCTTGAACTCAAGGTGATCCTCTTGCCTTAGCCTCCTGAGTGCTAGTAGAGGTGTGCACGCTCACGCCTGGCCTAGTATGACCCATTTTAAAATCTAAATACTCATTGCCTTTTTCAATCACTCCTTCTATACTGAACAGTTTCCGTCGGCCACAGGGCAGGCACGTTCCTGCTCTTGGCAATCTCTAGACTGGCAGCTGTGGAGGACAGGCTTCATGCTCGGCGTTCCTGAGGCCATGGGTGGCTGTCAGCTTTCCTGTTGCTGACACGCAACACCTGACACGCACTATCTAAAGGAGGACAGGCTTAACTGTCCAGAGGGCTCTGTCCATCGCCATCCAAGGGGTGGGGAGTAACGCTGCTTCATTCACAGTGGCTAGGAAGCACAGCATAGCCTGGTTCCACGTCTGTCTGAAGTGCTGAACTGCTGTTACTAACAGCCCAGGACGGTAACAGCACACAATAAACAGGTGATGAATGTCCTAGAATCTGAAAACATCCTTTTAAAGTTTAATAGAGCCTGTGAAATTCTTCTCAGAATGTTTTAAAATTTATATGACATCTGTGGCTAGGTATAGTGACATATACCTATAATTTCAGAACTCTGTGAGGCTGAGGCAGGAGAATCACCGCATAGAGATGCAGTCCAGGGAATTTAGCAACTTAGCAAGACTCTCTCAAAAAAAAAAAAGGCCTGGGGATGTAGCTCAGGGTGAAGGCCCTTGCTCTGATCTCCAGTACTGCCAAAAGAAAGGGGGGTTTCGTCTTGCCTTTAGGGATACACCAGAGCACTTCCTGCAAAGATGCCCTGTGTGGCAACCCAGCTTGGCAGGAGGGAGATGGGGGAGCCCCAGGGAGTCCTCCCTCAGCCTTACAGGTCCCTGTCATTGAGCCCAGTGAGCTGGGCTTCCACTCGCCCACCCTGACTGCTTTGCTCAACAGTAGAGCACCACTACAGGGGACCCCTCCTGTCATATCCTACACCAGGCATGGCTTCCAGGATCCTGAAGTCTCAGCAAATAAAATAACTCAAATTGCTCAGAAAATGGAAACTCATGCTTTAAAGATTTACTCAATTTGTGTGTGCACAGTGCTGGCGACTGAACCCAGGGCCTTTACAATGAGTTGCATCCCTAGCTCTTTTATTTTTTGAGGCAGAGTCTGGATAAGTTGCTCAGGTTGGGCTCCAACTTGTGATTTTCCTGCCTCCCAGGGATATGGGACTGGACACAAGAATACCACCCCTGGCTGGAGTCTCACAGTCTAGCAAGCTGTAAGAGTTCTACCTTTGTCATTACTGATATGCATAAGTGTTCAAGCTTTTTTTTTTTTTTAAGTGAGTTGGGCTGGCAGTGTTGTGCAGTGGCAGAACATTTTTCAGCTCAAATTCCTGTGTTAAATTCCTAGCACTGCCAAACAAAAAGGGTTATAGAATATAAATTTATCAATTTCTCCATATACCAGGGCCAGGTTCAGTATACCACGTTCAATAGCATAAGTGCTTGCTTGGCAAGCGCAGGGTCCTGAGTTCAATCCCAGATACCGCACACACACACACACACACACACACACACACACACACACACACACATAAAGTTATATAGCATAAAGAGGCATGTGAGATTTGGCAGTCAGAAAACACACATGGGTGCGAGCCTGTAATCCCAGCTCTTGGGAGGCTGTAAACAGGCGGATCACTAGGAGTCCGATCTAGCAGTGAGACCCTGAACACACTGGAGGCCCTTCCCTAAAATTAAAAAGTAAAAAAAGAAAGAAAACACACATCATATTAGTAAACTGGGTGTGGTGGTGAAGCCTGTAATCCCTGATGAGGCAGGAGGAACGTCACGAGTTCAAGGCCAGCCTGAATGGGATCCTGACTCCAAAACCTCAAAGTAATTTAATAAACAAGGTAATACAGCTGTTTTCGTTTTGTAAAAATGGCCTTTCCGGTTGACTGCCAGTGTCCGGTGCCAGAGCACACATTTGATGATGGAGTATCTGTGAGGTGGATCTTTGAGGCCCCACCAGCAGCGTGTGGAAGGAAGACGGGGGGGGGGGGGGGGGGGGGGGGGGTTATGCCCACCGGGAGACAGGCTGGAGGGGCCGGGAGAGCGCGGGGGACACACTGACAGTTCAAATGCGAGCCAAGAACTGATTTGCTTTTTTTTTTTTTTTTTTTGCTCTTGCTTTGGGGGGCAAAAGTAGCCTTGAACCTTTGACCCTCCTGTCTTGGCCTCCAGAGAGCTGGGACTGCAAGTGTACATCACCAAGATCACGATAAATCAGCTCCGGGTCGAGGCTTTTAGAAAGCCTTTCTAGCCTGAGCTGGAGCTGGGCAGCCCCGGAAAGCGCAGGTTAGGAGGGGCCGCAAATTGCTCGGCCCCAGCCGGACTGCGGGTTGACAGCGGCAGGAGAGGTCTGAAGCCAGGCCTTGGGGTCCCAGGGACCCCAGGGAGAAACGTAGGGGGGCAACGAGGGTGTAGTTCACGGGGGAGGTACCGGGTACACTGGGGCTGGGGGCAGCCTGCCTCCCAATGCTTCCTGTCTGAGTCACTCCCACTGCAGCTCCTCTTCCCGGCGTGGGCGCCCGGCCAGCGGGTGGCGCCGGGAGGAGCGGCGGGCAGGAAGGCAGCAGGGCGGGCAGAGCGCTTCCTGGCCAGCAGGTGCCGGGCCAGCTGCTGCAGACGGCGGATCAACAGGATGGCAGCCGGGAGGGCGAGCGGAAGGAAAGGAGGCCGATGCTGCAGACCCGGCGAGGGCGGGAGGGGCCGGGATCCGTGGTCACCCTACCCTGCCTGCTGGCCCAGCCCACGGGTGGAGACTGCCTTCGTGCTGACTGCTGGGGTCAGCCTGGGTCTCTGTGGAAGTGCACAGAGCCGGTATTTTTTCAAAAGCCGACCCCGCCTAAGTTCGCCTTGGTGCTTGCTGGAGGCGTCTCGGCAGTAAAAGCCGCAGCAGGGGGCAGGGAGCCAAGTCGCTCGGCCGGCACGAGGCGTCTCCCTATCTCTACTTCCCGGTTGCTGAACCGAGCGGTCCTGCGCCGAGCTAAGATCCCCGACGGCTTCGGGCAGAGTCCGCCGGAGCCAGCTGTGCACTGCGATCTAATGCGGCCGGCCACGCGGGCTCCTCCCAGTCCAATTCGGCCGCTGCTGGAGCCCCTGAAGGCACGGCCGCTCCCCGAGCCTCCGGCCCCACCCGCGGCGCCCCGCCCCGCCCCCACCCGCGGCACCACCCCCAGCCGGGCGGGAGGGCTTGTAGCGGGCGTCCCCAGCTAGGTGGCCCCGGGAGTCCCCGGCCGGCGCTGCACACGCTCCGCTGACAGCGCTTCACGCCGCCGGCAGCCGCTGATCACGCGCGGCGCCGCGCGCCTATTGGCCGGTGCCTCACACACCTTTGCTTCTGATTGGCTGCCCTCAGGCCCCGCCCCCACCCCCGCCCGCGGCGCGGAGCCGGCAGGGCTACCTGAATGGGGCGGGGGCAGACGGCGCGCTGCGCGGAGGGAAGCTGAGGGCGTCGAGGCTTCGTCTTGCGCGGTGCGGTGACCACTATGCTCAGCTTGGGTGCTGCGCTCCAGCGGGCTGCGGTGAGTACGAGGAGCGGGATGGGGCTGGGGATGGAGTGGTCCTGTGGGGCCCCGCCGCCGGCCCAGGGAGATGCCCGCGTGGCCTCAGAGTGCGACCGGGTTAGGCAGAGGTGCGCGGTGTTTCGGGACGGGGTGGAGTACGGGATCCCGCCGGCCGAGAAGGCACCTTGCAGCAGCCCTGGGGAATGCAGGTGTGGACCTGCCCGTGGGAGCGCACCCAGTCAGCCCCCGTGTGGGGGGGGGGCGCGGTGACCCCCGGGAAGTGCAGGACAGTGTCCCGAATGGAACGCCCCGCATGTCTGGAGATACGGATGTCGCTGGGGAGGGGCACAGGACGGAATCTCGGAAAGAAGGTACAAGACAGGGTCCAGGAGAGGAGGCGCCCACAGCTGGCCGAGGGGAATGCCCGTGTGGGCCGGAGGGCGCCTGGCTGGGAGGAGTGTAGACGGGGCCTGGGGCTGAAGCAAACCCCCAGCCCCGCCAGAGATGCTCATGTGGACTCAGAATGTGCCCTGGCCAGCCTTGGAGAGCAGAGTGCAGCCGGAAGGGGTGCGCGACGGACCCTGGGGAGATGCCCGCGTGGACTGGTGGCGGCGACGTGGCCCTCGAGGCTGCAGCCGGGGACCCCACGCGGGCCAGCAGGTGGCCACCAGGCGCCCTCAAAACAGGCGGATGGGCGGGAGCCGTCGCGAGACGCGGGGGCGGGAGGGGCCTGGTCTGGGTCCCAGCGGCGGGCGAGGGCGGCGGCGGGGCTTTCGCAGCCCGGCTCCTCCTCCGCGTGGCGCGGCCCCGGGAGCGCCTCGTCCCCGGGTGACCCGGCTGGCCCAGCCGGGGCGCGCAGCGGTCTGTTCCTAAGGGAACGGAGGCGGAGCGGGAATGCCGGGTGGCCCCGCCCTCAGCCACTGCCCCCCTCCCGCGGGGCGTGGGGGCGGTGGCCCAGGAAGTAGGGGAAAGGTGACGGCGCGGCGATCCCAGTTCACGTTTCCTGCGCCACCCCGCAGTAGCTGATCACGCTTTGTTCACATGCCTCGCCCCCGCCCCGCCCCAGCCCCGCCCAGCCCACGGACCAATGAACGCGCGGGCCGCCGCCCGGCTGGCCAATGATGGACCGGGGGCACGCGGACGTGCGCGCGGGGAGCGCTGGCGGTGAGTCACTGCCGCGGGAGGACCCCGCCCCCGGCTGTCTGCCGCTCGCCGCCTGTGCTGCCCCGCTATGCCGCCCGCCGTCTGCCTAGCTCTGCGCCGGCGGCTCCCGCCCCGCCTGCTGCCCAGCGGCTTACGTAAAATGTCTGGTTATGCAATTGCATTGTTAGCAATTGTTCCGGGAGCCGGGCTCTCCACACGCAGGAAATGTGCGTTTTTTTTAAAAAAAAATGAGCGTTGAGAATACCTTGCAATGTAATATATTATGTTAATTTTATACAAGTCTCTTTTAGCTAAGGGAAGTCTCTTTTTAGCCAGGTTTTGTCTTTTTAAAATGCAAGTCAAAAAACTGTAAGTGCAGGTATGAATAGTTCTTGCTATCAAGCAATACTTGAAACAGGTTCTATTTTGTCAGCTACAGACTCTGCCCCGTTCAGGCTTTTCCAGATCCCAAATCAAATGTTTTTCTGGTTGTATGGTTTTTACTGTTGTGTTTGTTGGCCATTATTAGCGTAGAAAATCTTTGTGTTAGGCATAAACAAGATTAGTGAAAGGTTAGGGGGCAAAGCTTGATTTAAACACAGCCTTAGCATATTCTCCACGTATTTCACTTTATTTCCCTTTGCTATAGATAATCAAGTTATCAGGAACTTTATACTTCCAATAATCTGGCTTCACTTGAAAGAGTCCCTGAGGATCCTGATTACCCATTGGATTTTATCCCAAAGGAATGGGCAAAGGTCGGCACTGTGTTGGAGTCCAGGGCTCCATCTCCCGTAAATACAGGATTGTGTGGGCTCCCTGCCTCTTTCTGCTATGAGATCAAAACTCAAGCCCCCTTGTACAGACTGCCTTTCCTAGCCTGCCTCATGTAGCCTGTCCTAGCCTGAGGAGGTTTTGTGTGTGTGTGTGTGTGTGTGTGTGTGTGTGTGTTGAACCCAGGCTTCATGTTTGCTAGCCTGTGCTCTTTCAACTCCAGCCCCCTTTAGGTTATTTTATTTTTTGTGGCAAAATCGTACTAAGTTGCCCATGATGATCTCCAAACCTGTGGTCCTCCTGTTTCAGCCTCCTGAGTGTCTGGGCTTGTAGGTGGACACCACCACACCCAGGAAGAGGGTCCTCATCTCTGCTCTGTTGGCTGCTGCCGGAAGACTGTAGGACGAGGTCTTCCCCTCAGGCTGGGGCTTCTCTGCCTCTCAAATGCAGCACGAGCTCGGGCTTGGCCTCCTTGGTGGAGGTTTTCCCATCTTCACCTTGCCAGGGTTGTAGTGCTCAAGTGTACCAGATGGGAAAGGAGCCTGAGGGAGATTTTGCTACCATTACCATGAAGACTGGCTCTCCCCGCAAATGTGGCCAAACTTCCTAGACTTCTGTCTTTGGATGCTAAGAAATACGCTTTTAAGCTTTTGATTTTTGTTCTTACAGGAGGAAAGAATGGAAGTGATTTCTGAAAAGTGCAGAGAGAGTGTGTACTCCTGGAACAGAACTGCAGAGAAGAGTGACTATGAGGCCGTGGAGGCACTCATGACTATGAGCTGCAGTTGGAAGTCTGATTTCAAGAAATATCTGGAAAACAGACCGGTCACTCCGGCATCGGACACGTCAGAGGAGGAGGGCCTGCTGCCGGGGACACCTGACTTCCACACAGTCCCCACATTTGTGAGTGCTGCTGTTTCTCAGTGGGTGTGGGGCATGGAATCCCTCATGCTTTGTGTCCTGAGTCCCAAGTTTCTCATGCTGTTGCTGTTTTTTCCCTTTAGTGTCTGACCCCACCCTACAGCCCCTCTGACTTTGAAGCCTCTCAAGTGTCAACCCTGATGGCACCGGCGCCATCTGGCGGACATTGCAAGTCACTGTCAGTCCCTGCCAAGCTCCACATAGCTGCGCCTTACAAAGAGGAGGAAAAGAGCCCCCCACCCATCCCCAGACTTCCCAAGGCACAGGCGACAAGTGTGATACGGCACACAGCTGATGCCCAGCCCTGCAGCCACCGAGCCTGCCCTGTGAAGACCTCCAGCACCCTCAACTACCAGGAGGGCTCTTTCCAGAGAAGGCCCCACCCGAGTGTTGAGGTTGTGAGGAAAAATGTGCCCTGCGCGGCTGTGTCTCCCAGCAGAGCCAAGTGTGAGCCTGACACATTGGCTGCTGCCAGTGACCCGGTGGCCACTGCACCCCGTGATTCCCCCACGCCTTCCTTGGACGCCATCCTCTCCAGGGCCTGGCCTGGCCCCTCATCCCCACAACCCCCAGCAGTGGCCTCTCCACCCACGGTGCCCACGCTGGGGACATCGCCGCCACTGCCAGTCATCTGCCAGATGGTCCCCCTGCCTGCACACAGCCCTGTTGTGACCACTGTTGTGCCCAGCACCCCACCCAGCCAGCCGCCCACCGTCTGCCCGCCAGTGCTGTTCATGGGCACTCAGGTGCCCAAGGGTGCCGTCATGTTCGTGGTGCCCCAGCCTGTGGTGCAGAACCCGAAGCCGGCGCTGAGCCCACATGGCACTAGACTGTCTCCCATCGCTCCGGCCCCTGGGCTCACCCCCTCCTCGGCCAAGGCAGCACCACAGGTGGACTCCTCCAGGATCCGGAGCCATATCTGTAGCCACCCGGGCTGTGGCAAGACATACTTCAAAAGCTCCCATCTGAAGGCGCACGTGAGAACACACACAGGTACCGTCTACTGTTCATGTCCTTAAGATGAGTGATAGGCAGAGTGTGGTTAGGGAGCGTGGAGGGATAGGCCTGGCATCCTAACACTCTGGGAGGTGAGGCAAGGGGATGCCAAGTTGGACTGCAGCCTGGGCAACTTAGTCAATAATGAGAGCCTGTCTCAACGTTTTTAAAAATGGTAGGAATGTAGCTCAGTGTGAAAGTTTGGGTTCAGTCCCCAGTACCATTAGTCATGAAGTATGTATTTATGATTACATACAGAAAGCAGATGTGTTAGGAAAGAATGGCGTTGTCCACCAGTGCAGGGCATGAGCCTGGCCACCGTGAAGGCCACCAAGAGGCTCCCTCCATGCTTTTTTTTTTCTCCGAATGCCTTCAGGGCATGATTGGCTGGCTTGGGTTGTGGGGATCGAACCACAGCACCCTGAGCCTGACTGTTTTGTTGAAGCAGCCACTTAAAGAACTGAGCTAAGGGGCAGGCCCCTTCTCCATGCTTTTCATATGATACCAAAGGGCAGTTGTGTACACAGCTAGGTGATTAGCGAGGCAGAGCTAAGGTCTGAAGACATTTTGGATTGCGTTCTTAGGAGTGGAAGAGTTGAGTGGCTGTGGTAGCATGAAGGTTGAGGAGCAGAGCGCGCCCGTGACCCCACG
>NW_004524724.1:4919384-4943192 GCF_000260255.1 Octodon degus
GCAGCTGCTTGTGGTGTGCAGCGGTGTGCGGTGCTGAGTGACATTCACCCCTCTGTTGCAGGAGAGAAGCCGTTCAGCTGCAGCTGGCAGGGCTGCGAGCGCAGGTTTGCGCGCTCTGACGAGCTGTCCCGGCACCGGCGCACACATACCGGGGAGAAGAAGTTTGCCTGCCCCCTTTGCGAGCGGCGCTTCATGCGCAGTGACCACCTGACCAAGCATGCGCGGCGCCACCTATCAGCCAAGAAGCTCCCGAACTGGCAGATGGAGGTGAGCAAGCTCAGCGACACCACTCTGCCGCCGGCACCTGCACCTGCACCTGCACAGTGACACTTGGGACCATGAGGTCACAACTCACTTTGCCACAATTGAGCTGGATGGAGCACCAGGGCTTCTCCAGATCTGGCCCATGTGGGGGCTGGAAGCAGGGATCCAGCCTGGGGCAAAGCCCAGCCTGGGCAGTGGCTGGAAGGGCTGCAGATACCCGCAGGTCCTAGTGCAGTGTCACTGCTGTCATGTGAAAGACCAGGAGGCTCTTGCTCCTTTGAGCAATCATCTGGGTCTCTAGGGGAGGTCACAGTGCTGCAGTGGTGCAGCTTTGAATCAGCGAGTGCATTGGTCACTTTTCCATGGCCTTGACACCCAAGAAGGGTGTTTGGATGTGATCCCTCTGAGCCCCGTTCCGGAACAGAGGCCTCGGTTGACGTTGCGATACAGAGACGAGCTCAGGCCAGCGGCGTCAGCACATGCACCCCGCCAGCCTGTGATCGGCCATTGCCGCACCCCGGGTTCAGGTGCTTATTGCAAAGGATGCCAGCATCCCGCAGGCCCTAGCCCCTGGGCTGGAGTGGCTCTGTAGAGGGGAAGGGGCCCGGAGTGCTGGGGCCCTCGTTGATTTAACTGCTTTGAAGTGGAGCTGCAGTTTTTTGCATTATTGTTTTGAGATGACTATTTAGGCATTTTATTATGCTTTCAACTTTAGTTTGCCTGCAGTTTCTTGTGTGCACCTGAAAATTGTATCCCAATGTGTTTTCTGTAGACTCTCAGATAAGTTGCACTTTGTTTAGAAAAAAATCTGAGATGCGTCCATTGTGTAAAGAAGGGATGGCAAGAATTCTAGGTGACTCCTTTAAAAGGGCCGCAGAGACCAATATGGTAAGGTCGTGTGCATCACGGAATTGGAAACTATGATTCTGTGGGCAAAGTCCTGCCAGCTCTAACTCACAGGAGTTTTTCAGAAATGTGGAAGGAGCAAGTTGAACATTTTTAGAACATTCAATTTTGTTAGCAGTATTTCTGTTATATTTTGTGGTGTAGTGGGTGATACACATAGGGGGGTAAATTGTTTGGAACACATGGTGAAAAATGTCACTATCTGCACATTTAAAATTTTGTCTATATGACTGTAGATTTCTGACATCAAAAACGCAGACCCTTAGTAGAATTTTCTGTTAGTTGAAAATCTGGTGACAATTTGCACAGTATTTCTTTTATTGTACTTGTTTCCAATAAAAAAATTCCCTTTGTTATATGCGCTGGACTTGTTGACTTTTTTTTTTTCTGGAACTGGGGATTGAACTCAGGCCCTTGTGCTTGCCAGGGAAGCGCTTATTCTACTGAGCCATCTCCCCGGCCCTGACTTCTGTTTGCCTTTGATAAAGGGTCTCACTATGTAGCCCAGGTCAGTCTTGAACTCAGAGCTGGGATTATAGTGCTCACCACCACACCTGGTGCCAGAGTAACACAGTGATGTCTCTGGCTCTTGTTCAGTAGTAAAGGGGCTCCATGCTGATGAAGTGACATCCCCTGTTGGCAGTGGGACACCTCAGGCACGCGGGTCCTTCCTGGGAGTGAATTTAGGCCATAGGCTGATTCAGCTCAGTGCAAGCACAAGAGATGGCACCACTCCCATAGGAAGAGCTGGGGAGCCAGGCCCGGTGGCACACACCTGTAATCCTTGCTGTCAGGAGGCTGAGGCAAGAGGATCGACACAAGTCAGAGACCAGCCTGGGCTACCTAGGAACTCCAAGGCCAGCCTGAGCTACTATAGCGAGACCCTGTCTCAAAAAGGCAAAAACAGGCATGCAATCCTGTTGTGGGCTGAGAACATCCTGCAGGGTTCCCGCCCTGACCACTGCTTTGGAGTCTGGCTCACAGGCCAACGCCAAGGTAAGGAGCAGTCTGGTACTCCTGGACCCACTGACACCAGTGTCCAGGCCACCTGTGCTCTGAACCCCACCTCAGTGGGACATCGGTCAGGAACCCAGGCCACCCTGACACCTGAGTCTTTGGTGTCAGTGTCCAAGTGGAGGTGGAGGAACGCAACAGAAGCGCCTTGCACAGCCCCCACCCCCAGCCAGGCTGCAGTGCAGACAGTGGAGGATGCCACTCACTATGCCTCCTCCTGGCTGGCATCTGAGCCTGTGAGAGTTGAAGGTAGAGGCCCTGAGGCTGGTCCCCAAGTGGTCTGTAGCATCTTAGGGTGGGGTCTGTCAGTGCTCTGTTCCCTAACGGGAAGCAGCTGCCAGGTTCCAGGTGCCTTACAGCCTTTTGAGATGAAAATTTGTTATCCCAGGATTTGGGAGACTGTGCCAGGAGGAGCCCCATGAATCAATTGTAGGCAGCTGAATTAGAAATTTTATAGGCAGTCAGACCTATAATACCAAGGAACTGTTACAGGTCCTGAGGGAGACAGTACGGAACACAAGACCTCGCAACTGTGGGAGAGACAGTCTACTGTGGGCCAGACCTCAAGACAAAAGATGAATCAAATGCAGCCACATTCTTTCCAAGGGATGGGAACCAGGGATTGGTATTCTGAATAGGTATCAATCACCTTAAAAGACCTTCAAGTGCCTGGTAAACCAAGGTCCTGAGTTCCATCCCCAGAATCAAAAGAACAACAACAAAAAAGCCAGGAAGAGCCACTAACCCAACCCCCTCCAGGAAGAGCCCCTGCTCTGTATTCAGACCCATTTGCTCCGTGCCTTGTGACTCGCTTCACCATCTGACCCCGATTTAATCAAGTTTACCTGAGCACTTGTGCTTGAAGTCTTACTGGCTGACCATAGTTTTGTCCCATCTGATGCCCACTAGTTGAGTTCTCATTCTCCATCGTAGGCTGGCCTCACCTTGTGGTTTTGCCCTAGAAATATCCCAAGAAAAGGCAGGTTCCTCGGGCAACACACTTGAGTCCCCTTTGTCCCTCTCTCAGATAGAAACTTTCTTCCCCCAATAAATATAGTCTTTCATTGTTCCTAAAATTCATTCTCTGGTTTTAGAGAACATGAACTTGGCCCAGGTGTCTTTCAGGTCAGGCATTTCATTCTGCTACATCAAATTAGAGTTCAGCCTGGGCCCCAGTGAGGTCAAGGCCATCCTGGGCTACAAAAGGAAGACCTGGTCTGTGTTGCATGCATCTCCCCTGGGACCAGCGACCTTTCAAGGGTTTGGTGGCCACAGGTGGCTGCTGGCTACCTCGTGGGCCTTGAGGACCCCGCGTGCATGCGCACGCGTGCACACACACACGCCCCTACCCTACTTGCTGCCTGGTTCTCTGCCCTGCATCCAAGCTGGGAGCATTCAAGGGCGCTACTCTGTGACCTGAGAATGGGGCGGGCTGCCCTGAAATTACCAGTCACCGCCCCGAGGGCTGTGGAGTTGCTCTGTGTCCCTGGGGATAGGCCAGGGAAGGCTTCAGAGGGCTTGTTTCTGTCCCTGTCTCCTGCTGAGCACTGAGCAACCTGGAATATCCAACCCTCCGCTTGAGTTCTCCTGGGAAGCAGAACCAGCTGCCCCGTTCACAGCGCATCTCCTGTGTGGGACACTGTACGGGGACAGGCATCAACTCTAAGGCCCCAGGATCTAGGCCTGGTGAGTGCTCAGCAGCCCTAGCTCCACAGGCACACAGAAGAGCAGAGTCACGCTCCACTGGCAGCACGCAGGCCTGCTGGAGCAGAGCGAGCTCCAGCGACCCGTTGTTTACCTGGGCGAGTACTGTAGCTGGCAGTGATAGGTTTTTTTCAGGTGCCTTGTGCAGCAGAGAAACAGGCAGAAGGAAGAAGAGAAAGGGGCTTTATTACCTTTGAGGACACGAGAAAATGTGGGGAAGACAAGGAATCGTCTGGATTGGAACAAAGGGCGGCTGAGGCTTTCATGGCCTTTTGCTGGGGTGGGGCTTGAGGGGGAGTTTAGGTAGACCTGAGGAGCTGATGGGGGCTTCCCTGAGCCGGGGAAGGGTGGAAGGAAAGTGCACCCTGGCCTAAGTTGGAGAAGGGGGGTCGTCTTTGGGAGATGAGCTTTTGTTTTAAGGGCATCAGTCATATTAGATGACCACCCTGATGATTTAGCAATTTATAGAGGGCCAGAACCTATCAGCAGGAGGCAGGTGACTCTTGTGCCACCCTGCCCCTGTGCCTAAGGAAATAAAAGTGAGGTGTGCAAACACTCAGGGGCTCTGTCCACTAGAGGCAAATGCTCCCGGCCCGCTTTCTAAGTTAATTCTGTGTCTTTTGGTCTTTCATCCTTGTTTGCCCTCCTGGTCCACGTTAAACTCACAGGCTGGTTTCCTATAAGAAGCACGGTGCAAGGCCAATGAGATAGCTCAGCAGACTAAAGCTGCCTGCTCAGGCAGGCGCAGGGACTGCAATTCAATTCCCAGCACAATATGCTGTGTCAGCCAGGGGCGGGCTGAGCCAACCAGCCAAAAAAAAAAAAAAAAAAAAAAATCAAAAGAAACACAGCACAGCCATGTCCAGCAGGGCAAGGGCAGCCAAAGACATGGTCCCCTGTGGCCTGAGCAAACTGACCCTCAAAGTTAACCATCGTACCTGGCATCCGGTGCTGGTTATGCTGCGTCTGCTCTAGCATGGCCCCCAGAAGCCCCGTGTATCAGAAGTGAGGTTCTCAGAGGTGATTGGATCGTGGGGGCTCTGGGCTGATGCACTTGTGAGGACCTAGGGAATGCTGTTATTAGGAGCGGGCCCTGCTGGGGTGTGACCTGAAGTTGCTTCCTCCCTTCTCTTGCTGCTTCCTGGCTGCTGCTCTGTGATCAGTTTTGCTCGGCCAGGCCCTCCACCCTGCCCTGGAGCAGCTGGCCATGGACTGAACCCTCCTAAACTGTGGCCCAGTAGACCTGCTCCTCCTTCAGGCTGTGGGTGTTGGGAAAGCTCTTGGATCGGCTAATCCGGCAAGAACCAGTTTATTGCTTGGGAGGGAAGCTGCTTTCTTATTCTAAGTCTCGGTGTCCAACTCTAAAAATGAGACTAAAAATGAAAATGGAACTATGCACATCTGCCCTATCAGCTCACCGAGCCACTGGCAAGTTTAAGTAGGTTATTCCCAAAGAGTCTTGGAAAACAACGCAGTCTGTGTTAGTGCTGTTCTTACACCACGTGTGGGACATATGGATGGTGGTGGATCTATCTGCCCATTCAGTGGCCACCTACTCTGAGAAAGGGAAGCCACTTGGAATTAGATGTTTAAAGAATTTTTATATCTAGGGCTTCTGTGCTTATAATTAATTAGTAGGTGACCCAAAATTTGTAGATCTCACTGCAGCAAGTGAGTGAAAGGAAAAGCACAAAGTATAAAGCTGAGGTTATCTGCTAAGTTGTGCTAGGCGTGGGGACTCAGTTGATTGAAAGCCACAGCTTGGGCAGAGCCCCCCATCTACACTGAGTTTCCTGCGTCCCCTTAGCTCTGCTTGAGCCCAATTGGAGTGGACATCCTGTGTCAGCTCAGCTGATCCCTGAAAAACTGCCTGATCTTGGCTAAATACAGTAAGAAGTTATGCCCAGAGCTCTAGGGATCAAAATCCCAGGAGAATGAGGGCCCATGGGAGGGAAAAATCTCTTCCCCTAGGAAAGCTGTCAGGCCACCCAGGGTGAGGTCCATCCATGGAATGTGGCTCCCAATCAGCACACACTGAACTCTGGCCCCTTGTGAGCTCAGCTATGGCCTGTTCAGCAGAAAGAACAAAACAAAAGGGGCTGCCAGCTCCAGCTCCCCTGCCAGGGGGCACCCTGCTTGCCACAGAGCTCTGGAAATCTGTGGCTGTCCGCTATGGCAGGAGTTCCAGTGTGATCTCGAGTGACCAGCGTAGCCACAGGATGCCCAGATACTCTAAAATATAAAAAGGCGGTGGTGACTCCACTGTTCTTCTTTTCTTTCTTTTTTTGTTCTTATTTTCTTGAAATATTTTATTTTATTTATTTATTTTGATACTGAGGATCGAACTCAGGACCTTGCACTTGCCAGGCAGGGACTTATACCACTGAGCTATCTCCCCAGCCCTTCTTCGAAATTTTTAATTTTTAATTCCAAACTCAGCTACTGCTCAGGGCAAGCAAAGGCTGCATTTGGAAAAATCGCTGTGAAATTCTTTGAGAAAAATTAAAACTTAAGAAATAATGTGAAGTTAAGAGAGAGACAAACAGAGCTGAGCTTCTCTGAAATGAGTTTCCTGTTTTTCTGATTAGATTATCAGGGCCTAAATATTAATTTCAAAAAGGCCCCCTTCTTGTACAACTGGGTCTCAGATGAATTTGAACACAGAGTATTCACTGCCAGGAAACAGGGACACAGAGGCTGTCAGAAATGGGCTCCCTGGTTTCAGCTCTGTGGCCACTGTGAGCATTTTGACAATGTCCAGGCCGGGCGAGCTGTGTGCAAGTGCTGTAGACAGCTGAATTAGACAGAAATATAGGCAGCCAGACAGGGCCAGGCCCTCAAGGAGACAAGATGGAAGACCAGGGGACTACGACTTGCAAGAGACAGACACTCCCATGTGGGCCAGGTCTCCAGACCAAAGAGAAAACATACAGCTACATCCTTCCCTAGGGATGGGCATCTGGGATTGATATCCTAAATAGGTATCAATCACCTTGAAAGAGCCCAAATGAGTCACTAACTCAACCCCCAACAGGAAGAGACTCTGTCCATATTCATGCCCGCTTGCTACGTGACTCGCTTCCCCATTTGGTCCTGGATTAATCAATTTTACCTGAGCAGTGGTGCTTGTAATCTCATTGGCTGACCCTAGTTTTGTCCCACCTCATGCCCACCTAAGCGAGTTCCCATGCTCTCCACCACCTTAGACCCGCCCCACCACATGGTTTTCCTCTATAAAAGTCCCTGGAGGAGACAGCTTCTCGGGGACAATCTGGGCTCCCTCCTGTCCCTGACTTGGACAGCAGCTTTCTTTCCCTCAATAAATATATTCTGCTCATGATCTCCGTGTTCCTAAAACTCATTCTTTGGTTTTAGAGAACAGGAACTCATCCCAGGTACGTTTTAGGTTGGGAGATCAGTTTTGCTCCCTGTGTCGTTTGGAGGTTCCCTCTATTACAAGCAGCGACCAGAACGTTCATTCTGAGGCGGAATTAGGCTCAAAAATGTCGGGGCAGAGGAGAGCTGTGAGGAGGCCCCAGGGCAGCAGTGCGAGCTGAGCAGTCCACTCGGGCCAGTGCAGCGCAGAGCAAACGGCCCCTAGAGCCGGGCGGCGGCGTGCGCGCCGGGAATCCCAGCACTCAGGAGGCTGAGGCAGGGCATCACCGTGGGTTCGAGATCAGCCTGGCCTACACAGGTGGTGCAATTCCAGCCTGGGCTATATGGCAAGTCCTTGTCTCAAAAAACCAAACCAAAGCCACCACGGGTTCAGACGGAGCGGTTCATTCCTCTGGTGCACCGTGGCGGGTGCTCCCCCTGGTGGCCCGAAGGGGTCTGGCCGAGCCTGGCTTGCAGCCTACCCCGGAGGCTCCAGCCCTCTAGCCGCGCCGCCCGCAGTGGCCGGAGGAAACCTGGACTGACTCACCCCTCTGCAATCTGGAGACGCAGAGACTCCAGGGAAGAGTCCTGAATGACACCTTTGTTTACACTTTCTGATACTGTGGCTGGATAGCTGCATTCTTGGCCTTTTCTTTAAATGTTTTTTGTTTTTTGTTTTTTTAATTTTTATTTATTTATTTATGTATGTATGTGTGTATGTATGTGTGTGTGTGTGTGTGTGTGGCCAGCTCAGCCCACCAGGGGGCCGGGCTGGCTGGCATGTGGCGCTGGGGGATTGAACCGCGGTCCCTGTGCTTTGCTTAGCTTGTTCTAAGTAGGTGCTCTAGACCACTGAGCCATCTCACCAGCCCCCTCTTTAAATGTTGTGATCAATCCCTGATACCACACACACACACACACACACACACACACACACACACACGAAAGACAGCTTTAAATGTTTTGAAACGCGGAATCTCAGTCACTAAATTGCCTCCACCTGGGAGCGATCTTTCTGCCTCTGCCTCCCAGGGCGCTGGGATCAGAGGAGTGCACATGAGAAACCCTCTTTCTGTGCTGAAGGAAGCGGAGAAGGGTGGGCAGGGAGCCCTGCAGCTGGGATTTAGCCATGCACACTAAAGAGCGGGAAAGAAAGGCCACGGCCGGTGCTGGGCCTCCTCTTGCCTCCGTGTAAGGCTGTTGTAGGTGCCGCTCCCTTCTCCCTGGCGTGTGCAGAACGTGGTGTGGGGTGGCAGTTAAAAACACAAGATTTGGTGGTGGTGAGCACCTGCAATCCCAGTGCTTGGGAGGCTGAAAACAGGAGGATCATTATGAGTCCAATCTGTGTAGCGAGACCCTGTAGATCCTATACTAAATACATAAAAGAAAAAAAACAACCCACGAGCTTCATCCAGGTATGCGTGTGCACAGCTGTAATCCCTAGCACCCAGCAGGCTGAGGCAGGAGAATCACTCCAAGTTGGAGGCCAGTGTGAGCTACACAGAACCCTATCTCAAAAACCAACCAAAAACATCGCTGTGTGGGTCAGGAGGGTCCAGTACTTTGCAGTGGGGGTTTTGGGAAGGGCGGCCAACCTAGAAAACCTGTTTGTAACATCTCAATGCATGTCGGTCTGGCCCCTCCAAGAGATGCAGGATTGCAGGTTCCAGGGGCTGACAGCACTGCCCTAGGGGTCCCAGAGGCCCCCCGGCCCGGAGCAGGACAACCCAGGTGCGACAGTAATGACTACTTGAGCCTCTGCTATGGACACCAAAGCCCAAGAAGTTCCTCAGGGCTGGATTCTGTCCTGGGCCAGGGGCTCCGGCAGTCCTGGGAGTGCCTTGACATCTGGCTCCTCTTTCCCCATCTATCTTCCTTTTTTTTTTTAAATAAGAGTTTCACCATGGAGTCCAGGCTGGCCTCTAACTGGCGGTGATCCTCCTGCCTCAGTCTCCTGAGTGCTGGGATGACAGATGTGTGCCACACCTGGCTGCTGTTCCTTCTAAGGATAACTGTTTTGAGATTTGTAGATGGAATTTTGTGTGTCCCCCAGTGGGACCCTTCTTCCTTCCTCTTCCTCTCTGCCTAGTGTCCAACCCATAGCTCCCAGGAAAACACCTGAAGGCCTGAGGCTGTGACTCAGTGGTAGAGCATATGTTTAGCATTTGGACCATCCTAGGGCCATCCCCAGCACCATGAAAAAATAAATAAAATAGCCAGGTGCACCTGTAATCCCAGCACTTGGGAGGCTGAGGCAGGAGGATCACCATGAGTGCAAGGCAGTGTGGGCTACATAAGGAGACCCTGTTTCTCTCTCTCTCTCTCTCTCTCTCTCTCTCTCTCTCTCTCTCTCTCTCTCTCTTTGAATTTTAGGGAAGGGTCCTCAGGGTGTTCAGGGTCTTACCACTAGATCAGACTCGTAGTGATCCGCCTGTTCACAGCCTCCCAAGAGCTGGGATTATAGGTGTACGCCACCACGCCCAGCCTCAGTCGCCATCTCAGTGCGCCCGGGCAGCAGGGCTGGCAAGGCAGGCCTGGTGATTGAACCCCTGGCCCCTGCACCTGCTTGCAGGCACTTTAATCCACTGAGCTATTTGGCTGGCCCTAAGAGACCCTGTTTCAAAGAACCAAAAAATGTAAGTAAAATATAAAATAAAAATCATTACTAATGGCCCAACACCCAGAGCCCTTCTATTAACACCCTGCTATCAGCAATTCCCTTACTTATTTGTTTTTCCACACTGGGTCTGGCTGTGTAGTTTGGGCTGGCCTCAAACTGGGGCGGTGGTGGGGAGGCCTCAGGCCTTCCTCCCTGTCTGCCTCTGCCAGCCTCTGTGCAGTGACCTCCTTCCCTCCCTCCCAGACCTTGGGATGCTCAGCTTCCACCCAGGCTTTGTGGGGGGCATTGCGCTCTGTGTGCTGTTTCTGTGCTGTCCACACAGCCGGGGCCATGGCTGCCCCAGGATTTCCCAGGGAGACCGAGCCTGGTGTCCCACTGCCCTCTCAGGAGGGTGTTCAACTGCTGGGGAGCTCTGCACAATGCATTTGTTTATGTGCCGGTTGAGCTTAGGACCTTGAGCTGCGTTCTGTCCCCACCCTTTTTATTCTTCATTGGGAGTCGAGGTCTTGTTAAGTTGCTGCGTTGTCCATGTTAGACTTGGGCTTACAGTCTTTCTGCCTCAGCCCCCCAGAATGCTGGACTAACAGGTGTGCACCACTGGCCTCAGCTGAGTTCGGGAACTTAGCAAACCTTGGGGCTCGGGATGTGAGCACATGCAGAGCTGCACGAGGCCCTAGATTTGGTCCCAGCACACAGATATTAGTAAGCAGCTCCCACTGCCAAAGTGGCCAGCAGGGTGCATTTCAGGAGGACCTAGATCTGTGGCAGGAGGGTGCTAGGCTGGGCCCAGAGGTGACACATGCCATCCTGTCACCCCATCCCATGACCTGGCCCTGGATTCTCCCAGTGCTGTAAGTGTAGAACCCAGCTGGGCTATGGGAAGTGTCCCCTGGATGTGGGCACACGTCTGTCCTCTGGGCTGGTGACCACTGTGGCGACCTTCCTGCTTCAGCCTCCTGGCTGTGGGGGTAATGGGCGTGCTCCACCATGCCAGCTCAATCTAACTTGAAAAATGTGTTAGGGGTCAGAGGGAGCTTGCCCTGTGTCATCTCGTATTTACACTAGAGCAGGTTCTTACCACTGCGACTGCGCCCAGCCTCCTGAATAAAACTCTTTACAAAGACTGAGCAAGAGTCAACTGAGCGGGGCTGGGGAGATGGCTCAGTAGGATAAGCGCTTGACTGGCAAACGCAAAGATCTGAGTTCAATCCCTGGTTCTGCAAAATAAATAAATAAATAAAAATTAAAAAAAATAAAGGGTCATCTGAGGACCATCACTACCATTTTGTAAAGTCAGTATGAGTTTTGAAAGAAATGAAGTACATGACAGTGGTCGGGGACAGATGTCCTCTTGGCCATCACTGGTGCACCCTTATCACCATCTAGTTAGGCAGCTCTCCACTGGAAAGTAGCCCAGAAGCCACCTTCAGCCAGCCGGGCTGCCTCCACCTGCTCTGCATACAGCATTGAAGGCCCTGGCGAACTGTCCCCGCCTGGGCTCTGTCCTACCACGTGAGGACATTGCACATGGCAGCTGCCCCTCCCCGCACCTGTGCACTGTGCTCAGGCTCAGCCCAGCTGGGGACCCCAGCCAAGCCCTCAGACGGGGCCAGCCTTGCACCTCCTCCGCCCAGCTCCACACCCACAGATAGCTCTGGAGCTGCTGCACATGCCATAGGGATACCATCCACCTGGGGGTTCGTTCTGGGAGGCTGAGGCAGGAGGGCCTTACATTTGATCCCAGCCTGGGGAATTTAGCAACTCCCCAAGACCCTGCCTCAAACTAAAAAATAAAAAAAGGACTGAGGATATAGCTCAGTGCAGGGGCCTTGGACCAACCTCCAGGACCACCAAAAGTAAAATAAAAAGATGTTGAGAAAGCTCAAAGATCCCCCCAAACCCCTCCCTCTCAGCTCGGGCTTGCCCCACCCGGGGGAGGATGCCTCTCAAGGCTGGGACCTCAGAGACTCTGCAGATGGGACCCAAGCATTGGTAATTTTTTTCCTTGAATTTTTTTTTTTTTTTTTTTTTTTTAGCCAGGTGTGGTGGCACCACCTGTCACACTAGCACTCAGGAGCTGAGGTGGGGGATTCCCTGTGAATTTGAGACTAACCTAGTCTATATAGTGAGATTCTGTCCCCCCCGAAAATTTATGCAAGCCCTTAGCAAGGGCTCCCCACATCCAGCACCTGTATTTCCACAGCTTGCTGGGTGAGCTCCATGCTCAGCCAGAGCTGACACTGAGGGTCCAGCCCACAGTGCTGAGAAATGAAGAGGACCCTGAGACCGCAGGGCTCAGTTGCTCTGTGTGTTCCCTCCTGGCGTCTTCATCTCTCCACCCTCCAATCTCTGCCAGCATGCACGGTAGCTGCGGCTCAGCCCCGGGTCTCGGGTTCTGCAGCCCACACTATCAAGTGCACAAAGTCTGGCTTTTCCAAACCAGACTTTGGACTCAACTTCAGTTCTGAAAGCAGTGTCAGGAATGAACACAGGAGGCAGTAGTTGTGGGTCCCGAGGAAGCAGCACACTGCAGTGAACCAGAACTCCCAGCCCCCAAGTCCCAGGAACGTCAAGGTGTGGCAGGTGCGTAGACCCTTGGCTGTGGGTCAGGGAGCGTGCCCCACCCCATACTCTTTCTATGTCTTGTTTTCTTTTGCTGTTTTTGAGATAGAATCTCAATATGTACCCAGGCTGACCTCACTCACTGCAGTCCTCCTGCCTCAGCCTCCCATGTGCTGGGATGACAGCTGTGTGCCACCACCCTGGGCAATACTTTAGAACTCGAATCATTGCCCCAGTAAAATCCCAGCCCCACCACACTCAAGGGGCATGGCCCATCTGTGTTTCTCATGGGCAGCCATGGAAAGCACTCTGACGCTGCTGGCTCCACCATCCCCCTGGGCCCCTTGGTGTGACAGACCTGGGTAGTCTCCTGCTATGGGATGCAGTGGTCTCAGGAAAGAGTGGGACAGAGGCAGAGGCTTCACCCCACCACTGAGTCCTCCTGCCTGGTTGCCCCCGCAGATGCCCCACAAAGGACAAGGCCCACATAGGTTGCAAGCGTGTATTCACTGTCCTACTGTCCTACGTGCCTATTGTCCTATGAGGCCGGCTGCCCACAAGGGCAAGGGATGCTGCGCTAGCGTCTACAGGATCATTTTCCTACAGGAAAAGCGGCTACCACAGGGGTAACAGGGGCTGCAAGGGTCACATGGACTACAGGGGCTACAGGGGCTGCAGGGGCTGCAGGGGTTGCAGGGGTTGCAGGGGTTACAGGGGCTGCAGGGTGATGTGCAGGGGAAGCAGGGGGACTCGATCTTGACGCAGCTACCCAGCCCGTAGGAGTAGGTGACGTCCTTCTCGTCCACGCAGGGTGGCAGGCTGAACTCCTTGCAGATGTTCATGTAGCTGTACTTCTTGGAGCCCAGACAGTCGTACCTGTTCTCGCGCTCGGCTGACACACAGACCTTGCCGTCCTTCACGCGCACCTTCACCTGGTCTGGCTCGAAGCCGCACACGTTCACGGAGCCCAGGATGTTGCTGCTACAGCACGAGGAGGCCAGGAGCCGGTTGGTGGTTCTGCGGAGCCTGGGGATGAGAAAGTGGGATGAGGCTCAGCCTGATTCAGATGCAGCCTGGCCAGCGGGTCCTTTTCTTTTTCCTTTTGAGCCAGGGTCTTTCTGGGTGACCCAGGCTGGCCTCGAGCTCTCAGCGATCCTCTTGCCTCAGCCTCCCCAGCGCTGGAGGCATGTGCCTCAGGAGCCCCATTGTCCTACAGGTCAACTTCTGCTGACAACAGGTAGGTGAACACATCCAGGCGTGAGGTGCAGGTTCGAACCCAGCCTAAACAACTGAGCAAACCCTCATCTCAGTTTCAAACTAACAAAACGGGCTGGAGCTGGGGTTCAGTGCTCCCTGGGTTCAGTGTCTGGTACCATAATAAATAGGTGAATGGAAAAAAAAATTAAGGTCAGGTGTGGTGGTATACACCTATAATCCCAGAAAGCTGAGTCAGGAGGATTGCTGGGAGTTCAGGGCCTGTCTGGACTACGCAATGAGACCCTGTCTCAAACAAAAAGTCTGCACTAGGTTGCAGTGGAAATGTGGACGCTGGACAAGCAGGAAACCCTGCTAATGGGCATGGTGCTGGGCTCCTGTGGTCACTGCGAGAGGGACAGCAGTTTGTAGGCTCAGCAGAGGGCGCCGCAGGCCAGCCCGGCAGTGATGCGCAAGTCACTTGGCTTCTCTGTGCCTTGGTTTCCCCTTTGTGAGCGAGGACGATGAGCCTCCTAGCTTCTGGCTGCTGCGGGCTCGGCTGAATGAGCGCAGCGCTGGGCGTGTGGCAGGGACATCAGCTTGTTTCCTGCACTGTGTCTGGGACCGCTGCTCAGGCATCACGCAGTCCAGGTGCCCAGAGACCATGGCCATGGCCTTTCTGTTTTAAATGTCCCTTCCTGTTGTCACACAGGTCACATGGGGTCACTGTGGAGAAGCCAGGAGAGATAGAGGTACGAAAAGCGGGCCCTGGGCCCCAGGAGGGGACAAAGCCAGTGGAAGAGCTCTGCCTAGTGCCCTGGGCTCCTGTCCCCAGCACCATTCAGGAACAATCAATCAGTGAATCACCCACAGCTCGCACCACACCCCCCGCGTCAGGGTGAGACTGTGCTTCTGCGTGCCCACAGCAACACTTTCGTGTGTGTGCTGTGAAATTATTTTGTTGGGTTTGGTGTGGTCCTTCGAGACAGAGTCTTGCTGCGTCATCCAGGCTGGCCCTGCACTAGTGGCAATCCTCCTGCCTCAGCCTCCCTAGTGCTGGGAGGACACGCATGTGCTCTGGGGTCTAGCCCACTCTGTGTATTTTGTTACCGGGTTTTCCCCTTTTCTTCTTCTTGCCATGACAGCTCCTTGACCTGCAGTGACCACTCAGGGTCCCCTAGCTGAGGTCCCTGGGAAGTGGCCTGACTCCAGGTCTCTCTCTCCTGCAGAAGGTGGTCAGAAGCGCAGGGAGGGCTTTCAGGAACTTGCACTCTGACTCCTGCCTGGTGAGGCGACTGACCCTCGAGGGCATCCAGCCCTGAGCAGGATGTCTAGCCGCTCCTCTCTCTGTCCCCCGCTTTCTTGCATTTCTCTTTCACTCCGCTCCCGGCTTCTCCTTCTGGTCAAAGGCACTCGGCAGGAAGCTGGGGGGAGCCAGGCAGGGAGCCAGGCAGGGAGCAGGTCCCTTGGCCATGCAGGTGTCTGTCCCATCCCTGAGTTCTGGGCCTGGGCAGGGCTGAGCCACAGGCTTCTAACTTGTCCTGCAGGGCCGGAGAGTAGAGCGAATCCTCTTCTTGGGTCCTTCCCACAGGCTGCCCATCATCCAAGTTTCAAATGACCATGGCTGGAGGCCCCTAGCAATGAGCTAAGGTCTACGGGGAGGCTGCACTCAGGAGGATGAGGCAGGAGGATCACTGTGAGTTCAAGGCCAGCCTGGGTTCCAGAGTGAGTTCAAGGGCCAGCCTGGACTGCATGGCGAGACCCTGGGTTAAAAAAACAAAACAAAGACTGAAGACAACAGAATGGACAGGGTGCTTCCGCTGTGCTTGGCCCAGGTCGGGAGCAGCTCAGGGATGAAGCGGCAGTGCCAGAGTGAGAGGACATGGGGAGAGGGAGTCGCTGAGGCTGGGCTGGGGCTGGTGATGTTTTTGCTATATTCAGGGAGATGGAAAGTTGGGGTTCACAGGCAAAAGGCCAAGCTCAGGTCCAGCCTGCAGCCTCCTCCTGCTGGGCTGTTGGGAGGCTGTTTCCTCCAATCAGGATGTCGCATCAGAGACCCAGGAGGTCACTGGTGCCATTATCAGGAGAAGTCTCACCAGCAGAGTGGGGTCTCAGGACACGGTGCCAATGGCCAGGCACAGAGGGCTGCCCTCTGTGACTGTGGGACCAGCAAGTGGCCAGTGGGCACTGCAGTGTGCTGAGGTGGGGCCGGGACCCAGCCTTGCTGCCCACCTGCTTGGGACTGTGGCCACTGCAGCCCTGCGCCCAGGAGGCTCAAGTTCTGCCCCTGAGGAGCCCACACGAGTGCAGGTCCAAGCAGTAGGGTGGATCTGCAGGGGACCACTCTGTCCCAGCTGAGGAGGGGATGCATACCTGACCTGGGCAGGAAAGAGCCCAGAGCCTCTTCCAACGAAACCCACTGCTGTGAAGGGGCTCTATCCACCCACCCACCCACCCACCTACCCATTAGCACCCATGATCCATTCCTACCTGCATCTTACCTATCTATGTCCATCTTTTAAACAATATACTATATTTCGTGCAGTTTTCTGCACCTGACTTTTCTCACTTAAGACATCAATACCTAAGATGCCTCATCAAGCACCGCATATTATTCCTGTGTGTGGCTGTGGCCATAATTTGTCTCTCCAGGGTACAGGGCTTTCCACTGACTTTGTCATCAAAAGCAATAGATTAAATGGCCTATACAGACAGTGAGGAGAGGACAGCCTTTCCTACCAAAAAAGAAAACACCTCCTGCAGAGGCAGGAGGATCACCAGTTCAAGGACGACCTGAGCTGCAGAGTAAGGCACTGTCTCAAAAACAAAATACAACAAAATGTTGATCAGCCAGTTCAGTGAAGAACTTGTTAGTTTATCTGCATGGCCTCTCTGCAGTGGAGGGGCCACAAAGCGGTCTCTTCTAGGTGGGTGCTAAGCCCTGGGGCGGGGCGGGAGTCCCCATACAGCGGAAGGCCCGCCACCCCCAAGCCGGGCTCCTGGGTCTGATGGCTCCTCCTGCAGCTGCTGCAGGAGTCCAAATTCACACAGCAGCTTTCCACAGGACCACAAGACACATGGAGACGGCTACTTCCAAATGCCTCTTAACCATGCCTCTTTCTCTTTCTTTCTTTCTTTCTTTCTTTCTTTCTTTCTTTCTTTCTTTCTTTCTTTCTTTCTTTTTCTTTCTTTCTTCTCTCTCTCTCTCCCTCTCCTCTCTCTCTTCCCTCCCTCTCTCCTTCCTTCCTTCTTTCCTTCTCTTCCTCCTTCCCTCTCTCCTTCTCTCCTTCCTTCCTTCCCTCCCTCCCTCTCTCCTTCCTTCCTTCTTTTCTTCCTTTCCTCTCTCCTCTCCTCTCCTTCCTTCCTTCCTTTCCTTCCTTCCCTCCCTCTCTCCTTCCTTCCCTCCTTCCCTCCCTCTCTCCTTCCTTCCTTTTTTCCTTCTCTTCCTCCCTCCCTCTCTCCTTCTCTCCTTCCTTCCTTCCCTCCCTCCCTCTCCTTCCTTCCTTCACTCCCTCCTTCCCTCCTTCTCTCCTTCCTTCCCTCCCTTTCTCCTTCTTTCCTTCCTTCTTTCCTTCCTTTCCTCTCTCCCTCCTCTCCTCTCCTCCCCTCTCCTCTCCTCTCCTCTCCTCTCCTCTCCTCCCTTCCCTCCCTCCCTCCCTCCCCCTCTTTCTTTTTGTTTTCTGAGATAGGGTCTCACTAAGTACCCCAGGCTGGGCTCAAACTCAGCAATCCTCCTGCCTCAGCCGCCAGCGTGCTGGCTTAAACACTTGTGCACTACACGAGATCAATACCCCGTTGCTTTGTCCCTCATGAAAGTCCTGTATTTCACAAGCTGGCATCCTTGCTGTAAACCAGCACCAGCCCCGCCGACCTGCAGCACTGCCCTGTCTTTGGGGGATCTCAGCTCCTATCATGGGGCACTAAGCCCTTCCCTCTTCTCTTTCCTCAGTCCCCAGAGCCAGTATGTCGAACACTTCTCATCTTTTTTGTTTTGTTTTGTCTTTCTGAGACAGGGTCTTACGACGCAGTTCAGGCTGGCTTAACTTGGAGTGATCCTCCTGTCTCGGCCTCCCCAGTGCGGGGCTGGGGAGCGCTTGCCACCTGTCAAGCGTGCTCACTTCGCCTCCCCTCCTCAGCACCCAGGCCCCCACGCCCGCCTGGCCCACGGCCCAGCCCTCACCTGGCGATCTCTCTCTTCTCATCCTCGATGGCCCGGATGGCCTTGCGCTCCAGGCTGCGCAGCGACGGGCGCAGGCAGTACAGCTTGTAGTCGCACAGGCAGCAGGGGTAGACGTCGCACAGGCCGCAGGAGCGCGTGGGCTTGGAGTAGCACAGGCAGTAGGGGTAGGGGTGCAGGTCGCAGCAGCAGTAGGGGTGCATGTACAGGTCGCACAGGCAGCGCGTGCTGTACTCATCGATGCAGCGCAGCTGCCGCAGCTCGCGGTCCACCTTCTTGATGTCCCTCTTCACACTGTCCAGGAGACAACTCAGTGCAGCCATGAGTCACACCTCGTTGTTCAGTGAGTACCTCAGAAAGGGCACCCAGGGAAAAAAATTGCTCCACACTCCTTGGAGAGGTTGCTCTTAAAGTTAGGCACGGCTCACATTGATTGTGGACTTGAAGGCCGGCGCTCTGTGACCTCACCACCCCATGCGTGTCATAGCCTCCCGTTTCCGTGAGAACCGCCGGGTCACAAAGCAACTGTCAGAATTGTCCCAGGCTTCATGTCCCTCCCACCCATGGGTCTCCCAGGTGCCCTGGCTGAGTGTGTTCAGGGACAGGGTGGTGGCACTGGTGGCAGGAGTGTCCAGGCCCCTTCCCTCCACCACCCTGGGCCTGGTCTGTGTGCAGCCGGGCTCTCGTCCTCCAAGGTCTCTGGCTCCAGAAGTCTCCTCTGGTCCTCCTCCTCCTTTGCCCTCGATGTCCTTCATGTGTTCTTGGCTTTTTTTTTTTTTTTTTTTTTTTGAGACAGGGCTTCAATCTGCAGTTCACAGAGACACTCCTGTCTCAGGCTCCTCAGTGGAGGGCTGGCAGGCGTGTGGCCTTGTGCCCTCTGTCCTGTCGTGAAGTAGAGCACGGGGCGTTTGGGGGCAGGTGACACGGGTGTGGTGAAGGCACGTCTGCAGGCATGTTCAGGGCACACGGGGCCTGAATCCCACTGGAGCTGGTGAAAGGTGAGTCACCAGGGTCTTTTGTCCTGGCGGAAGCTGGAGTGAGAGGACATCCTCACCCAGGGTGTAGGACGCAGCAGAGGTGACCCAGGCATGGGAGAGGACAGGGCTCTCTGTTGCATTGTGTCTTTTTGATTTTTTTTTTTTTTTTTGTATTAGGAATCAAACTCAAGACCTTGTACTTACTAGGCAGGTGCTGTTCCACTGAGCTATATCTCTGACTCCTGCTTTGTCTTTTTGAGAAAGGGTCTCACTATGCAGTTCACACTGGCTTTGAGCTATAGTCTCAAGCTTGCAGAGATCCTCCTGACTCAACCTCCCGAGTACTGGGATTGCAGGTGTGCACCACCACGCCCAGCTTGGACAAGGCTCTCTGGTGGGGTCATAGCCACAGGGATGGCTGGGGTGCCCGGTAGGGTCATCATCCCCGTCTCCCAGCCATCTGAGCCGTGGCCCCCTCCCCAGTGGTTCCTGGGCGAAACTCTGTGGTCCCTCAGCTTCTCCAGCCTGTCTCCCGTCAAACTCCCCTCTCTCTGTCCTCTAAAAAGGATCAGGATCTGGGTGTGACGGTGCCCGTTGACCCCAGCACCCGAGAGCCTGAGGCAAGAAGGCTGCGACCATCCTGCCTTGAACACTGAAGGACAAAAGCTCACAGTGTGAGGTGGCCAGAGGGGTCTGTGCGACCCCCCCCCCCCCCCCCGTCACCAGCACTTGTTTCCCTGGTCCTGTGACTCTTGAAGGTTGCATCCCCTGTCCTATCCTTGCCTGGGATGGGATGCATGGACCCTCCTCTGCACAGGTGGTCTTCATGTCCCCAGCTGTGCTGCCCTGGGGGTGGGGCCAGACTCTGTGTGTGTGTCCACGTGCACACATACCTGCTGGATCACAGCACCTGGAAATACGATGTCCTGAGTCCTGCTGTCCCTTGAGCAGTGTCTGCCCCAACCTGCTGCACACAGTGGCAGCAGCCATAGCTCCCCCTGGGGCTGGCAGGGAGGGAGGGTCCTGCCACCTTGCCACCCCTGGGGCCAGACCATGCCATTACTGCTGCCCATGATCCCTCTGCCTCACCACTTCCAGCTGCTGGGGACGCCATTCATTGCGCCAGCCTGGCCATGTGGCTCTCGCACCTGAGCTGGACAGGTGACCCAGGTTGTGGGGCCTCAGGCCCAGGGCCCAGTGAGGGGCAGGGTCCTGGTGGCTCCCGGCTGCCCTCTGAAGCGGCCACTATGCGTGTGCTTCCACCGGAGCTGCCCCCGCCGGAGTTTTGTCCTGGTTTTCACTAAGCCAATGCTGGCAGAATTCAGAAGGAGCCTCTGAAATCCCTTCTTTTTTTGAGACAGGGTCTCATTAAGTAGCCGGGGCTTGCCTCAAACTCCCAGCAACCTCCCTGCCGCAGCCTCCCAAGTGAAGGGATGACAAGTGTGGGTCACAGAGCTGGCTCTAGCAATGTCTGTTTTAGGACTCCCCAGAATGGCAGCCCTGCAGTCAGAACTCTTGGCTCCTTCTGTTGCATGTCCTAGAAGCTCCTTCCTGGTGCCACACGGAGCAGGGCCAAGGGGGCCCCAGGGAACCCTGAAGGGGGCTGCTTCTCTGGCCTAGCGGTGGCCTCAGGGCAACCTCCACCTGTGGACTGGGCAAAGCCTCCTGCCAGGGGTGACCTGACTGCCCTCTTTCCTGCCCATTGCAGGGCTTGACCCACCTTCACTCTGAGCTGCGTCTGTGGCCCTTTGTATTTTGAGACAGGCTCTCAGTAGGTCACCAAGTCGCCCAGGCTGGGCTCAAACTTGCCATCCTCTTGCCTCAGCCTCCCAGAGTATTGGATGACAGGCATGGGCTGCAGGGTTGGGGGCAGGCGGCTCCAAGGCCTCCAGGTCACCCACGGCCACACCCTCCAGGCCTCCTGCCTCTGCTGAGGGCCAGGCTGGATGTGAAGCCACCTGGGGTGGGGTGCGGGCTGGGTGATGAAAGGCTCCCAGCTCATCCTCCTCTAATCTGTCACATCCAGGTGACTCCAAGGAGGCTGCCCAGATGACTCAGCCACACCACTGCCCCCCACCCCCAGCTCTTCAAGGAGCCACAATGCCACACTCCTGGGTGCTTGGGCTTCAGGTGCATGCAGGAGGAGGCCGGGGTAGTGCAGGGAGGCTCTCCTCTAACCAGATCCTGGGGAGTCCCCGGATGTCTGGGTGCCGCCTGGCGTAGTCTCTGGTGTGATCTTCCCCCAGGAACTCCTCAGGAGGAGGAGGAGGAGTCAGCTTCTTCCTCAGCTCCTTCTAAAAATAAATACCATGAAAAAATACTGTGTAGCTGGGAGTGGTGGCACACGCTTGTGATCTTGGCATTGAGGAGGCTGAGGCAGGAGGATCACCAAGAGTTCCAGGCCAACCTGAGTTACAATAGGGAGTTTAAGGTCAACTAAATTACAAATTGAGACCCTGTCTCAAAAAAGGGGAAAAATAGAATACAATTTTTAAAAGGGGGGGGGGAAGAAAACAGAAGTATGTATGTGGAAGTGAGGGCTGATGGGGGCCCTGCCCATGGGGGGACACATGGACACAGGGCCCTCCTGATGGTGACTGGGGCAGAGCCTGTGTCCCCTGGGGGCTCCGTCCCAGACTTTAACCCCTAGCTGAGCACTGCCTGAGCTGTGGTCCCTGTAACTCTGAGTACAGGGCAAGAAGAAAACAGGCTGGTTCTGAGGCCAAAAAGGTCCAAGGTGCTGGCTTCCCTGAAGTTAGGGAAGGCAGGTACCAGGTGCTAGAGACCAACTGGGGGTGTGGCCCAGGGACAAAGGACATCAGCATGGACCGAGTCAGCTAGTAGCAGAGGTACCAGCCCAGCTGGGTGCAGTAGCACACCTGTGATCGCCATGCTCTGGGAGACTGAGGCAGGAGGGTCTCAAGTTTGAGCCCAGGCTGGGCAACTAAGTGGTTTAGTGAGACTTTGTTTCAAAATAAAATAATAATAATAATGATAATAATAATTCTTAAAACCCTGGAGACAGAGCTCAACAGGAAAAGAAGGCCCTTGGTTTCAGGAATTTGAGGCTCAGTGTGTGGGGGGGTCTGGAAAATGAGAGTCAGGGTCACCATAATGGCTGGCCAGGAGGGACAGAAGTGCAGTGACCTTGTGGCCACCATGACCAGCCCACTTCCTGTAATGTGGTCACAGTGGCGCCTGTGTCACAGGCTTGGTGTGGGGCCCAGGTGGTGTTTGTGGTGCTGGGGCAGGAGGATCAAAAGCTGGGACCCAGAAGGGTGACTTAGTCACTGTCTCAAAATAGAACCAAAAAGAGGACTGGGCGGGTCTGTAGCTCAGTGCAAAGGCCTCCGGTGTGGTGTCCTGGCCCTGCCTGGTGTGCTCCGGCAGTGGCACAGCTGACCTCAGATGGGGGTCCAGGTTCGGGGTAGGGATGGCGGTTACCATGGTGACACCCACTGCCCCTGGCCCCCTTCACTGTGGGAAGTGCTGTCTTGTGATCTTTCCTCACAGATGAGGAGGCTGAGGCACAGAGAAGGCAGGCAGGCTCAAACACCACACAGCCAGGAAAGGATAGGGCTGGGATCTGGGCCCTCGAATCTGACTTCAACTGTCTGTGCTGGCCTGCTTGATTCCAGGCCTGGGATCTGAACCCGGGCCTCTCACCGAGCTACACCCCCAGCTTTTACTTTTAAGCTTCATACTCAGTTATATCCCAGCCCTTTTTTATTTAAAAGAAAAATTGTTTTATTGGTACCAGGAATCAAACTCATGATCTGACACTCGGATCTGCAGTCTTTGTTGCCCACTCTCCTCTAATGTGACTGGCCTTAGGGACAGCAGCTTCTGATCACAGGTGCAGGGTGCTCAGGACTCTGGTGGTGTCAGGCACCACGGGGGCTTTGGCGTCTGCTCTGGTGTTTGTAACGCAGCAAGGGCGGGGATTGAACCCCTGACCTTGTGAGGTTCCAGCTGGGGAAATGCTCACCCAGCCTGGCCCCAGGCAGCTCTGAGGGCTGATACACAGGCCTGGCGTGTGCCTCAGTGTCCCCTTCTGTGACGCAGGTCTCCCAGGAGCATGGGCAGAGTAAGCTCCAGGTGATGGAGCAGCAGCCACTGCTGGGAGGCGCAAGGAGCCTGAGAATGGCAACAGACACTTGCAGAGCAGGGCCGGTGTGTGGCGGCGGCTCTCGAGTGGGTCTGTCATGCTAACTTTGCATGACACACTCAACCAGCAAAAATACAGCCAAATACACGAAGACCTGGGGGTGGTGTGCCTGCAGTCCTAGCGCTCGGGAGGCTGAAGCAGGAGGATCACCAGGACTTTAAGGCTAGCCTGGGCTGCACAGTGAGATCCTGCTTGAGAAGAACAAAGGGAAACCAAAAAATCTCTGGCCAAGGGTCATCTGCTGATACTCATCTGCTGTGACATTTTATGTTTTTCCTCTTGTGAAATGTCCCATCATGCCATGGACGGTATGGTTTACTTCCTGAGAGTGAGGCAGGCCCTACACACACACACACACACACACACACACACACACACACACGCAGTCACCTGCAATCTACAAGGCGTTCAGTTGCATGTTAATCTATAACTGATTTAAAGTACACGTTGAAAGCTGGGGCTACAGCATAGCCAAACGAGCACCTGCCTGTCCCCCACGAGGCCCTGAGTTCAATTCCTGGTACCAGAAAACAAAAACCAAAACCAAGATAAAGTATAGGGGAGGCCAGGTGTGGTGGTACACACCTGTAATCCCAGCACTTGGCTGAGGCAGGTGGACTGCTGCAAGTTCGAAGCCAGCCTGGCTACTTAGTGAGTTCAGGGGCAGCCTAAACTATATGGTGAGGGCCAGAGGTATAGCTCAGCAGACTAAGCGCTTGCTTAGGTAAGTGCAGGGGTCAGAGTTCGATCCCGGGGTCTGCATGCTGCGCTGGCCCCGCTCCCGGGGCGCGCTGAGCTGGTGACGGAGTCTGGGCGTGGTGGCACTTGCCTGTAATCCCAGGACTAG
>NW_004524724.1:4943457-4949769 GCF_000260255.1 Octodon degus
TATATCCCAGCCCTTTTTTATTTAAAAGAAAAATTGTTTTATTGGTACCAGGAATCAAACTCATGATCTGACACTTGCAGGCAGGTGCTGTGCCACTGAGCTATGTCCCTGATCCAAGAGAAAGAATTTTTTGAGACAGGGTCTTTCTATGTAGCTCAGGCTGGTCTTCAATTCACATTGATCCTCCTGCCTCAGCCTCGCAAGAACTGTACAGTTTTAATCAAGCCTATCCGTTGGGTGGATGGCTCTTGTGGGTTCACCCTAATTATAGGGATCCGTTGGGTCTCTCAGTGTGACCCATTGAGCCCCTGGAAGAACTATGGCTGGAGTGAGGAAAAGGTAGACAAGAAGAAGGGAGCTGGGTCAGATGGTAGCTCATCAGCCTGGCTGGCCAGCAGCCCTCAAACAACAGTAGGGGCAGTAGGGGCGTTTATTTATACCTTTGCAAAATTGCAAGACACAAGGTTGCCTAGCGACCAATAGTCCACAAAGTTCAGGCAGGATGTCTTTCTCAAGACTGTGGTAGCGAGACCGCTTCAGGCACTGAGGCCTCATCCTGCCCTCCCACATAGGATCAATTTCCAGCTTGAGCGGCTCCCAACACCTGGCTGCTCTCTGTCCTTTGTAATAAGCTGGTAAACTCCAGTCAGTCCCTGCCTGAGTCCTCAGAGCCATAATCCAAAATGTGCCAGCCGCAGCACGCCCAGAACCTGGATCCACACCGTAGGCAGAGCTTTGTGTCGTGGAGCTGAGCAGGGTCTGGCACCAGCTTCCGCAGATGGGGTCAGAAGTGGCCTGGGGGCCCAGGTGTGGGCCGGACAGGCGCCACAGCCCGTGCCCAAGGCTGCCAGAGCAGGCACAGCCCCAGGTCCTCGCGCAGCTCGGCTCACGCAGGGCGGGATCCAGGCCCAGCAGACTCACACTGTGCAGGACACCCATCCGGCTGTGGCCAGTGCATATGCAAAGCGAGGCGCTGGCCCTGTGCTGGTGGGGGTGCTCGACGGTGGGCGGGCCTGCAGGCTGGGTTCATCACTGGGTGCTTCGGGACTTTTTTTCCCTATCTGCAAAATGGGAGTGGCACACTGGTGGCTGTGGGTGCCAGTGGTGATGGGCACAGGCTTCTCAGCTCAGGACTGTGCTGGGCTCAGTACGCACCTCTAAATGCTAAGTACTCCCCCACGGATGGGACCCTGCCCCTGCCACTCTGCCCCTAACCACACTGCACAGCCACGGCCAGGCTCAACTTGGTTTGGCTTTCTCCTCTCACTGAGCTACGTCCCCAGCAACCTTCATCCTTTTTAATTTGAAGCAGGGCCTCAGGGAGTCTCTAAGTAGCCCGAGCTGGGCTCTGCTGTGGGATCCTCCTGCCTCAGCCTCCCGGGGTGCTGGCATTACAGAGGTAGGCTACCACACCAGGGTTCTGCCTCCTCCTTGGATGTAGGCTGCTTCAGCAGCATGTGGGCTGCCCTGCAGGTGGAGGACCCTGCTGAGGCACAGGCACTTTCTGATGCCTGCACTCGAGGTCTGAGCCACATCCAGGCCACAGCTTCTGTCAGATGAGGCAGGGCCTTTGGGAAGCAGGTGGACTTGGGAAAGGAAGGCTGGCCTGTGCTGGCCTCGGGGGCAACACCTCAGTCATCCATGCTCTATGTCTTGAAAAGAAACCAGGGAATCTACAGTGCAGGGCTCCATTCCTTGCGAAACAAATTGGCCTAGAAACCGTTGCAGCTCCTGCCCCTCCTGCCCAGCCTTGAGTCCCAGCGTGGCTGCCGCTGCGTGCACCGTTCCTCCTGGCTGGGCCTATGTGAGTCTGCGCTCTTGGACTTGGAGCCCATTTTCCGTCCTCTGTGACCTGGCACAGGGGTGCCTACACATCTGCATTTTCTTGTTTGGACTCCTGATCCTTGCTCCCAGGGATTGTGCTAGCTCCACACGGAGATCTGTGAGCCTGTCCTTGGCCTCCTTTTATTTTTTTCTTTTTTATGTATTTGGTGTTCTCTGTGGCTGGCTCAGTGCTCCCGGGGCCGGTGCGGCCTGTGGTGCCAGGGATTGAACCCTGGTCCCTGCACGTGCCTACACAGGCGCTTAGTCTGCTGAGCTATCTAGGGCTGGGACGCTAATGCAAGTGCCCTGGGTGCCAGGGCATTAGCGTCCCAGGAATGCCCTTGGGGTTACCACAACTTGTCAGATTGCACATCTCATATATCCTCTCCTAGTTGCAGGGACAGAGGAGGTGTCCCCAATTCTGCTGCTCCCAGGAGACATTCTGCTGACTTCCCTTGGAGGCCCGGCACACAAGTTTAGTCCAAGTATGCTCAGGCTGGTGTTCTGAAAGAAAAAAAAAGACGACCTGCTGCTCTAATCGTCACAAAATCAAGGCGTGGAGCTGGGCACGCCTGAAATCCCAGCACTCGGGAGGCTGAGGCCAGGGGATTGCTTGGAGGTGGAGATCAGCCTGGGCTACAAAGTGAGCTCAAGGCCAGCCTAAACTACATAGCAAGATGCTGTCTCAAAAAGCATCCATAAAAAAATAAAATTAAATTAAATATTAGAGAAATTACAGTCAGATTTCCAAACAAGCTAGTTGTATGGATGTGGCTGTGGTACTTGCTCCACCATCGTTACCTCCCCAGTCAGACCAGTTCAGTTAGCAGGATAATCAACTTCCTTCCTTCCTCCCAATTCCAGATCAAAAATAAAGCCCATGAGAGCTTAAAGTGGGCCTGGAACTCTGAAGTAGGGGTGGCTGGGGCCCAGGAGCTCGAAGCCAGCCTGGTTATTACAGTAAGAGCCAACCTCTAAATAGAAACAGAGCAACAAGAAAAGGCAGCATACACTGATTCTGAGTGGGGCGGTGGTGTTCACCTGTGACTGCAGCACTTGGGAGGCTGAGGCAAGAGGTTCTTGAGTTCAAGGCTACTATGAGGTCCTACTTTTTTGAACTGCTGTAATTTTGTTCTAATGCAGCTCTGGCATGCCTTGGCCTGTGGCAGCGTAACTGCCTCTTCTGCCTGCATCTTCACAGGGCTCGGGCCCCTCCTTGCTCTTCCAAGGTCGCCATCACGAGACACGGGCTTGCTCTGATGCGGGGTGCTCACACCTCCAAGCCCACCCCTCGCCCTCTCTTAGGTAAAAGCCACACCGCTTGTTCTCTGTGAACAAACTGAGCTGCCCCAGCTTCTGGCTTCCCTAAGGCAAAGAGTGAAATCTCAATAATAAGAGGGAACGAGGAGAGTTTTGACTTTATTTATTTGGTACAGGGTCTCATCTCACAGCTTGGACTCGTAGTGATCCACCTGTTTTCAGTCTCCCCAGCGCTGGGATTACAGATACGCACCACCACACCACACCGAGACTTGGTCTCTGCCTCAGCGCCAGGGCACAGGGCTGGTGTGGCATGCTAGGAACTTTTATTGGAAGTTAGAAAAGAAGCTCTGGAGGGATCCCAGAAAGTGCCACGCTGCGTGGCCTCTTAGGGCAGCGAAGCTGTGTGGGAACTGATCAGTGACCTGTGGCTACCCCTCATAGGTGGCTGTGGGTTTGAAACGACCCGTTAGAATTCAGGTGCTCTAACCTCGATACTCAGCACACAGAATTTAAAAGAAACAGATTGCAAAGAAAAACCAATTCTTTTGCAGTTTTAGCTTCCTGAAAACTTGGGTCCATGGTGGGGAGCGAGACACTCATTCCTTGCGGCCTGAGGACCTCCCTTCTCTGTCAGGTCCCAGCCACTGTGGCTCTTCCCTCAGTTCTTGTCAACCTGGCCAATCACATGGTGCTATCTCAGGCCCGGTGTCAGGTTCCCAGAGCACAGATTTCCTGCAAGATGTGACAAGCCATGGTTCACGAGGCAGGCTGATGATGGCCGCTGCAGAGTCGGGAAGAAGCCTGGAGCAGGTCCACAGATGATGGGCGAGCGCCAGTCTTCAGAAGCTGGAGGCCAGCCTGGGCTACATGGTGAGAACCTGTCTCAAAAAAAAAAAAAAAAAAAAGGAAGGAAGGAAGGGAAGGGAGGCTTTCTCCTTTCCCTTTTCTTCCGTCCACCTCCAAGCCTGCTGTTAGTGCTGTCATGTGCAGGTGGGGCCTCCCCTTCCGAGAGTCCCTGGCCCACACATAGCTAGACTGCACTCAACACTCAGGGGTTTCCTACTCAGGCCTCTCCCCAGTGAGCTGCACCCCTACACTAGCCAGTCCCAGGCCTGTTACTGGCCGGGCTTACTGCTTAGATGCATGAGTAGTCACCATACAGGGGCTGAGATGCTCCTACAGCTGAGACAGGGAACTGAGGGCCACCCTGCCTGTAGCCCAAGGCTCCCATGGGCAGGAGTGTGTAGGAGGCGGCAGCGGAGGCACAAAAGGATTATGTGAAAAGCTTGGAGGGTTCGCCTCCAAAGTCAGTGCAGGCCAGGAGTAGCGCTCTGGGCTGGGTTGGCTGTTTCGTGGGGCCCGTGGCTTTTGAATGGTGATGGGGTGGGGGGCTGTCCCTGCTGCTGCAGGTCACCCTCTGGCAGGCTTTGCTAGGACTATATCTGAGGCTCGCTGTTTCCCAGGGCAGAGTCTGTAGCAGAAATGTTGCTTGAGGGAACAGCGTGGCCCAGAACCCGTGGACGGCTCACTGGATCTTTAAGCCTTAGGAAGGTCTTGGAATAGTTTCCTGGGAAGGAGGAATAAGGCTTTTGTGTCCTGAAGCTGCAGCTTTTCCTAACAGTACAATTTGTTTCGTTTGTTTGAGACAGGGTCTTAATATGTAGCCCAGGCTGGGCTCAGACTCACAGTGATCCTCCTGCCTCAGCCTCCCGAGTGCTGGGATGATAGACATGCATCACCATTCCTGGCTAAAAGTACAGCTTTAAAATGTGGATTTTCCTTATCTTCTTCCTACCTACCTTTCTTCCTCCCAATCGCAAGCGCTATTCCACACCTGCAGTCCACTGACTTTGCTGAGGCGCTGTGAGGCGCACAACGGACGAGATGGGGAAAGGCTTCAGATGCAGGACTTATGTGGACTAACTCCACATGGCGAGTACCTCCATCATGGGTTGCAGACCTGTACCAGTGACAATTTTGTTTAATCTTTTGTTTATTTATTTGGTACAGGGTCTTGCTGTGCATCTTGGACTTGTAGTGATCTTTCTGTCTCAGCCTCCCTAGTGCTGGGATTACAAGCATGCACCACTACACCTGGTTTCAGTGACTGGCATGGTGTGCCTGGAGTCCCAGGGCCAGCACAGCATGCAGTACTGGGGATTGAACCTGGGTCCTTGCTCTTGCCAGGTGGGTGCTTAGACCATTAAGCCATCTCCCCAGCCCCTGAAAATAATTTTTAAAATTTGAAATGCAACTGATAAGCCAGGAGTGGTCACCCACACTTGTAATTCCAGCACTTGGGAGGCTGAGGCAGGCGGCTGGCAAGAAGCTCCAGGCCAGCCCAGACTACAGAGTGTGTTCAAGGCCAGTCTGAATGTAGCCAGACCCTGTCTCAAAACCAAAACCAACTATTTGCTGACCCTAACATAGAAAGCTTTGTTAGGATCTAGCCTTAGGAAATTCCCAAAGGTCAAAATACTTGGGAGTCCCACTGAAGTTCCTGCTCAAAGGAGCCTGGATTTCCTGTTCCTTACTATTTTGATCAGGGTTCTGGAGATGGAAGGGCAGTTCCCGGGTGGGATATGGGGGTGCGGGGCAGTGGCAGGGGGCTGGTACAGCGGCCCCTGTTGCATCTACTCCTGGCTGCTGTTTGTAAACAGGTGCTGCCTGTTTTCAGAGGATCCCTCCCAGAGTTGCCCAGGAGGACTCTGACAGAGCCCATCCTGTGTGGCTTTCTCCCTGTCACCCAGACAGGGTGTCCCCAAGGGGCTGAATCCAAGGGCAGAGTGGCATCTGCACCTCTTAGCTCCTCTAGCCATGGCCACTCTTGGCCCTGCTTCAGTCCTTGGCTGCACCTCCTCCCTCGGGCCAGCACACACACCAGGTCCCCAGGGAGTGCACAGTGAGACCTGTGTCACACAAGCACACAAAAAGATAAAAGATAAGACTGCTATTACTTTTTTGGTACCAGGAATCCAACTCAGGCCCTGAGCTTGTCAGGCAGGCGCTGTGCTGCTGAGTTATATCCCTGCCCCACACTGCTATTACTATTCAAAGGGAAAAACTACCAGGAAAATCGGTCCTTTAAAAACTTTCTTCTTGTGAAACTGCCAACCTCTGTAACTGCTTCATGGCTTTGTGGCGACTGCCTTGACCCCTGTAATCATGAGAGCGTAAGAGAACATGGAGGGCGCTGACTGCGCCAACCGGCAGGAACATTAGTCT
>NW_004524724.1:4950169-4950931 GCF_000260255.1 Octodon degus
CCAGGCTGGCCTGTCCCACCTGTTTCTGCCTCATATAAAAATGCTGGCTCATAGGCACTACTTGCCTGGCTTTTGTTGGAAGTTATTCCAGCCAGGACTTCCGGTGCAGAATATAGCTCTTCATGCCTCCTTCCTCAGCTGTTGTTCGTTTCTCAGGCGTGGTTTTGCTGCAATAATAGGACTTTGACATTGGGTAAGGTTTAATGTTTTGGTGATTCTGAGGGTCTTTCTCTATAAGCCAGGCTAGCCTTGAACTCCATATGCAGCCCAAGCTGGCCTCAAACATGCAGGGATGCTCCTGCTTCAGCCTCCTCGAGTGCTGAGATTGCAGGCACGTGCCACCACACCCCAATAAGAGCTTTTGCAAAAGAAACAAAAACTCCTCCTCCTGTTTGGGGGGCATGTGGCAGGACACTTGTGAAATACAACTGTTGGATGAAGTACAAGTTCAGCTGCTTTGGAGACTGGTCCGTCTTTGGTGAAGCTGAGTGTGTTCACACCCTATACTCCAGATGTTTTACTTCTGGATACTATAAAGCCATAGAAATGTGGACAGGTGAATGTGTAAACACTGCATTGTCTCCCTAGTGTGAGAAGCTGAAAGAGTAAATGTGATCCAAGTGTGCAATAGATATTGTAAAATGCGAAGAAACTGTTCAAAAGGAAAGAGAAACTGGTTTAAGGGAAGGGGAAAAAGGGAAAAGCAACAGGGAAAGATATGGGATGGTTAAGATAATTAGGCCGCTGATTTCGCTCAGGTTT
>NW_004524724.1:4958785-4960843 GCF_000260255.1 Octodon degus
CTGGGTCTCTAAATGCTGATATCTTGTACTCTGATTTGAATATAACAATACCCCATGTTGACCATTGTTACTTTCCTTTCATAGTTTCAGAATTTTGTTTTTTGTTTTTACAGTTTTGTTTTCTTTAAAATAAAAATTAAAGGGGGTTGGGGAGATGGATCAATGGAATAAGCGCTTCCCTGGCAAGCACAAGGGCCTGAGTTCAATACCTGGTCCCACCAAAATAAAATTAAAAAATAAAAAAAAAATAAAAATTAAAGCCAGGCATGGTGGTACACATCTGTAATCCCAGCACTCTGGAGGCTGAGGCAGGAGGATTGCTGCAAGTTTGAGAACAGCCTGGGCTACAAAGTGAGCTCAAGGCCAGCTTGACCTATATAGTGAGAACTTATATGTCCCTCTCTCAGACAGGAGCTTTCTTTCTCTCAATAAATCTATTCTGCTCATAAAAAAAGAAATGTAAATAGAAATAGTTCCACCAAGCACTTGTTCAGAGATGTTCCTAGTAGGTTGTTTTTTTCAGTTCTTTTTCTTTCTTTCTTTTTTTTTTTTTTGGCGGAACCGAGGATTGAACTCAGGCCCTTGCGCTTGCCAGGCAGGCACTTATTCTACTGAGCCATCTCCCCAGCCCAGTTAAAACAGTCTTAACATTTTTCCACAATAAAAATGTTTTCAGAACTGAAAAAAAAAAGGGGGCTGGGGAGATAGCTCAGTAGAATAAACTCACAATGTCCATACAGTGGATTAGTATGCAGCCATGGAAACGAAGAAGCAACTGCTACCTGCAACATGGTGAATGATTTTCATGAGCACAACTTTAAACACAAGCAGCCAGACACCAAGGAGCTAGCTCAGTGGCTGACTACTTTCCTCACACACAAGGCCCTGGGTTCACTCCCTAGCATCACACGTGTGTGTGCTGGCACACACACACACCACACACACAGACACACAGAGTAAAAGATGACACCAGACAAATGAATACAGTCTGCATGATTCCATATAAAGTTTGAAACTGGCAAAGCCAGCCAGTCATGGGGCTGCCTTGGGGCAGGAGGATCTCAAGTTCAAGCCCAGACTGGGGAGTAACTCAGGCTCCTGGCAGAAGGACCGTGCCTAGCCAGTGTCCCCAGGGCTGACGGAACTTCTACTCTAGCTCTTGCAGCCACCTGCAGCTGCTTATGCAGGCTTGGAGTAGGATGGCTCATACACTGACCAACTGAACACTGGCTGTGTGGAGTTGGTTTGATGTGATGCACAGCCGAGACAGAAACATCAGGGCATTTCTCTGGGGTGCTGTGGCTTCACTCTGAGGCAGTTTTATACGTGATAGCACTGTGGCCATAACCCACAGTGCACAAGGAACCTCCAGATGTCCCCAAACTTGTGGCAGTGTGATGCTTTTCTAAAAGTCTACCTCCAGGGCTGGGGATATAGCTTAGGGGCTTAAGTGCCTGTCTGGCAAGTGCAAGGTTGTGCGTTCAATTCCTGGTTTAAAAAAAAAAAAGTCCACCTCTACACAGGGCTGGCAGCACACACCTGTAATGCAGCTACTTAGGAGGCTGAGGCAGGAGGATCCCAAGCTCAAGTCCATCCTGAGCAACTGAGACACACCAGTGTCAAAATAAGAAAATACAAAGGCCTGCAGGTGTAGTTCAGTGTAAGGCCCTGGATTTAATCCCCAGTACTGTGTCCGCCCAGCAGGGAAAGAAAGAGGAATTGGACACAACCCAGAGTATAGGATAAATATCACTAGGCTCACGATGGTGTAAATGAAGGACCGAGTAGATAGGTGAGTATAAATGTGACCCCTCAGCCTGCAGGATTCCCCAAATTCCCAGGGACATACAAGCTGCCCCTCTCTGGAAGCTGAGGTCAACTCCCGCTGTTCTAGCTGCAGCTTCTTCACTTGGTGTGGTGGTGGGACAGGACCCCCACACTGGAAGGCACAGGTCAAGGTCAGCAAAGACAAGGAGCTGCAGAGTGTGGTGATGTGCATCTGTGAGCCCAGCACTGGGTAGGCTGAGACAGGAGGATCACTATGAGTCCGAGCACTTT
>NW_004524724.1:4961603-4975327 GCF_000260255.1 Octodon degus
GAAATGCATGTGCAGTGACAGTTGCCTAAAACACAGCCTTTAGCTCTGTGACCTGCTGTGTCCACAGCCCTGAGACCAAGTGCCCAGCAAGTGGAGGAGGGACACACTGTTGCCCATGAGAAAGCGCGCAGCAGTGGGCTGTAATCAGCTTGCCTCCTTCAACCAGGACCAGAGTGCAGGAGATGACGTGTGATTTGAATCTTTGCAATCAGGCTCCAGCTACACAAATACTAGTCACTGGATTTCAAGAGAAACATCTCGGAGAGCCGGGTGCATGAGGGAAGCTGAGGCAGGAGGGTTGCTGCGAGTTTGGGGCTAGCCTGGGTTGCATAGGCCCTAGGGACTACTTGGACTACACAGAGAGTCCCAAAACAAGCAAAGAAAGAGAAACATCTCAGAGTACCTGCAGGACCACCTCATTAGCTCTTTCCTCACAGGGCTGATTCTCTGGAAAGAAGGTGCAAGGACCTTCTTGTATGAAGGTGAAAATGGTGCTTGGCCCCAACTCAACTGGATGGCTCCACCTCAGGAGAGGGCTGAAAGGCATCTTTGGAGAAAGGACTGACTGGAGGTGTCTTGGAGAGTGGGGCTGGGTCTGAATGGCAGGGCAGGGGCAGCCTGAGCTTCTGGTACTAATGTACCAACGTCCCTCTCTCTTGCTGTCTCCAGCCCTCCACAGATAAGCTTTTTCAGGGATTTTTGCTTTGTATTGTTCGGTTTCATTTGTTTTGTTTAGGACAGGCTCTCACCCTAGTTCGGGTTGGTCCTGAACTCTCACAATCGTCCTGCCTGGCCTCTGGACTGGTTTGGTTTTTAGAGAGAGGGTCTTGTTACATCCCCAGGCTGACCTTGCACTCACGATCCTCCTGCCTCAGTCTCGTGAGTGTTGGGATCACAGATGTGTGCCACTACACCTGACTCATTTTTTATTTTATTTTATTTTATTTTTTGGTGGAATTGGGATTGAACTCAGGCCCTTGCACTTGTCAGAGAAGTGCTTATTCCACCAAGCCATTACCCCCCACCCTGACTCATTTTTTAATAAAGAGACTCTTAAAAATTTTTTTTTTTGTGGAACCAGGGATTGAACTCAGGCCCTTTCGCTTGCTAGGGGAGCGCTTATTCCACTGAGCCATCTCCCTGGCCCTGAAACTCTTTACAAATTAGTAAGGGGAAACTCAACCCAACTGAGAACCCGAATAAGCAATCTACAAAAAACAAAGACAAAAACAACTGGCTTTCAAAAATGAAAAATACTTACAACAGCCAATTCTTTTTTTTTGTATTTAGTACAGGGTCTAGAGGGACTACAGGGTCTCACTACATAGGCTGGACTTGTAGTGATTCTCCTGTTTTCAGCCTCCCAAGTGCTGGGATTACAGACATGCACCACCCCTCCCACTCTCAATTGCTGTCACGGAGCCCCGGCCACTGCACTCTGCCTAAGCAGACACTTTAGTCCGCTGAGCTATCTGGCCAGCCCTTAAACTAGGCAATTCTGAAGGGGGAATAACAAAGTGTACGGGAAATGGAATGTGAGCCCCAATTCAGGTCAGCTGCACAAGACCCGTAACGGTGAGGCCCAAATATCACTGCTTCCTGAGCTACACGGACTTGAGGATGAACAGTTAGGTTTCAGAGCTTTGCCAAGCTTGCGTTATTCATGAATGGGATTTATTTATTTATTTTTTTTTAAATTGAGAAGGGACTCACTATGTAGCCCAGGCTGCCCTCCAACTCAGGCAATGCTCCTGCCTCAGCCTCCCGAGGCATCACCAAGTTTATCTGGGCGTGCCGTTACTTGCTAAGCCTGGCCACCCTATGCCCAGAGTCAATGTTGCTTCTGCTGGCCCAGCATTAGAGGTGGACCTGGAGTGTTTGGAAACCAGGGAGGGAAAGCTCTGGGCCACAGAGTTGTCACTGCCTCCTCAGGCAGCTCACTGAGGATGTTCTACTCGCATTGACCTGAGGCTGTCCTTGTGTGTGGTAACGGGGATTGATCCCAGGGCCTTCGCACTGAGTTACTGCCCCAATCTTTTAATTTTCTTAATATTTTGAGACAGGATCTCAGGAAGTCACTAAGTCGTCCAGGCTGTACTCCAAATTGCGATCCTCCTGCCTCAGCCTCCCAGATTGCTGGGAGGACAGACCTGTGCTACTACACTGAGATACGTTCCCCTTTCTGCAGCTGGCTTCTGGGATCTACTCGGGATCTACTTCTGAGATCCCCTTAGGTGGGGAACTGACCCAGGGGGATCCACAGAAAGCCAAGTTCCAATCACTCAGCTATGGGTGCTCTGGCAGCTTTGCCTTCCTGGTGGAGCGTCTCCTCAGCTCCTCTGCAGAGCAATTCTTGTTTTGTTTCTTTGAGACAGGGTCTCTCTGTATGTCCAGACTGGCCTCAAATTTGAAGTGATCCTCCTGCATGCTGGAATGACAGACATGTGGCACCAGGCCCAGCTGAGGACTCTCTTGAAATCTCCCTGGTGGGGTCTAAGATGAGGGGACAAATCCCCTGGCCCAATGCTGGGAAGTCCAGCATGGTAACTCTCTTCAGCTTCAGCCCTGGGAATTCTCAGCTTTCTCTCTTGCAGATGGGAGGCTGAGGCAGGAAAAACCCTAGAAGTATCTCTTCTGCAAGCCCTGACAACATCTGGGATCCCTTTAGAATGTGGGTTTTCCTTGGAGTCTTCATTGGATCTCGACACCTGCGCATCTGTTTCAGTGAAGATAGCTCTACCATCACAGCCTGAGCCCAACCAGAGGGAGTGAGGGGGGCATGTGACAAATTCTTATCCATCTGAAAGGGGAGGCAGAGGAGAGCTCACAATTGCTAAGTCAAGAAGCAGTAACCTGGGCCTGCTGACCCAGCCACTCAGGAGGTGGAGGCAGGAGGATCAAAGGTTCACAGCTAGCCTGAGTAACTCAGCAAGAAGTTTGAGAAAGTCTAAGTTTTCCCTTTATGAAGGGTACTCAGGCATCAAAGTGAAAAACAGAAAAGCTGGGGTGCAGCCCAGTGGGAAGACCCTGGGGCCCAACGCCAGGAGCATATACAACACACGTAGACACACATGTGCATGCATGCATTTCCCCATATGTAGTTGTTCCCCATCCGTATTCCTCTTCTCTCTGAGGCTCTGTGTCCTTAGCGCATCTTCTGCGTGGGCAGTTGAGCTCATCTGTTCTCTGCCCCTTTGAGTTTGGGTCATTTGTCAGGGACCCATTTTGCAAATTCCTGCTGAGCCTGAGGCCTGTCTTCTCATGTGCTCTGCCAGAGACTTCTTGGAGAAAGTGTTGAATTTAGAGAGAGGCTAAGTTTTCCCTTTATGACTGGTACTGCGGCATCAAGTTTGAGTGCCTTCTAGCATTGGGGCCTGAAGAGTCCCTCCTGGTTTCCCAGAGGAATTCGAGTTTCACCTGTTACATGCAAGCCCTGACCCAGTTTGAGTTAATTTTCTGTATAAAGTAGGATACTGAGGTTGAGGCTCGTTTCTACTTCCTGTAATGTTTACTTACTGTAGGTCAAGTCTTGTTTTGTATGAAATCCAAGTGGCCCTATACTGTCCTGATTGCTGCAGCTGAGGACTGTCTTGCCTTCGTATGGACTGATTCCTCCCACTTCACTCTTCAAAATTACCTTAGCTATTTTTGTTATTTCTTAATTTATTTTAATAATTATTATAATGTAATTTATTTCTGTCTAGCTTTGCAGTCAAGATTGACCTTAATCTTACTATGTAGTCCAGGTTGGCCTCAAACTCAAGATCTTCCTGCCTCAGCCTCCCAAGAGCCAGGATAATAGTTGGGTGCCATTATACCGCCTAATTCTGTTAAGGACTTCTATGTCTGTGTTCATGGGGGACACGGCTTGCAGTTTTTTCTTCTTGCTCAGCTGTTGGTTCCATGCTGTTTGTTACATAAACGTGTCCTGGGCTCTCTTTGCCTATTGGCCTCCAGACTGCTCATTTCTGGGCCAAAGGATGTGGACGCCTGCTAGCCCCAAGCCTAGATGCCTGTGCTGACGGCTGTCCCAACGCTGCCCGGAGGGTGGGGGGAAGCGTGCATTCTGACCAGCAGCACCAGCACCCTGTGTCTCCCACTCAGCTCCAAGAGGCAGTGTTTGGCCTTGGGAACACAGTTGTGCTGTTGGCCCCCACCTGCCCGTTCAGGCCCTGTGGCTGGTGACAGGTGGGCATTTGGTGGGGATTCTTGTCTTTTCCTGGCTTCTCTGTATCTGTTGGGTCACCAGCTTGTTCTGCCCAAAGCCCAAAAGCAGGAAGCAAAGAGGAAACCTGGGAACCTGCTTTGTGCTGCTGCTTGGTCCTAGCATCTCCAGCAGATCTCCTCCGCCTCCTCCCTGCTGCCGCTGTTTTTTGTGGTGTTGTTTGGGTACTGAGGATCGAACTCACTCTAACCCTCTTCAGTTTTTGAGACAGGGTCTCCTTGTTTCCTATGCCTCCTTGAACTTGCAATCCTCCTGCCTCAGCCTCCTGAGTAGCTGACATTAGTATCTGTCCCTGTGCCTGGGCAGACTGGCTACTGGCCCCAGCCAGCTGTGCTTGTTTCTAGCCAATGTCCTAGGATCTTCTTCCCTGGCTGGAGCCTGGGCAAAGGGCATCTGATCCGTTTCCCAGAGTGCAGCGTGCAGGTAGCCCCTCACTGTGGGCAGTGAACGTGACCTACAACGTCCACGAAAGTATCCAGGCTGGTGCTTGCTGGCACCCAGGTAACCTCGGGGGCTGGGGCGCTCTGGACGCTGACTCAGCTGAGCCGACGCTAGATGGCTCAACATGAGGGGCGGGAGCAGCTAGGGCCAGGTGGAGAAGGGCTGCACAGTGGCCCACACGCTGCACGAAGCAAGCTCTGCATGAGTAAGCGTGAGCTTTGCCTTTGCCACCTCAGTCCACAGGTCTGATGGCTCAGCTGACCAGCTCCACAGTGTTGTCTCTGGCAGCAAGACTTGTCCTCTGGCTGGGATTTTGGCTCTCACATTTTATACGGATAAGAAATTTTCTTTTGAGACAGGGTCTTACTGTATAGCTCAGGCTGATCTTGAACTCACTGTAGTCCTTCTGCCTCAGCCTCCTGAGTGCTAGGAACGTAAGTCAGCGGCCAGCGCCACCACACAGGGCTCCTTCTGAAATTTCAGTTCCTACTTATTTTAGGGTGTGGGAAATGTAGCATCATCTTACTTTTTCTCTGTCTTTTTTGAGACAGGGTCTCACTATGCAGCTCAGATTGGCCTTGAACTCATTTTGTAGCCCAGCTGTTCTGGTACTCGCAATAATTCTTCTGCCTCAGCCTCTCGGGCGCTGGGATAGCAGGTGTGTGCCACCGCGCCCAGCCCAGTATCCTCATCTTTAAATCTGATGGCACTTCAATCAGCACACACTGTCCTCAACCTTGGAGGCTGCCACTACCCAGGTGCTCACCTGGCTCCCCTGCACCAACTGCTGGTCTCCAGCTGGCTAAGTTCAGCCTGTGCACTAGTCCCGCACGAGGGCTCTGTCAGGTAGCGGGAGACCCAGCCCCAAGGGACAGAAAGGTCACTGGTTGCTCATCTTGCTAGATGGCAACAAGGCTGTGTCACACGCAGACCTGGAGGCGCGTCAGAACCAGCTACTCAGGGCCTCAGGGACCCAGGCTCTGTCAGCTTCTTTTCTATCCTCTACCTACAGGTGAGACAAGCACAACCCATTTCCTCCATGACACCACCTAGGTGGAGAGCCCCACTCTGCTGCCAGGCTGTCACAGGCCTCAGCCTGCTGCAAGGAATGCTGGGAAAGATGGTAGGCTACAGGAGGCTCTGGGCTGCATAACCGTTAGTTCTGTTGGTGAGAAAGAAGGGCTGGGCAGAGGGAAATGGAAGGTAAAGGAAGAAAAGAGTCAAATTCAAAGGAAACGTCACACACTAGTGATATCAGCACTGGGGAGGCTGAGGCAAAGAGGGCTGTTCCAAGTTTGAGGCCAGCCTGGGTTACAGAGTGAGCACAAGGTCAGCTTGTCTCAAAAAAAAAATTCACTATAAATTACATAATATTTATAATAATGTCTGGGTCAGCTATAATCACATAATATAGTAACCCACCTAAAAACAACAAAATGAAAAGGTGTCACAGTTTCTAGCATTTAGTTGTTTATCTAGGAGTTTTTTGTATTTTTTTTGGTGGGACCAGGGATTGAACTCAGGACCTTGCGCTTGCAGCACTTATTCCACTGAGCTATCTCCCTGGCCCCAAAAATAGCAGAAGAATTTTTTTTTTTTTTTTTTTTTTTTTTTTGCGGCCTCAGAATGTCTTCAGGGCAGGTCTGGTTTGGTGTGAGTTCTGGGGATTGAACTACAGCATCCTGAGCCTGAATGCTTTGTTTAAGCAGGCACTTAAACAACTGAGCTAATGGGCAGACCCCTGTATTTTTAATTTAAAAAATCATTTACTTATTTATTTAGCACAGGGTCTCACTATGCAGCTTGGTCTCAAAGTGACCCTCTTGTCTTAGCCTCCCCAGTGCTGGGATTACAGGTGTGTACCACCATGCCTGGTTTTGGTGGCCACTCAGTGCACCTGGGGTTCTGCGGCCAGCATGGCATGCCATACCAGGGATTGAGCCCAGGTCCCTGCGCTTGCCAGGCAGGTGCTTAGACCACCATGCTATCTCCCCAGTCCTGTATAAGAATTTCTGAAAGGATGGTATCGTCATGCAGTTGAGGCTGGCCTTAAACTCCCAACAATCCTGCCTCAGCCTCCTGAGTGCTGGGATTATGCACATGCCACTATGCCCAGCTGTGGCACTGGGCCTCAGTTAGCAGGAAACAGATGACAGGACACATAGCCCTATAATACAGTGGCAAAAGGTGTCACCTGTATGTGTCCTACACAAATGGTGTAGGAGCCCTGGGCCTGGGCCTGGGCCTGTGTGGAGAAAGAGAGGTTCAGAGACTCAGAGATACACCAGCCTGGACAATTTGACTGCCCTGGGAAGCAGGAAAATGAGCAAGGTTTTGTGCAACAAAGTCCCCAGAGAGCTGGAAGTGCTGACACATGCCTATTATTCCGGAACTAGGGAGGCTGTGGCAGGACTGACGTACGCTCAAGGCTGGCCTGAACTACAGAGCAGGATCCTGTCTCAAAAAACAAAACCCCCCAAAAAACCCCAACACCTCACAAAGGTCATTTATACACAGTGGAATACTACCTTGCCATAAAGGATAAACTGGAGTTACTTGTAGGAAAACAGATGCACCTTAAGACCATCATGTTAAGTGAAATAAATGAGGCACTCAGCTTAAATATTGCCTGGTTTCTTTCATATGAGAAACCAAAAATATAAAGGGACAAATAAACAAAATAGTAGGAAGTAGGCGGTGATCTTTTACAGATGGGCAGGGGATCAGGAGACTGAGGGAAGGGGAGGTGAAGGAGGAAAACAATGAAGATGCTCCGCACGGGCCTGGTATAGCGGTGCACACCTGGCATCCCAGCACTTGGGAACTGGAAGGAGAATTTCCTTCTTTCTTTTTGCATCTTAGGGAAGGGCCTACAGGGTGTTCAGGGTCTCACTACTAGATCTGACTCATAGTGATCTGCTGTTTACAGCCTCCCAAGAGCTGGGATTAAGGCACATGCCACCACACCCAGTCTTAATTGCCGGCTCAGAGCGCCCTGGGTGGGGGCAGGGCCTGCACAAAAGGCCCGGGGACTGCACCCCAGGAAACTGCGCCTGCTTGAAGGTGCTTTAATCTGCTGAGCTGTTTGGGGGGCCCTGGAAGGAGAATTTCTGTGAGTTTAAGGCTAGCTAGAAATATATAGCAAGACCCTGTCCCAAAAAGCCAAACCAAACCCAGTCCAACCCAGATCAACAAACCTTCCCCAACAACAACAGAAAATGTAAGGGGACTGGTGAGATGGCTCAGTGGTCTAGAGCACCTACTTAGAGCAAGCTTAGCAAAGCACAGGGAACGCGGTTCAGTCCCCCAGCACCACATGCCAGCCAGCACCGCCCCCTGGTGGGCTGAGCTAGCCACACACACACACACACACACACACACACAAACACACACACAAATAAATAAAATTAATTAAAAAAAAAACCCAAAACAATAACAACAAAAAAGATGCCCAGCATGTCTTCCTCAAATGGGAAGGGGATTAAGAAATGAGAGGGAGGAGAAGAAGGGATCAGGAAGCACTGTGTGCAAGGATCAAGTCCCCATGAGGAGCACAAGCATCCTGTACTGAACACATGAACAAACGTATCAAGTAGGATGTGGTGGTGCACACCTGTCATCCCAGCATTCAGGAGGCTGAGGCAGTAAGACCTCTGTGAGTTTGAGGCCAGCCTGGCCTACACAGTGAGTTCAAAGCCAGCCCTGCACATAGCAAGATGCTGTTTCAAAAAACACCCAACAAACAAAAAACAGGGAGAGAAAAAAGAATAAAAAAGTGTTAGTGGTTTTTAGGGCGCTGGAGTCCCCCTTTAAAGGTGATTTCTAGGTTCTTCCTGTCCTGAGCAAAGAATTGGTCAAGACTATCGCAAACAGTAGCAAAATTTTATTAAAGGCGGGAAAAGAAACAGCCTCTGCAGTGCGAGTTCAGGCCACGTAAAAGTAGGAAAAGAAATGCACCCTTGGGCATGAGGGCTGCCACCATGCAAGAGAACAGTGGCAAAAACTTGGTGTGGACATCTCGTGTCCCTCACTCCTCAGGATGACATCAGGTCTCCAGCATCCCATGGAAGACCTGCTGGAGTTCTCAGGAGGAGTTTGCACTCAGGGCCTTGGGAGCAGTTCTGCCCTGTGCCCTGGGGCTTCCCAGCCAGCTCTTCCGTGCCCTCATCTCCTTTCTCCTTTCTCCTAAGGGGTGGGAAGTAGCTCTGTGGTAGAGTTCCTACTGTGGTGGAGTTCCAGACAAGAGTGAGACTGTGGGCCCCAGCCCCAGTGTCACACACACACACACACACACACACACACACACACAAAACATGGGTGGTTTCATTTTCTTTACAAATAGAATCGTGATTAGTACTTTAAAATTTACAAAGCTTTTGTTGGAGGGGTTCCTGAGGACTCAACCATGCTGCAAGGATGTCCTCCCCTGGAGTCGCTGGGGTATCAATTATCCCCACAAGGTGTGTGGTCCAGCCCCACGCCTCCCCATCTCCACCCCACCATTTCACTCTGGAGCAGGCTTGTTGAGTCTGGAGTTGGGATCTGTCAGGCCGAAGCCAGGTGTGTGTAACTGCAGCACTGGAGGCTGAGGCAGGATTGCTGCAAGGGAGAGGTCAGCCCAGGCAATCTCATGAGTTTTAGACCAGCCTGAATTACACAGTCAGACCCTGTCACAAACAACAAAAAAGGATTCTACCAGGAGGGATGACAGTACTCCAGAACGGAGTCTGCTGAGTCATACCCTGCAAACATCTTACACAAATCTGCCAGAGGTCAGCAGCTCTTGAGAACATCCACAGAGCTGGACTCTACTACACCTCATCGGAAGCCAGAGTGGCTCTGCACACCAGTAATCCCAGGACTCTTGGATACCAAGGCAAGAGGATCACAAATTTAAGCTCAGCTTGGGCTGAGTAGAGAGACCCTGTAGCAAAGTAAAATAAAAATGTTTGAAAGGCCAGGAATGGAGCTCAGTGAGTTCAATCCCCAAGCACCAGAAAAATAAAATACAACTCATCAGAACCAAAGGCCCAGAAGGAGCTCTACTTTGTAAGTTAAGAAAATGATGGGGCCGGGGAGATAGCTCAGTAGAATAAGCGCTTGCCTGGCAAGCGCAAGAGCCTGAGTTCAAGCCCCAGTTCCGTCAAAAAAAAAAAAAAAAAAAAGAAAATGATAACCAAAACTATGAAAGTTAATTCTCTGATGACATTATATTCTGGGAGGTTACTGAAGTTGCTGATGATTAAAGGCACTATACAACCCCAGTTTCAGAGCTGTCTTGTGATGCTACCTAGCGTGAAGCAGACAGGATGTGGTTAGCTGATCGTTTGTTCACTAATAGAAATAGGCACAGGAAGACCTAGGGAGAGGAGCTGGGAGTCGCCGCAAATCAGCGGGCACCTCACGACTCACAGGCTAGCTATCCATGTTAGCGATAGAAGTGTGTGGGGGACGGGAAGGGAAGGCCAAGCAGAGGTGCCGCGGCAACGTGGAGGGCACTTAGGCCAGACTCTCTGCGTACGTATGGAGTTTCTGAGGAATTATTTTAGGCCATACTCCAGGACAGGAAATGCAGATTAGACTGGCAGCAAAATGAAGTGCCAGGGGTCAGGCTCGAGGCAGTGAGGCCTGGCTCAGGCTCAGCGACAAACAGAAGCAGGTGGACAGGACAGTGGAGCGGAAACGACAGCCCTGGGCAGCTGTTGGGATGTGGGTGGAGGCACTTTCTCAAAAAGAGCAAAACAAAGAATTCAGCGCCAGCCTGAAGTAGGTAGTGAAGCACCGGCTCAAAAAAGACACACACACACCTCCAAAAAGGCCAACAACAAGCCCCTAAAGGACTCAGGTTTATCCTTCTTTTTGAAGGGTCTGGCTAGTCTTGAACTCACAATGGCCCTCCTTCCTCAGCCTCCCAAATGCTCGAATTATAGGTGTGCGCCACCACTTACCGGCTTATCCTTTTTTTAAAAAAAATATTTAAAAAGTTTGCCCTTCATTCCACTGTATCGATGCCACATTTTCTTTATCCATTCATCTCCTGCTAGGCTGTGCTGTGGTTTTGTCTAGGTGTCCCTCAGCCCCATGCAGTCAAGAGGTGGACTTGTAGGTTTTGTGATTAACTCATGATCCATGGGGATTATGGGTATGAGTCCTACACCCAGCTTGGGGCAGATAGCCTGAATGCAATTTAAGGGAGACAGACTTGCTCTCTGCTGCCGCTACTCCTCCCATTTGCTCTCTTGCTCTTCGCCGTCACCATGAAAGGTTGTTCTCTGCCTTGCAGTCAGCTGAGCATGGACTGAAACCTCCAGTAACTGTGAGCTAAATAAACCTTTCCTTCCTTCATTTTGGGTGTCAGCTATTTGTCCCAGCAATGAGAGAAGAGTAGCCGAGGCAGAAGTTGGTACCAGAGAAGTGGGGTCATTGCTGTGACTACATGACCATGTGGATTACAAACTTTTCGGAATGGCTTATGGGAAGAGATAGCAAAGTTTTGGAGATGGTGTCTACAAGAGAAGTGCTGGAACAGCTTTGGCTGTTCTGCATGGGAGATTCTGGTCAGAGCTCAGATTAGAAGGCTGATAGAAATCCTGCCTGTAAGAACCAGGCTGGGGAGGTTTCTGCTGGGAAGAAGGACTGCATTGGTTGTTGGACTCCAAAGGATGTGGGTTTTGGCTTGGCAGAAAGTTTGTCTGCATTTTGCTTGTGTCCAGAGACTTTGCCTGAGACTGAGATTAAGCGCAAGAAACTGATTAATCTCACAAAACAAATGTCAAACCAGTTCAATATTGAGGGAGTGGCATGGCTATTGTTGGGGGCTTTTGGTCAGATTTATGTTGAGGGTCAAGATAAAGAGTCCAGAAGGATGACTTAAAAATGCTGAGTTTGGCCAGAAAGGAAGCTCCAATAAAGCTGTGGAGTGTAAAGATAGAACTGAAAAGATCTCCATTGCCAAGAAGGAACAAGAGAATGGAAAGGATGGCCTGAGGACATCACTGGCGGTGGCAGGTCTCCACCCTTTGCAGCCTCAGAATTCCAAGGGAGATGGACTTTGCCTTGGGCCAGCCACAGAGCCCATGTTCCAGAAGGCAGGAGTGGCCACACCAGGCTCCAGAATGGCACAGACATAAAGAATTGGTTCCTGGGAATCAGGGTCCGAATGCTCAGCAATCCAGGCACTTGACCCCTATGCCAAGAGAGAAGAAAGCCAGGCTACTGCTCCAGCTGGCAGCAGACCGTGGCATCATCCACGTGGTGCTGGTTTCAGGTGCTTGCAAAATGCAGGAGTTCTGAGGTTAAGAAGGCTTCCAGCTTGATTTCAGACTAAGGCCTGGGAGGCCAGGCTGTATGACCCTAAGAGGGCAGTGTGTGACACACAGTTGAGAAGCCTATTCAGTGGAAACCCCAGAAGTTTGGAAAAGCCAGCAATGTGGATCATCTGAGGAAAACTGCAAGGAGGGAGCAAAGCTGGCCTAGGAAAGAAGACATGGGCGCTACCAGCAGAAGTGCCATAGGGGCAGAGCCACACGGAGCTTATGATTTGCCACAGACTGCTTAGGATGTTCCACATGGAACTATAGGACTTAATGTTTGCTCTTCTGGATTTTGGATTTGTTTTGGTCCTAATGCTTGGTATCCTGCTGTGTGTACGTTGGAAGTGTCTTAACTTTTTGTACAGGGGCTCACAGCTAAGAGTTTGCCTTAGCAAACCGAGATCTTGGAAGAGACTTGGACTGTTCAGCAACACTGAAAACTGTAGGACTTTGGCAACTCTTAGAGATGGACTAAAATGTCTTTTTTTTTTTTTTTTTTGAGGTGCTGGGGATTGAATTCAGGACCCTGTGCTTGCCAGGCAAGTGCTTATTCTACTGAGCTATCTCCCTGGCCCTAAAATGTCTTTTGCATAAAAGGATGTACAGGAGTCTTCGGGGGTCCAGGGGTTGAATGTTACAGTTTATGTCTAGGTGTCCCTCATCAGTCACGGGGCAAACTTCTAGAGTTTTTTTTTTTTTTTTTTTAAGAGTCTGTGATTAACTCATGATCCACTGGGATTATGGGTGAGCGCTGCTGGGATTATGGGTGTGAGTACTATACCCAGCCTGAGGCAAATAGCCTGAATGCAACTTAAGGGAAACAGACTTGCTCTCTGTTGCCACTCTGAAGAGTAACCAAGACATGAGATCATGAGATTCTTTTAACCCAGGAAACATTTCACTATGAAGCACCAGGTAATCATGTCCCTCAGGAGCACAGCTGTGCTTCAGGAGCATAGTGAAGACATCACAACCATCTTGGTGGATCAGTCAGATGAGGTTTACAGAGGTGAGGAGGCTGCTCAGAGCCATTCTTTGAGTAGCACAATATTTCATTAAAAAAATAAGCCAAGTGCTTATTACATGGGCTAGTGATACAGTGACTCAGCAGAGAGCAATTGCTTAATTGTTCTTGCATGAGGAAGACCATCCTTTCTTTTCTTTTTTTTTTTGGGGGGGGGGTGGTTTGAGACAGAGTCTCACTTTGTAATTCTGGCTGGCTTTGAACTCACTGTGTAGCCCTGGTTGGCAGTGAGCTCCCAGCAACCCTCTTGCCTCAGTCTCTTTTCCAGTGTGCAGCAACACCTCCTCCCCAACGGTGGTGCCAGTGACGTGAGTATGCCCATCCTTGGGAAGCTGTCATTTTTCCTGCTGTAAAATGTGGGGCCCATTTCCGGCCACACCAAGGCTGGGAGGCCAGCCTGCACTGCTGTTCCTCAGCTCTGCAGGTTCCTGAGTCCCATCTGCACCATGTAAAACCTGAGTGGTACAGTGTGCTCACCTGCACTCCGACCACTCTGGAGCCTGAGGCCGAGGGCACTCTGAGCTCAAGGCCAGTCTGCGCTGCACAGCAAGACTTGCTCTCCAAAAGACAAAACACTATGAGTCTGATCTGTGTAGTGAGACCGTGTACTAAATATATTAAAAAAAAAAAAAGGGGGAGATGGCTCAGTAGAATAAGCACTTGCCTGGCAAGCGCAAGGGTCTGAGTTCAATCCCCAGTTCCGCAAAAAAAAAAAAAAAAA
>NW_004524724.1:4975427-4978042 GCF_000260255.1 Octodon degus
AAAAAAAAAAAAAAAAAAAAAAGGACGAGCTCGAGGAGGACCAGGAACTGAGCAGCTTCTTAGTGCACACAGGAGACTGCAGGTAGTGGCCAGAAGCTGCACCTGTCATTTCCAGAGCCCAGGCATCCAGGTGGCCAGGACTGGTCAGCAGGCAGGGTCTGGTGGCCCAGGGCCCTTGCTAGGGAGACACAGGCTGAGCCGTGGCGGTGTAACAGTGCTGGTAGTACATACCTCTAATCTCAGCACTTAGAGGAGGCCAAGACGAGGGAGTCCAGCCTGACTACTGAGCTAGACCTTGTCTCAGAGAAAGAAACATGAGCAGCAACAGCAGCAGCTGAGGGGAGCTGCGCACTGTTGCTCAGGCAGCCCTGAACTAGTTCCCGGGTGCTGCACGCCAGCCTTCCCAACCCCACCCAGGGAACACGGTGCTTGCAGTCTAGCCCTTCCTCCTTCCCCAGGAGCCTGCCCCTGTGGGGCAGTCTGTGTAGGAATATTTCATTTTCTTTATAACTCAGTTTTACTTTTTTTTTTTTGGCAGAACTGGGGATTGAACTCAGGCCCTTGTGCTTGTCAGGGAAGCGCTTATTCCACTGAGCCATCTCCCCGGCCCCTATAACTCAGTTTTTATTGCATCCGTAACCAAGATGTAGGCTCACTGGTTGTGGCAACACACACTTGTAATCCCAGACCAGGTGGCTGAGGCGGGAGGATGGATTGCTGCAAGTTTGAGGCCATTGCAGACTACACAACAACTCCCCATCTCAAAGCATCAGAAATAAAATTCAGCATAAACAAGATGTGAGCTTGTGGAGCAGAGAGAGGGTATAGTGCAGCGCCCTCCTGACCAGGGCAGCCCTGCTGTGCTTGGCCTGACCTGTGCCTGTCCTTCCTGGGTCGCCACAGCAGAGGTGCTGCTCCCACAAGTACATCTCTGCCTCACTCTGTCCCATGGGAGCCACCTAGAGCTGCCTTTCCTTGTGACCGGAACTCGGCCTCTTCCTAGCGCCTACTTCCACTTCAGCATCACATGGAATTGTTGCCTGTAGATCCGACAGGTCAAGTACTACTGTGGGTTCAACTTCCTCCTTTACCCATCTTCCTTTTTTTGAGACAGGGTCTTGATATGTAGTCCATATTGGCTTCGAACTCACTTTGTAGCCCAGGCTGTTCTCGTACTAGTGCTCATTGTGTATTTTTATTCAATACTAATAGTGGACAAGCTTTTGCTATGTGACCCAGGCTGGCCTCAAATTCACTATGTAGCCCAAGCTGGACTTGAACTCAGTGATCCTCCTGCTCCAGCCTTGTAAGTGCTGGGATTTTTTTTTTTGTGGAACCAGGGGGTTGAACTCAGGCCCTTGAGCTTGCCAGGCAAGTGTTCATTCTACTGCGCCATCTCCCCGGTCCCAGTGCTGAGAATAATGTTGTGCACCACCATACCTGCCTCATTTTCCTCTTTTTTAAAAATGGCTTAATTATATGTCCATTTTTTTTTTTTTTAAATGCATTTGGTACAGGGTCTCACTACGCAGCTGGAAACCTCCAGCTACTCCCCTTGCAGAGAGCCCTCCTGGAAACCCAGCCTGAAGGACCACTCCCAAATTTGGTCTAGTCCCCTCCTCCTTTAGCTTGGCAGTACTCCTTGTGTTTACCATGCTTTTACTATTGTTTCTGAACAGTCCATTCCTTCTGAATTATGAAATGCAGACAATAGCTGTGCTACAGAGGAAACAACAGTACAATGTCAAATGACCTTGGTTTTAGTCTCAGACAGAACTTACCTAAGGAGTCTCAACCTCAGGGTCTCCCTCCAGCTTTTTTTATTTCTCTTTTACAGACAGGATCTCTAAGCAGCTCAGGCTGGCCTTGAGTTCACTTTGTAGCCCAAGCTGGTCTCAAACTCACAATGATCCTCCTGCTTCAGCCTCCCCATGCTGGGATTACAGATGTGCACCAACATGCCCAGCCCCCAGTGTCTCCATCTACACAATGTCCATAGGACTTATCCCATAGTGTGAGCTGAGTATTATTACTATTATTATTATTATTATTATTATTTTTGAGTCTTGCCCAGGATGGCCAAAAACTTACTATGACCCTCCTGCCTCAGCCTCTGTGCACCACCACACCTGGCCTGAGTATTTAAGACATAGGCCTCTAAAGTAGGAGACTGAACATCTGACCTTTAAAACTTCCATTTGCTGAGTTTCCTATGTATATGAACTGCTCCAAGTGCTTAGCCTGTTCCTTTTGCTTTATGGTATTTTATTTGATATACCTTACTTCAGACCTTAGGTAGATCCATTACTATGGAATATTTAACAAACAAAAAAGATGATATTTACCACTGTAAATATCAGGACTAGCAATACTAAATGGTGGCCCTGCAGTCACTTTTTAGCTTGCACAAAACCAGGGCGATGCTGGAGTAGGCGACCTAATGAAGTGTTCTCTTATTTGTCCCGTGGGGCACCCTGTCTGTCCTGATTTACCAATAATTTTACAGATACTGTGCTCGCAAGAACTTGCTAAGCAGGGCCCGGGGAGATGGCTCAGTAGAATAGGCGCTTTCCTGGCAAGCTCAAGGGCCTGAGTTCAATCACGGTTCCTCAAAA
>NW_004524724.1:4978142-4986557 GCF_000260255.1 Octodon degus
TGATAAGCAGAAGCGCGTGGGGCAGAGGAAACGCACTTTCCCTTCCCGGAGAACCTTTCTTTCCTCTAGCCCGATTTAAAGCACACCTACCTGGACTGGTGAGAAGCTCAGGTTTTCAGTCCTGGGTTTGAAAGAGAACTTGATTTTTTGAAGGGTTCTGAAAGACCTTGAGAAACATGCTATACTCTGGTTCCCCAGAAAACAAACATGTTGACGGCTCCATTTAAGAATCTGACCATCCGATCCCCGCTGATCATCAACTTGAGAACCTTTTTGCCGAACAGGAAAAGAAATTTTCGTTTAGGAATCATAAAAAAGTCACGAGTCGCTTCAGCCAGGAAATTAGCAGCAATTTTCCACACTTTGTCCTAACGAGGTCTGCGCGGGGCCCTGGTGCTCAGCACGCCATGCGCTCCGGGCTGGCCTGCCTAAGAGGGTCGCCTGCCTGGAGGTCCTTACATAACGCCCGCCTGCCCAAGCCTTTGCACTACCTCTGCAGACTACGCTTCCCCTTGAAATACAGCCGCTGAACAAGGTCAGGGAAAACCCAGAGCCCCGCGGGCCGGCCCCTTGACAGGGCAGCCCCGGGGACATCCGAGCGGAAGTGCCACCCGAGGACCGCTCCACCTCGCGATCGCCAGCCCACAGGTCCCCGCGAAGCACGCGAGCGCCAGCCAGCGGCAGCTCTCAGCCCCGCCTGAGCGAACACGTGCTCCCCGGAACACTCGCTCTCCGCGCCCCGCCCACCGCGGGGCGGAGCTCGGGCCCGGCAGCACCAATCGGTGCGCGCTTTACAGCGCCGTGGCACACTGGCGTCAGGCTGTCCAATCGCAGGCGCCGCGACGCCCGTTCCTCGGAGCCCCGCCCCCAGCCGCGCCCCCGCCCGCCCGGCTCGCCGCTGCCCCTCCCCCGCCCCGGCGCCGCCCGCGAGGAGGAGAAACTGGGGCAGAAAAGAAGATAGCGGCAGAGGCCACACGCCCGTGACGCGCGGCCCGCGCCCGCTCCGTCCGCTGCCCGCCGCCCTCCGCCCGGACCCGCGCCGGCGCCCGCTCGCCCCGGCGGCCCGGTGCCATGACGTCCATCCACTTCGTGGTGCACCCGCTGCCCGGCACCGAGGACCAGCTCAATGACAGGTACGCGGCCGCCTTGGGACCGGGCCGCGGCGGGAGGCCGGGCCCGGTCGGCGGGGACGAGGCCCACGGCGGGGACGAGGCCGAGGCGGCGAGGCCGGCCAGGCCCGGCGTCCACGTTCGTCAAAGTTGGATCGAGGCGGACAATGCGACGCGGGGGAGGGGCGGAGCCGGGTCTACACCACCGCCGGATCCGTGCGGAGGGCCGTCGCGGCCGGCCTGATCCTGGGCCTGTGGGGACCCCGCCGCCGGCCGGGCGGGACTCGGGGCAGAGGTCGGCCTCCCACTCTCCTCAGCCGCGGCTCGGCCCAGCCCGGCGCGGTGCGGCGCGGCGCGGCGCGGCTTTTTTGTTCCTCTCCATCCTAACGCTCGTCTCCGAGTTGAGGTCTGACAGCTGGGCGCTGCGCGTGGGGCGACAGAACTCGGGGTTCAGCTCGCGGGACCCCGGTCCTCGCCGCGCTGTGTGCCCCGGGCTCGGCTTACCTGGGTGGAGGAGGAACCTGGGTGTTTAATTATTTTTCTTTTCTTTCCTTTCCTTTTTTTTGTCTCCCAGAAAGCTGTATTACTTTGGCTTCCTCCCCTTCCTCCGCCACCCTCTTCCTCTGCCGGGTTAAGAGATTGGATTGCAGGGCCTCGTGCTCCCCGGCACGGAGATAAAGCAGGAAAAGTTCCTTCACTCTTGCAAAACGGACCCCGAGCTGGGCAAGAGAGGCCTGCGAGGAAGCGGTCCGGGTCAGAATCCAGGACTCGACCTCCTGAGGGGCCCAGTGGTTACAGGGAGTAAAGCAGGCACCCTAAGCCCCTTCGAATCCCTCAAGCCCCATTTCTTCTGAGGGTACACATCTGGCTCCAAGTTTAGAAGCGAGGTGTAATTTTTGCTAAGTGATCTGGTGACTTCAGTTGCATGACTGACTCCCTGTTTGTCATGCGCTTCCCTGGGAGAGGAAGAGGCCTGGCTGGCTGGGGAGACACAGGGCTCCCTCGGTGTGGGGACAGCTTTTAAATTCAGAGCTGGCCCTACAGTTGCTAGGCCTGGGGCTTAGTTTTGTCTAGTTTTGCTGCAACCACATCGTTAGATACATGTTTATAAAACTTCTGAAGTACTTCTTTGAGGCTGTTAACCATTTGGAGTTGTCTCCTAGCTCTTCTAAATGATGAAACTAACATTTACGTTGTTTAGCATTTTGTTTGTGATCCCTAGGGGTCTTCTTAATATTTGAACTCAAGTGTTTTTGAGCTAGGCTACCAGGGAGGACAGTGCTGCTGTCATTCACGGAAGCATGCCTGTAGTGCTTGCTTGTGGTGTAACTCTGCAGCTTAGTCACAGCAGGAGAGAAGTAGGGCATATTTTCTGTATTAGTCCCCACTTTATGTACCAGGAGCCCTGGCTAGCTACTCATTTATGTACCCCAAACCTGGTTTGCAGTCAGTTCAGTTTTCATTATTCCTTTTGTCTTAGCTGTTTAAGAAACTTAAACTAGTAATATTTTTTTTTAACTTTGTTTTAATTTTCTGTGCTGATAATTGAACCTAGGGACTTCGAACTAAGTTATATTCCCTGTCCTTTTTGAGACAGGATCTTCTTGACTTGCTCAGCCTCTTACTGTGATTACAGGCTTGCTCTACCACTCCTGGCTACAAATAATGCATCTTTAAAAGGTTTTTCCATTCCTAGTATTCTTCTAGTGTTAATATACAATATTAAAGAATGTTTGGAGTCTTTGAATGTCCTTATAAAATATTAAAATCATTTAGAGCACCACAAATTTATGAAATAAGGGAAAAGACAAGTAGATTTGAGTTATGTGTTAAGGTGGCAGACAGATAAGAAAAAAATGTGCCAGTAGAATTTTAGGTATCTGTATCTGAAAACTGGTCTGTTCTGAAAGTAGGTTTGAGACAATCAGGGCATCTTAAGTCTTTATTTGTAACAGAAATTGTTCTGTGTATGTCTTTTGACAGGGAAGTTCCTTTTTACATACTTATCTGTGAAGTAATTTGACCAGACTTTTCTTTTTCTCTTCTCTTTTCTTGAGACAGGGTCTCACTATGTAGTTCTGGATGGCCTTGAGCTCACTTTGTAGCTGAGGCTGGTCTTGAACTCACAGTGATCTCCTACCTCAGCTTCTCAAGTGCTGGGGTCATAGGTGTGTGCCACGATGCCTGGCTCAGCCAGGCTCTCTTGCTTCCGTGCCCGCGCTCTGTCTCTTTTTTGTGGTATTGTGGATGGAATGTAGGGCCTTCCCATTAACCAATTTTTTTTTTTTTTTCTTTTTTCTGTATCGGGGATTGAACTCAGGACCCTGTGCTTGCCAGGCAAGTACTTATTCTACTGAATAAATAGAATATTACTCCCTGGCCCCTCATTTAGCTACATCCTCAGCCCATATTACTTAATTTTGAGATAGCGTCATGGTAAACTATAGTATGAGGAAATTTTGTTTCCAAAAGAGATTAGTTTTCTAGAACCTTTCATTTAATTAGAATAAAGATCCCAGGGTTTTTTTAATCTTCAGATAAAAATTTTATCAACTTTTAGTAAGGTTTAGAATTAGAAAAGTATGCTATCATAACTTCAGTTTAATATGAAAAATGTGATGATGAGAGTCACAAATGAGTAATATATGATAGTTTTGGAGGGAAATGTGCATAAATCAGTAGGCATTGTTCTTTACACCAAAAGCAGTATGGTTAGAAAAGCCACATGCTGCTGCACATAAGTTGCCCATTGAAAACTGCAGGAGCCAGGCGTGATGCAGGACATCTGTGATCTCAGCATTCTATGAGGCTGATCCTGGAGGATTGTAGGTAAATGCCTGCTCATTTCGGGCAGTGTAGCAACTTAGGGGGACCCTATCTCAAAAAAAAGTTTTTTTTTTTTTAAACAAAGGGTGGGGATGCAGTTCGATCAGAAAAAGGCCCCTGGGTTGAATCCCTAGTACGGAAAAACAAAATTGCCTGGTGTGTGTGAGACCTTGGGTTTGAATGTTAACATTAAGAAAACCCAAAAAGATGAAGGAAAAAGAAAACTTCTGGGCTTGAAAGTAATCAATATTTTCTTCTCCAAATAGATTATTTTTTGTGCCATTTTGATTTTGTTTCTGAGGATTGTCTTGAGTTAGTGCCATGATCCTGCTTGTTACTGTCTCAGAATCAGCAAGTGATCCAGGAACATGGGTCTTCGTCTTGTCTCAAGGTGGATGCCGGCTGGACCTGCTGCCTGGCAGGTGTGGAGGGCTGGGGACCCTGTTTCCTCTCCCTCTCCCTGCAGGCACATCCAGGACTCTGGGAGCCTGTCCACGGTGCCCAGCAAGCTACTGAAGCTCTGGGTCAAGTGCTGGTTAAGTCTTGGCCCTTCTTGTATCTCTATGACTCGGAGGTCTCAGGCATCCTAGCCTTAGCATAGCCAGCTGCCTTAGGACTTTTGTTTCTACCTTTCCTTCAATTCCTCTGGGGCTCCAGATTTTTCTTTAGTGATGCTGAGACTGTGAGCTGCATCCTCAGGCCTTTGGTATTTTATTTTGAGACCCAGGGTGGGCCTTGGACTTGGGATCGTTCTGCATCAGCTTCCTGGTTGTGTAGGAATGGCAGGTATGCCACACCAGGATAGACTTTGACTTCTTGGCAGGAGTCCTTTGTAAGGTGGTATGGGTATAGCTGGTTCCTAGAGTAATTCTCAGGATGTATGTAGGTGATTAAAATACACACCAGTTTTCATTGTTTATTTTCTTTACTTATTTGGATTTTTTTAAGCTAATTAAGCTTATTGGTACATTTTAGAGATACATAATGATCATATTAATCATAGGGACTTTACGTATTTTTATTTTATTATTTTACATTTTTTTTTGAGACAGGGACTCACTATGTAGTCCAGACTAGCCTTAAACTCATTATGTAGCCCAGATTGGCAGCCTTCCTGCCTCAGCCTCCCAGTGCTGGGAGCCGTGCCATCACGCCCAGCTTCATTGTTTGTTTCAATGTTGAATGGCTCTGTCAGGTTTGCCTTTTGACTTTGCAATGTGATGTGCAGTGATAAAGCTTGGTTGAGGTTGTTGGATCAAGTGTTTCTCTTATAGTTTTCTCTTCTGTGCTATTAGGTTAAAAAGTAAGACTTGAAATTTTTTATCTCTTCCCACCCCTCTGAGGACTCATACAGCATCCCTCAGGGGTAGGAACAGAACAGGGTGGTTCCTCTGAAGTGCTTTTATGTGCAGCAGGATTCAGATGGGAAGCTTGTACTCCGAGCTCTTGTACTAGGACATCTTAGCCTCCAGTGAAATCTTGGTGGCCTAAATTTGTCTGTCATTCTGAAGGAATGGCAGCTTTGCCCTCCAGGGCCCTTTTAGCAATGTTTGGAGACTTTGCTTTTATTTTTTATTTTTTCCGTGTGGAGATGACCGCTGGGCCTAGGGCCTGCTGAGCCTGGTGTGTCACTGAGCAGTCTGGGACCCTGTGATTGGCTGGGCCTGGCCATTTCTGGGTGTGGCCCAGTGTCCTGTGGGCCCCAGGCAGCCCCTCACATGGCGTGCCCGTCCCAGAGCTGGATTCCCAGGGTGTTGCCAGCTTGCTGAAGCTGAGAAGCTGGCCTGGATTAACTGCAGTGTAAGCAGATGGAGAAGTAAGTGCAAATGGCCGTCAGGAGGAGCAATTCAAGAAGTAACTTTTAGGAAAAACAAAACAACGTTACATTTCTCTATCTATCTACCTATCCATCCATCCATCTGTCCTTTTTCCCTTCCTCCCTCCCTTCTCCTCTCTTCCATCCGTCTGTCTGTCTGTCTTTTTCTGTGGCACTGGGAAACTTAGCAATTTAGGGACCATGTCTCCAAAATAGGTCTGGCTGTGTGACTCAGGGCATAGGCCCTGGGTTCAGTCCTCTGAATTGGAAAAATAAAAAAAAAAAAAACAATAAAACAACTCTAATGGAGTACTTTGTTATTTTCTTGATACTATTAGTGCAGGAGTAGTGAACTGTTTCAAATGAAAAATATGGTAGGTCTTTTGGATAATTATGGGTTATGTTCCTACTTTTTCAGGATAGAAAAATGAAGGTTTTTTTTTTGTATTTTAGGGAAGGGTCTACAGGGTAGGTGTTCAGTGTCTCACTACTAGATCGGACTCATAGTGATCCACCTGTTTACAGCCTCCCAAGAGCTGGTATTACAGGTGCATGCCACCACGCCCAGTCTAAAATGAAGTATTAACATTTAATTTTTTGTTTTTATTGTCCATATTTGTAGTACTTAATGTTTGCATTGCTCATGGGGAGTTGGTCCATGCACAGAGCACGTCTTAATTTCTTTTTCATTCCTTTCTTTTTGGTAGACACATAATTTATCTTATTTGCATAGCAAAAATACAATACTCAGTTTCTGATAGTATCATTTACCTTTCTTTTTTTCTTTTTTCTTTTTTCCATTTACCTTTCTAAACATTTTTGTAGGGGCCGGGGAGAGGGCTCAGTAGATTAAGCACTTTCCTGGCAAGCACAAGGGTCTGAGTTCAATCCCTGGTTCTGCCAAAAAACAAAACAAAACATTTTTATTTCTAGTAGTATATGTTTGCAGTATAAAGCATTTTCAGTTGGACTTGGTGGTGCACATGTGTGATTGCAGCAGTCAAAGAGGCTGAGGCAGGAGGATCACAGTGACTTTGTGAGACCCTGTCTCAAAATAAAAAAAGTGGAGGATATAGCCCTAGTATTGAAAGGGAAATTTTTTTTCCTACGTTGTATTTACTTTTATTTTCCTCCTTACTGAATTATGTTTGACAGTACAACTCACTCATTTCAGGTGTATAGATTTTGGTTTTGACAAATAGGTACAGTTGTGTGGCTATAACCACAGTGAAGATACAAAACCTGGCACTCTAGGTTAGCTGGATTTCCAGTCCCTTCTTCCTGCCTTCTGTCCCTGGAAAACTCTCATGCTTTCTGTTACTGTGCTGTGCTGTTGTAGACTTTTGTAGACATGGAGTCAGGAGTGTGGGTCCCTTTGTTTAGCACATCCTTTGCAATACATTATTTCATCGCATGTTTTATATATATATATATTTTTCCCCCCCTCCCCGATAGGGTACCATTTCACTGTGTGCATGTAGCACAATTTTATTTATTTTGCATTGTTTTTAATACTACAATTTTAGGATCAGATTTATCTTATTGGCACGGTAACTGCCTGGCAAGTACAAGGTCCTGAGTTTGATTCCTGATAACAAAAATCCCATACAATTTTAAAATGTGTTCTCTAGTTGAGTTGTCTTGTAATTCTGGCTGCCTACTAGCATTTATTTTCTTTCACAAATTTCTGGTTTTCAAATTTCTAGGAAATGTGGAAAATAACCAAATCTTGAAAATTTCTGTTAGGTGTGGTGGTGCGTGACTGTAATCCCAGCAGTTGAGAGGCCGCGGCAGGAGGAGTACTGCTAGTTCAAGGCTAATCTGGGCTACATAGTGAGACCCTGTCTCCAAAAAAGACCCCCTTTTCCCCATGAAAATTTTGTGGCCAGGCTTAGTGAAACAGACCTGTGCTCCCAGCACTCTGGGAGACAGGCTGCATGTCTGAGCTCATTTTGTGTGACTTAGGAAAGGAGACTCCTCAGGGGGAAGGGTCTTAGGGTCCAGCAAACAAAGCAAATCTAGTCTGTTATCACTCCTGATATTTGGGTGACTTTTCAGCATGTGTGTGTGTGTGTGTGTGTGTGTATGTGTGTGTATTGCTTGTGAACAACCTCAGGACCTCAAACATCCTGTATTCATTTTTTAATTTATTTTGCAACAGTTTTGTTGTGTAGCCCAGGTTGGCCTTGAACTTGTGATCTTGTCTTACCCCCTGCGTGCACCACCCATGTGAATTCCATCACTTTTTTCTTCTTTTTCATATATATATATATATATATATATATGAACAGGGTTTCACTACACAGCTCAGACTCGTCGTGATTCTCCCTTTTTCAGCCACAGGTGCTGGGATTACAGGCATGTGCCACCACGCCCAGGCTCAGGGCGTGGCCAGGGGCAGAGCTAGCACAACACGCCAGGGATCAAACCCTGGTCCCTGTGTCTGCCTAAGCAGCCGCTTTAGTCTGCTGCGCTGTCTGGCTGGCCCTCGTTTTGGTCTTTTTGAGACAAGTTCTCATTATGTAATTCACTCTGGCTTTCATATCACTGTGTAGCTCACTCAGGCTGTTCTTGAACTTGTGACAATCCTTCTGCCTCAGCCTCCCAAGTGCTGGGATCACAGGTATGTGATACTATGCCTGGCTGTCTTTGTTTTTCTGTATA
>NW_004524724.1:4986657-4987865 GCF_000260255.1 Octodon degus
ATACCTGCAGAAATAGCATATTGGAAATAACAAAGAGCATAATTCAAAAGGCAAGAGAAGTTGCAGTATGCCCCTGGATGAACAATAAAGAGCTCTCAATATGATAGTTATGCAGGACTATATAAAATATATTAGATGAACCCTTATTTAAAGGTCATTGAAGATTTCTGTGAAACAGTACCAGTCTTATGTTGGGTTATACACGTATTTTTTTTCATAAGTATGTGTATTTGTGTATAAAAGACAGGGAAGCAGTAATATAAAGTCAACAGAAAATGGAAATATGCTTTTTAAAGTTTCTAATACTAGGAGAAGATATACAATGACTTTTAAATAAATTGTAAGTCACAGATACAGTATAGGGGCTGGGGAGATGGCTTAGTGGAATAAGTACTTCCCTGGCAAGTGCAAGGGCCTGAGTTCAATCCCCGGTTCTGCCAAATAAAATAAGAAAATAAAAATTTAAAAAAATGTTTAGATCTTTGTCATTAAAAAAAAAAGATATAGTATAAATCTTAGAGCAAAAATTGAGATTAAGCAATATTCAGAAAATTAAATACTAATTAATTAAAAATTAAATGTTTCAAAACAGTTGAACTAAGAAAAAGTTTCCATGATAGCAAAGAAGTACTACAAGTAAAACATAAGATAAATATTGGAATGGCAAATAAATGACCAGCACTTCTAACAGTTTGAGGATAGGATATCGCACAAAGTTCTAGTGTGTTGTGGACATGCATAATGACCGTGACAGTTACTGGTGGCCAGGCGTCACTTGTGGGACTGAGCTACAGCTATTTCTTTGAAATCCACCCTGTAGACCTAGGTGGAATCCTGACTCATAGGGTGGAAGAGAAGTCCATTTGTAGAGTGTGCTGATGGAAATATTTTGCTGCTGAACCCAAAAGAATAACTGAAAGACTACTGTTGTATAGCTCTTATTCTCCTGTGTTTAATTGTTTGCCCTATTTGGTGAGTTCTTTCCATTCTTATTCATGGAGTTGTGATCAATTTGCTCCCTCTCTAGAACATCATTTAGTAGTCTGTGTAGGCTTGGCTTTGTCATCATGAATTCTTAAGTTATTCTTTGTCATGGAAGTATTTCACTTCTCCATTATACTTGAAAGAGAGTTTTGCAGGACATATCACTCTGGGTTGGAATTTGTTTTCTTGTAAGACTTGAAGTACTTTGCTCCATGCTCTTCTTG
>NW_004524724.1:4988780-4997807 GCF_000260255.1 Octodon degus
AATTTGTGTTTGGTACAGGGTCTCACTAGGCAGCTTGGATTCATAGTGATTCTCCTGTTTCAGCCTCCCCAGAGCTGGGATTATAGGCATGCACCACCATGCCTGGTTTCAGTGGCTGGTTTGTCAAATAGTACTGGGGATCAAAACCAGGTCTTTGCTCTTAGATTGCTGAGTTATCGCCCTGGCCCCCATAATTTCATATAGTTGAACTTTTTATGAATTTTACTAGTTACAATGGGCACTTATAACAAAATACTGCTTTGGTTTGTTTTTTTTTTGCAGAACCGGGGATTGAACTCAGGCCCTTGAGCTTGCCAGGGAAGCACTTATTCTACTGAGCTATCTCCCTGGCCCCCTAAATACTACATTTTTATTGATAGTAAATTTTCACTCATTGAAAATTGTATGTGCTGGGTGTGGTGGCCCATGCCTGGAATTGCAGCATTTGGGAAGTTGAGGCAGGAGGATCCTTATGAGTTTGATTGCCTGGTTAACATAATCCTGTCTTAAAAAACAAAACTTGTGTATGTAAGAAGGTTACAGTTTAGGATTTCATTAAGTGTACTGATTGCATTCTTGATTGCTAGTTATAAAAATATTGTCTCATTATTAAGCACTGTGATGAATGAATGAATGGCTTTTAGTTAAGGCCCCATTTTTGTGGTATAGGAGAAAGAGGGTTGAAGATCCACTGTCTGGCCTCAGCCTGTGATTTCAGAATTCAGGTGATGAGCCAGGTGAGGTGCTGCATGCCTGTCATCCTAGCACTTAGGAGGCTGAGGCAGGAGGATCACTGTGAATTCGAGGCTAGCCTGGGGTACATAATGAGTTCAAAGCCAGCCTGGACTGCATAGTGAGACTCTTTCTCTAAAAGTCAAACTAAAACAAACAGAATTCAGGTGACCATCATTCCAGGTGTGGTCGTCTGTACCCAGATGCAGATCTCTTCACCGGCAGATGGGGTGTTCTGTGGAAGCTGCTGAGGGGAATGGGTTCTGTAATCTTGAGAAGAAACTGGAGTTGAAGGTCTGGCAGTGGCCCTCAGAGGACTTTACAAGTGGAATGTGGCTCCATTGGCAGGAAGCGCTAGCTTCCTGTGCAGTTCTGGGGCAGACCTATTGCTTCCTAGCCGGTGGGGATAGATGGAGCCCAGGCCTTGCTGTGTTGCTGAGCCATGCCCCTGCTCCTCAGTTTTTTTTGAAATGGAAAGTTTTTCTGGCAAGAATATACATCTTTTTGTGAGAGAGTGTTGCTTTGTTAATTCGTTCAGGCTGGCTTCCAATTTGCAGCATCCCTTTGCCTCAGCATCCAAAGTGCTGGGATCATAGGTTTATACTACTATGCTTGTTTCTGGCCAGAATATTTTAGACTGATAAGAACAGATACTATATTTGATCTTCACCAAAAGGCTGAGAAGTGATGGCCAGAATATTTTAGGAGCGTAGCATAATCTAACCAAGGTGGAACACAATCCTTACACTGCGGTGTTTTTTTCCACGGCTTCCATTGCACTCGAGTCTCTTCCGCCTGGGGCAGTGGGAAAGCTCCTCCTGTCTTGTCCTTTTTGTCCTCTCTAGGGGCAATGTGAGCTGCTTCCCTGACGCTTTCTGCTTCCCTCTTCCAGCACTGTATGTTCTTAGTGGTCTGTTTGGAGAAGGCAGTTTCTTGCCCCTTGGTGTTGTGTGTCTTAAGTGCTTGCATTGGAGAAGACCGGAGTTCAAAGAAGTCTTTTGCTATAGACTGTTTACTTCCTTGTTTTTACTGTGAAGGAGAAAAAATTCAGGTTATTACGTAGCTGCCAGCTTCTCTGGTGTCTTGAGGCACTAAAGGAGAGCTTTGCAAGCCAGGCAGTGCTCAGAGAGCTTTGGTCCAGCGGAGGAGGAAAGCTGGCCCTCTGCCAGCAGCATGTGGAGCATTGTAGACAGGTTCTTGGGTCCAAGGGCCCCCAGGGCCTTGCCTGGGGCTTGGGTTTGACTGACATTTGCAGCTTTCTTTGGCTCATTGGAGTGCTGGGGATAGAGTGAGGTTGGGTAGTGGGCTCCTGGGCTGACTCCAGTGGCTGGGCCTTGTGCCTTGCATTGTTTCTCTTAGTTTGAAACAAGTAGAAGGTTGCAAATAGGCCAAAAAAAGACCCTGAACCCATTACCCAGCTCCTCCAGTGGCAGCATCTTAACTGTTCCAGCTGCTTTTGCATCTGTCAGTCTTAGATAAAAAGGAATATTTCTCATGTGTCTTTCTGAGAATTACTTCTTTTTTTTTTTTAAATATTTATTTATTTATTGTGTGTGTGTGTGTGTGTGTGGCCAGCTCAGCCCACCAGGGGGCAGGCGGACTGGCATGTGGTGCTGGGGGATCGAACCACAGTCCCTGTGCTTTGCTTAGCTTAGCTTGTTCTAAGTAGGTGCTTTAGACCACTGAGCCATCTCACCAGCCCCTCTGAGAATTACTTCTGAGACAACATAGATTAGAGGAAATCTAAGGCAAGCTTGATCTTTTTAGATGGCAGCTTTAAGTTGAGAGTGAATGTCCTGTCCAGTGATTAAGCATGTAATCTAGCTGGTTTTGATACAGTGGATAGACCTCAAATTGGAGTAGAAATATTGGGGGTTTGCTTGTTTTGGGTTTGGCGCTAACTGGCCATGTGACTGTGACCTTCACATGCTGTGTGGTCTTGGATAAAATTGATTTATGAAGAGAATTTGGTTAGATGATTAAGGTTGGTTGGTTTTCTTCCTGGTATTGTGGTAGGGACATTTTTTGTTTTTGTTTGTTTTAAGAATAGCTCAGGGACTGGGGAGATAGCTCAGCAGCATAAGAGCCTGTGCAAGGTCCCAAGTTTGATCCCTAGTACCACATGCTGTGTGGGCCCTGAAATCTTAAGTGCACCATGTTGGTCGCAGAACTGGTTGTGATGCCACACACCTGTAATCCCAGCACTAGGGAGGCTGAGATAGGATCACTATGAGTCCAAACTGCATAGCGAGACCTTCTATCCAAAAAAGAAAGAAACAATAGTACAGAAGGAGAAAAGAATTATGAATCTTTGGTTTTGCATGATTTCTTTTATGTTGATTAATGAAAATGAACAAGGGCAGTGGAAATTGTGCTCAATTCAATGATTATTTTGCCAACTAAGTTTTAGACAGTGGCAGAGAGCTTGCTGGGGACAGAGCCCTGTATGATCTGACTTTTGCTGCAGAAGGGAAGGGGAGACACTGAGGCCACACTGCACGGTGGGTGTTTGCCTCCTCCACCTCTTGTGAGCCCTAGGGATTGTGGTTCAGAGAACTGAAGTCACTGTGACTGTCAGCATGAGGTCATCTGGATGCTGTTGTAGTGACAAGCTGGGAGTTAGTGATGATGTGGAGGTCCTGGGCAGAAAGCAGCTCATAGACAGTGAATTTTCTGTCTGGATCCTGCTGTCCAGGTTGGGATGAGCTCATGGTGTGGAGGCCATACCTTCATCTCTGTGCTGTGCTGAGGGAGCAGGGGTGAGAGGCAGCTTGAGCTGTGGCAGAGATGGGCCTGAACCCGTGTGCTTTGCCCTCTTCTGTGGCTGCACACTTGGTGGCCTCCCAAGAGTTGTGGGACTCACTATGCAGTTCAGGCTGGCCATAAACTCATTGTGTAGCCCAGCTGGCATAGAATCCTTCTGCCTCAGCCTCCTGAGCATCAGAATTATGGGCATGCACCATCCCGTCCAGCCTTATGGATGTTGTTGAGGTGTAACCTTTTTTTTTTTTTGAGGTGTAACCTTTTTAATGCATATAGAATTTCATACCACTGTTAGTGTCTCCTAAGCCTGAGATGAAAGAGAAATACACTGCTCAATTTAGATGTATCTGTTTGAACCTTGAATTTAGTAATAAATGTTTCCCTCCTAAAAGGCTTTTTCATTTATTTATTAACAATATTTAAGTTCTTTATCAAGTGTCACAGTTCTCACCGTCTGGAGTGCTACAGATAGAAAGATACTGTGTGGCCTGCTCCAGGATCCAGGAGACTCTCTGAAAGCCCAAAGGGACTGGACATCACAGGGCTTGGGATCTTGCTGACTCCTTCTTGCAGCCCCAGAGACCTCCATGGTAAAAGGGGGTGCAGTGCCTTGATCTGGATGCCACTGTTGACTCTGGGTAGATACTGTCTGATGCGTCCTATTTGTTAAATGGCGATCAGCTCTGCCTTTTGGTGAATGGACTCAGAGTCTTCTCACTGTGTGACATGCCACCCTCCCTCGTAAATTAAAAAAAATTTCTTTTATGTATTTGGTACAGGGTCTCACTATGCAGCTCATAGTGATCTTCCTGTTTCAGCCTCCCCAGTGCTGGGATTACGGGCACGTGCCACCACACCTGGACTTTGTAAACCTGCTTGTGGGTCTGGAGTGGGGCCTGCACGGCATGAGGTACCCAGGATCAAACCTGGGTCCTTGTGTTTGCCTAGGCAGGTACTTAGATTGCTGAGGTATCTCTACAGCCCCTTTGTAAAATTTTGTGACATCTTGTGGAGTCTGAGTTAGCCAGTCTGGGCCTGGAGCTTGTGGCTGCCTGCCTTGCCTTCTAGGGTGCCAGGATCACAGGTGTGTGCCACCCTGCCTGCTTTGGGGCTGGCTTTTAAAGAGCAGCCTCAAGGCTCCTGTGCTATTTTCTTGTTTCATATTAAACTGTGTGGCTGGTGCATTTGACATCACATGAGTATGTTTAGTTAAATTATCTTTTAATCGTGCTCCCCTTATGGGTGGGGTCAGGAAGAAATGTACTTGAGATGGCGAGTGCTAAAGTGGCATATTGCAGTGTGGGTCTGGGGCGGTATTTGCCCCTTGGATTTCTTGTGGATTTAAAAGGCCCAAATTCTGTGCTTTGTTTTATGAGTTTAGGCTGGTCATGAACTTGTGTAGCCCAGGCCAGCCTTGAACTTGTGATCCTCCTGCCTCCTCCGCCCAAGGGCTGAGGTGTTAGGTGTGTGCCATCACACCTGGCTGAACACTATTTTAAAAGAGTAACCTTGTAGGAAAGAATTTGTTCAGTTAGCAGTCCACCAAAAATAAGAATGAAAAACACTGAATCTAGTCATCTGTTTCTTCTTCTACCTGTTTTCTTCAGGAAATGAGCTCAGTAGTGAGCGCTTGCCAAGCATGCTAGAGGCCCTGGATTCCATCCCCAGTTCCGGAAGGAGAAGACTAAATGTTTTTCTTCTTAGAGGAAGAGTAATTCTTATGGTTTTTTTTTTTTTTTTTTGCGGAACCGGGGATTGAACTCAGGCCTTTGCGCTTGCCAGGGAAGCACTTATTCCACTGAGCCATCTCCCTGGCCCCGGAAGTATAATTCTTTACGTAAGATAAATTGTCAGACTATGGTTCTGTGGATTTACTATTTTTAAAAGTTTATGTTGAACTTGAATTTCTAACAAACCCCTGTGGGTTCACGTGCACAGATATTACTTAGGATTTGACCTTAGGAAATCTTTGCACACCCTTGCTCCACAGGAATGTCGAGAAAGGAAAGCCTTTGGGTTTGGGGCAAGCATTTGTGTCTGTTTTATATTCAGAGCTCACCCGAGATTTGTGCTAACTTTAAGCAGCTTTTTTTTCTTTCTTTTTTTTTTTTTTTGAAAGAATTGACCAGATTTTTAAATTATAATTTAAATACAAAACTACAAATGAACACTCCTAGAAAGGACCTCCTGGATGATAGAACCTAAGGCTTCACACATGCCAGGCAAAGTGCTCTACCTTTGAACTACACCCCCAGCCTGCCCACCCCTCCCCTTTTTTCCCTCCCTCTTCCTCTTCCCCCTTCCCTTCCTCTTCCCCCTCCCCTTCTTTATTTAATGAAATATGTGATGAAAATGCAGGAGCTTCTGCATGAATGTGGAAGGACAGTGTATTTATTTTACGTACATAGTGTCCTGGAATGTATCTTAAAGCTTCCTGTCGCTGTGGGACCCTGAGAATGCAGGACCTATCTAGAGCTACAATCAGGGTGTGGGCAGGGAAGGAGGTAGGAAGTGTGTGTGTGTGGGGGGGGGTTAGGCAGGAGGCATAAATAGCGGTAGAGTTGGCTGTTAGACTTTCTAATAAGTCAAGATTAATGATGGCAAAGTTTACCATGCTTATTGTGTTGTTTCATGGGTACTTTTCTTTGTTTCTTATGGTCTGAGACACATTTTTAGTCAATCATTTATTTTTACATTAGAGGTACTAGAGGTATCTAACGTAACTGGGTGTTGTGGTACATGCCTATTTAGGAGGCAGGAGGCTCAAAGGATAGAGGTCAGCTTGGTCAACTTAATGAAATCATGTCTCAAAATAAAAAATTAGAAGGGCTAGGATGTAGCTCCATGGTAAGGAGGCTTGCTTAGCAGGGAGAGAGCCCGTTGGCTCAATTCCAGAACCATATAGCAAAACCAGAGACAAAAAAGCCTATGCTTCATGACTTATATCATAGATATCAATGTGTATCTGTGACTGCATTGATCATTGGTGCAAATGGTGATTATATGTAGCTGTTGGTGGGCAGGGGCCCTGTCTTCGGACTGAGCACATCTCCTGGGCCAGCCTTGTGTGTGAGGCTGTTGCGGGAGGCCTGAGTCTGCCAGTCCTAAGTGTTAGCCTTGGTGCTGATGCTCAGGCGGTACTGTCTGACTCCTGTGCACACTGTGTCTCTGTGGCAGGGGGAGGAGAGGGACAGGTGCAGAGTAGCTGCCCCTAGAAACCAGGACTGCTGTTCACATCCAGTGCCACTGTGTCCTTGCCTGGTAATGCACATCCAATGCCCTGGCCTATGAGTGTGGTGGAATCATGTGTGATACTGATTGCTGCTGTCCTCAGGGCTTTAAGTTCAGTCACAGGCCTGGTCCTTGCGGAGCTCACTGGCAGTTCAGAGAGCAGAAGTGTATGGAAGGTACCAGTTCAGTGCAGTGAATCATTCATTGCCAAGTTGGGTAGAAATGGCGAAGAGTTCAGGGGAATCAGAGCAAATGCAGTAGTAGATATTTGCCAGGTAACCAGGGAGGGAGAGGTAATTCTGCATGCTACTAAGTTTGATAGGGTTGGGGTTTCGTGTTATTTTTACAGTATTTACCAACTGAAGCACAGTTTGTGCATGGACTTCAGGTCTGTTTTTGTTGCATGTTAGTTAGGAGATGCATTTCCAGTGCGTGTTGTACTTGTTTTTTAATAGAGTGTAAGGATGGGTACTTGAAGTCTTACTTAGCCTTCACTAGCCAGATCGGAATTGCCAAAGAATAGTGTCTTTCTGAGTCCCCAGGTACCTTTTCTTTAAAACCAGCTCCCCTCCCTTTTTTAATGTATCAATTATTTAATTAGGTTCTTAGTAAAAAATTTAGAACACTAATTTATGAGGATAAATTCCATTTGTCAGAGCAGAAATGGATCGCAGGTAGACCCAGAGCTGAGGAACAGCTTTGATTTTTGCTAAAATTTGTGAGTCTACCACTTTCTGATCCACCTTGTGCTGCTCTGAAATCTGGTGTCTCTCTTTCTCAGTGTTGAAGATCTCACCCTCCTGGTGTCTGGGTTTCCTTCCACAGCTGCTGCTTCTTGAAGTAAGCATTAGTGAGGTGTTTGGGGATTTTCACTTTGTTGATATCAATTTTTGTAGAGGTGGCAATGACAAATTTCTGGTGTGTTCTTTGTAGAGGAACATGATTAAGGCTAAGAGACCCAGTCATAAGTAGCAAGCCGCTGGCCAAGGGTTTCAGGATGACCAGTCTCTTTCCTCTGTGATGTCCAGTGAGGATGATCAAGATGGTGCCAGGAATAATGCTAGCTCGAAGTTTCCTCACATGCTGACTGAAGGGTTTCTTGCTGTGGCTCAAGAGCTTTCTGGGCACATCTTCAGTAGGGTAGTAGCTAGGCATTTTTTGAAGCTTAACCACCTGGGTACCTCCATTCTTGTCTCATTGATTGGTTTTGTGATCATAGCAAGAACTTTCTCCTTTTTCTTCTCAACCTTTGATTTATTTTATTAATTAATTAATTAATTTTCAACCTTTGATTTAGCAGTTGTGTACTTTCTCTTGTACAAAGCCTTTCTGGAACACATAGCAGATTGGGGTATGCACCAATTCCGCTAACCAGGACAAGATTTCGGTTGCAGTGGGGCTGCCCCTTCTTGGACTTTTTTGCCTTCACCTTACCCTTTTTACCAGTACCACTAGCAGAAGCTTTCTTGGCTTTGGGTTTCTTCTCTTTAGTGTCTGGCTTCTCAGTTTTTTTCACTTGCGATCTTGCAAGATGGGAAAGATTTCCCTCCCTTTTTTCGAGACAAGGTCTTGCTATGTAGTTCAGATTGGCCTTGACTTTACTATGTAGTTCAGTGATTCTCCTGCCTTTGTCTCCTGAGTCCTGGGATTACAGGCATGCACTTCCTGGCTTGATTCAGTTTATTTATTACTAGGAATCAAACTCAGGGCTTCACACTTGCTAGGCAGGCACTGTGCCACTGAGCTACTTCCCTGGCCCTTGACTCAGTGTAATGATCAGGCTTCTAAATCCTGGTTGTTGTGGTTAGAGTGTTTTTGACTTATTTACTTTGTAGACTCTAGCCAAGCCAATAACTTGAAAAACAAGTGTGTTGAGAGGAGGTCAGATTTCAGAGAACTTGCAAGGCCCTTCCTGTGTAAGCGCAGCACAACTGCAAGTGGGCCCCCCCCCCCCATGGACCTAGGAAGGGCCTCAGCCAATATATATGTATTTTTTTGACTTTGGTTTTTTTTCCTTTTTTCCCTTTTTTATTATTTTAATTTTTTTAATAGATTGCAAATTGAAAATACATTATTTACAAACATAAATGATTATAACAATAAAAATTGTCCAAAATAAAAATGAAAGAATTTACAGATCAGTCATAATAGTTCACTGTGTCAAAACCAAGAAACTTATATTCATATAATTAGAATTCTCAAAGTAGAAAGGAGTAGGCAATAAACATTTAAAGATTTAAAATTTCTGAATGTAGTTCAACTTATAATACTGCATTTCCAAGAAAAATGAACCTTTTTGCA
>NW_004524724.1:5000438-5043651 GCF_000260255.1 Octodon degus
CTGACCTTTGGTGTAGAGCTTAGATAGAGTTATTACCTTAGCACCAGGACCGGATCTATGAAGTTCAGATTCCTCCAGGTGGGTGTTGCTTGGATCTGGCTGGGGTCTGGCTGCTATGCTCCACTTCTGCTGCAGCCATTGGAGTTGAAACCTTTGTGTCACTCTAGCAAGATGTTCTGCTCCTGAATCAGCTGTGTGGGTCTTACCTCTAGCCTCTTTGCAGGGAGTTCTGAAGGGTTCCACACCGGGCCTGTGCTCTGGGTCTATTCAGGATCCGGCAGCCCTGGGTCATCTGACTTACTCGCCGGGCCTGCGCTCTGGGTCTCCTCAGCCAATATTGTCCTGCCTCAGCTTCCCTCAGTGCTGGGATTGCAGGTGTGTGCCACATACTCAGCCTTTTAGGTGTTTTGTTTGTTTGATAGTTTTTCTTTTAGTATGTGTGCTGCTGAAGCAAGTTCTGATTTTTTTTTTTTTTGAGATAGGTCCTACTGTGTAGTTTAATGCTTATCATGAAGTCTCTGAAGCCAGGTAATCCTTTGACCTCAGCCTCTTGTTTGCTGCTTGACAGGTGGTACTGCCAGGTCCAACCCCATGAGGGTTTCAGAGAGACTTCTGTCTCTGTGTTGTAGCTCGGTCAGTGCACCTTGCTTCTGTTCCTGAGCCCAGAGAGCCTTCTCTTGCTCAGCGCTCCATGCTGCCCTCAGCACATCCTGACTTCTGGGTGCTCTGTGCTGTCAGCGCATCACAGACTCCTAGAACCTAGTGTTAACTCTTCGTGTTCATTCAGCTACCCAGTTCGGTTTTAGGGTCATCCTCTGAAGATTCCTGTCCTGGTTAGCAACCTGAAAATGTTTGAAGGTACACACTGGGTACAGTTGACTGTGCCAGAAATAGCACAGGCACTTGTGTGCGACAAGGAAAGAGCTGCTGAGCACACACCTCATCACATGTTATGAGTAGCTACATTTGTTAAGTGTTGAGATGGCAGCAGGCACAGGGAAGAGGGAAAGGGAGAAGGGACATGTGGGTGGAGGGAAAGGAAGGGGCTCCTCCAGACTTCCCTGTCTCTAGGGTCCCAGGCTCAGAGCCTCCCCTGTGAGCTCAGCCCACAGCTGCAGGCTGCATGCAAGTTAGGTGGTGTGGGGTTTCAAGGGAGGGAGGGAGGGTAGGGTAGGGGTAGGGTTCACACAGCCTCCCTGTCTTAGGGTCAGGGAGCCTGGGGGAGCAGTAGGGCAGTGTGGCATGCTGGAGGAAGGGATGACTCTGCTTCTTTGCTTCTAACTGTACCACACCCACGTTTTATTTTTAGTTTGGCAGTGTGGTGCTGTGGAGTTGACCCTGTACCTCCCTGCTGAGCCCCAGCCCCAGTCCCAGCCCCAGCCTGTTTCACTATTTTGAGATAGGGTCTTAATAAGTTACCGAGGATGTGCTTTCCCTGGCCATCTCCTGTCTCAGCCTCCTCAGATTCTACCACATCTCTCATGGAGGAATCTGTGTGATAAAAATGGTATCTTGCTCTATCACTTTCCTAGATGAGGATCACAATGACTACTAAGAAGCTGGTTGGACCCAATGAGTCTGTACTCTCACCAGAATTCAGGAGTGTTGATGCTGGGACTTTTTTTGTTTTGTTTTAACTAAGTTGTTTTGGTGACTTTTAGAGGACTCCTGGATCTAGTCTTAATGGTTTAAGACAGTTTTGTTCCATTCTGTTATGTTTTGGTGCTGAGGCTTGAGCCTGGGCTGCATGCTGGAAGCACCCAGGCTGCCGCCCAGCTGTGCCCATTCCTTAGTGAGCTTTCTGTCCTCCAGTTCTAGAGCTCATCCCTGTGCTGGCGTTAGTATGCAGTTTGTTGCTTTACTTAATAGGAGGAAGTGCTTTCCTGGTGGTTCAGTACTATTGTCTAGATAGTCTAATTTAGCTGGAAATATTTTTTCCTCATAACTTTGAAAATCTAGTGCTGTCTGCTAGTTCCAGTATTGCTTTCAGGTTGTTCAGGGTCTTCTGGACTCCTGATCCCCTGCTCAGTGCTCCAAAGCATTCCAGTGCCCTGGTGCTTTTTAGGTTTACCTCTGACTGCAATGCTTAGGAGCTTCTTAGAGAGGCGTGGATGTGGTGTCTTTTTCACGCACAGTGGGTCCCTTTTTCATACTGGAGCTCCTGTCATTTACCTCTAGGAAATCTTTTTTCATTGTGATACTGGGATTGAATCCAGGATTTTCCCACTGAGCTATATTCCAGCCTTTTAAAAGCTTTTTATAGAGAGATAAGATCTTGCTAAATTGCCAAGGCTTGGCTTGCATCTGTAGTTCTCCTGCCTCAGCCTCCTTGAGTGCTGAGTTCTAGGCAGGTGCCACTGTGTCTGGCCCAGGAGCATTTTTTCTCAAATACTTTCCATTTTTCTTTTTTTGTGGCGCTCCTCATGATTGGATGTTTGACAGGTTCCTTGCTACTCAGAATTTCTTCCCCATTTTCCATTATTTTATTTTCAAAAAATTATTTATTTATTTATTTGGTACAGAGTCTCATTATGCAGCTCAGACTCATAGCGATCCTCCTGTCTTAGCCTCCCCAGTGCTGGGATTACAGGCATGTACCACCATACCTGGTTTCGGTGGCCGGCTCAGTGTGGCTGGAGTTCCAGAGCTGTCACAGCGTGTGGTACTGGGAATTGGATCCAGGTCCTTTCGCTTGCCAGGCAGGCCCTTAGACTGCCGAGCTCTCCCCTTAGCCCCCCATCTTCCATTATTGACTTTTTGCCTTATGTCACGCTTACCCCAGAGAAGGTAGGAATGTGGCTGGTGAGCTGCTGGGGTCACCAAGCACCTTTGCTTTCTTTCTTTACTCTGTCCTCCGGTACCTGCTGCCCGCTGTCCCTATCCCCAGCATCAGACATCAGGTTCTGCCTCTGGGTTCTGCTGCAGCTTGGGAGATAGGGACCCTCTTAGGGAGTCTGGGCCCCTCCTGCTGGATGCCCTGGCTCCACAGGTGTTGCTGTGTGGGTTTGTGCATGCTCCTGGCTGCTGAGCATATGGCTGTGCAGCTGCTGCTTCTCACCTTCCAGGGCTCTTTTGGCCTGTCCTGCTTTGTCCCTAAAACTTTAAAATTCATGTGTCTTTTAGGATCTGTCTGTAGCCATTGTAGTAAGTTTGTAGGAGGTGGTCGAGGGAAGCACATGGCTAGCCACAGATTTTGACAGCTGCTTGTGCTTTCTCCAGATGCCCCAGCTTCCTCCCAGCATCCAGTGCCAGAGATCTAGGTGACCATGCTGCATTGCATGCTGGCCTCCTCACTCTGTCTCAGGCATGCTGAGCCGGCCACCGAAACCAGGTGTGGTGGCACATGCCTGTAATCCCAACACATGTTACTTGGCGCAATGATAGGTTGGCAGCACGCTGTTGTTTGTGCAAGTGGAAGCAGCTTTACTTGTCTGTTAAGTACAGAAGTCAGCTGTGTGATTTTAAAAGTGTTTCTGACTTTGTAGTTTGGGAACAACTGTTATTTTGTTTTCCGGCTATGTCAGTATTTTGGTTAACCTGTCAGACTCTGGTAGGAGAGGCTGAGCTGCTCATTGGCGCTGCCCACTCTCCAGTGGCCAGTTCTTCCATGGTACACTTGGTATACTTCCTTGATTGACTTCTGAGGCTGTTGTGAGGAGCCTTTAGACCCTGGGTGTCTGCTGTGGATTGTTGTTTTCATTATCATGCATTACATGTTTATCCCCAGTGATGCCATCATTTTCTGCTCTGATAATCTTTGACCTAATGTGTGAAATGAATACATTTGAATAAGTACACTTTCTGCTGTTTGATCCCTTTCCTTTGTTATTTTTCCTCTTTTATCAACTGTTGGTTTCCTATATTCCCGTCTCCATCCCCTCCCTGCTCTGCCTTTTTCTAGTATTTTGGTATAGAGGTTGAATACTATCCCCTGCTGGCTGGGCAAGTGCTCCAGCGCCAAACTGAACCCCTCTGCTCCCGTGTGACTCCACTAGTCTATATCATGTGAGCCCTGCCATGCCAGGTGCTGCATCCTTGCTGGCAGAGCTGGGCCCCATGCTGGTACTCAGTCTCACACCCCATGTCCCTGCCATGTGGTGCATGTTTCATATGTCAGTGTTACTTTGTCCTGTAGTTTCTTTGCTGTCACCATGACCACACTCCTGGGGTGAAGTCCCTGCACCCAGCTGCTGCACCGCTGTTGCGTCACCTCCCTGCCACCATGCTACATCCTTGGACTGCAGTTATTGTTCTTTTCTCTGTCCATTTGTGTGGATTGTATTTGCTTGACTTTTTTGTATTTTAGGGAAGGGTCTACCGGGTGTTCAGGGTCTCACTACTACATTGGACTCATAGCGATCCCCTTGTTTACAGCCTCCCAAGAGCTGGGATTACAGGCGCGCACCACCATACCCAGTCTCAATATGCCTGGGGGTGGGGCCAGTATGGCAGGCCCCCGGGGATCGACTCTTGAGCTTTGCTTTAAAGGGGACAGCCATGGAGTGGCCTTAGGGGGTGTGGCTGGGGTGGAATATGGGGTCCAGTTGGCAGATGGATAGTTCTGGTGAGCCTTAGCAGTGTTTGTCAGTAGGGTCACTGAATAGCATATAGACACAGATTACATTGTGGGAGGTCAGAGAGTGTGTATTCCTGTGTCTTAGCTGGGATGGTGGTACTTGAGCTCTGCCAACTTGGGTTCCCCTAACCTAGTGACTGTCAGGACAGGCTACACTAGCTGGTGGTGATTCAGAGCCCCGAGTCTGGGGTCAGGATAGTGTTGTGTGCACCTACTTTTCATCCCACTGTCTCCCCTTTTCTGAAGTTACAGTGAAGTGCACCCTAACAGTTTCTGGAGGATGGAGAACATTTGCATGTGCTTTTCTGACCAGAAGTTATGTCTAGGAATTAAAACATGAAAACACAGCTATTTTCAGGTAAAGATGGGAAGTGGGCAACTGTCCCTCACAATTTCCCATCCTGAGTTGTCTGTCACATCACATTGACTATTTTAGGGCACTGAGGTTTTTTTTTTTTATGTGTCTGAGAGACAGTGATAGAAGGGTGGTATGGAGCTGCCTGCTGAGTCTATAGGAGCTGAGTAGTTACTGTGGGGTAAGAACTGGAAGCATTGGAAGATCCCCTAAGGCCAACACATGTGCACTGGCCTGCAGCCTTCACTGTGGGATCTGGGTAAGAGCAAACCCAGGGTGGTATTGCTGGGGCTTGCTTCCACCTGTGTGGCTTAGGACACTTGTCCACCCCTTGTGAAGGGTTTTGATGCCTGACTTACTCCAAAGGGAAGACTCGTGGTGAAGAGCTCTGGTGGGTGCGTAATTCACAGATCCTTTTGGCTTGCCTTTGACACTGGTCCTGAGGATGAGCTTGTCTTCAGGATGGCTTGAGGTTTGGCTGCTTCAGTTAGTCTGGCTTAATGAGACTGAGATGCCCAGCAAGGTGTGCTTCCACTGGAGAAGGAAAACCATTCTGAAATTCACTGCTGTTTCCTTAAGTAAGATTTTTTAAATTTTTCTGTCTTCTCACTTGAAGGAATAAAATGCTTGTTGCTATATTGTTTGGGTTTAAAAAATAACCTATTTTTTGTATATATATATATTTTCGGTTCAAACTTATTTCCCGTTTATTAAAGTCCAGGTTACCATCACATGCCTTGGTACTTAATAAAGGAAAACTTGTTGAAATAAGGTAATATGTTATCATCAGCATTTCCAGGCGATGGTTTACAGTCAAATAGCACTATCAAGAAATCTTGAGGAGGAAGCCCATCTGTGGGTTACACTTTGTCAAGGCCCACCTCCTCTGGAGTGGAGATTCCCAGTTCATTCAGAGTTGTCTCAGTTCCTATGGGTAGATTTCCTTATGAGGTCCTGCTTTGTCCTTAACAACCTCTACGATCCGAACAGCACTAGCAAAATCATTTAACTGTCTGCATGCCCGCAAAGCAGCATCATTGATTTTGGGTTCTGGCACTAGATCATAGCCAACAAGGGATATTCATCCCTTTATGCAATTCCCAGGCATCTTATGTCTGACTTGTTGAAGTATGTCACCCAGCGAGCATCAAACTCCTCATCTGTCTTATGTGACCCATGGGAATACCAGTGAGCCAACTGGACAGTGGTAACAGGGCTGGGAGCTGCAGCAGGATGTAGGAAGCCGTGAGCATAGCACGGGCAGCGGCTGCGACTGGTGCCCAGCATGACGGCGATGGTGGCGCGCAGGCTGAGGTTGCAGAGAAGCCAGTGCGAGCTTGCAGGCTGCTCCGAGAGCCGCTATTTGTACTTTTTAACAGCATAACTTTGGAAGAGTGAGATTGTTTATGCTGTTTACTTTTTTAATTTGTTCAGTTGATCAAACAGTAACATTGGATAATTATTTTTGTTTAGAGAGAAAAGATAAGGAAGGCAGTTTGTCACTGTCATGCTCTTCCTTTTAGTATATGTGCTGCCGAAGTGAGCATACACTTTCCCTTTTAAAGAGAGCTTTCTGTATTTTGGTACTCTGCTCCAGCTTCTGGTACAGAAAGAATTGTATCTCGGTGTTAGAGTTTGTTTCTAGTTGGCCCCCCAAAGTCTCATGCAGTCATGGGGCGGGGACTTAAAGAGTTTGTGATTAACTCATGATCCACTGGGATTATGGGTGGTCCAAGGCTGGGATTATGGGTTTTAGTACTGCTGGGATTATGGATGTGTGTACTTCCTCCAGCCTGGGACAGAGAGCCTGAATGCAATATAAGAGGGACAGAGAGACAGACTTTCCCTCTGTAGCTGTTGCTTTCTGTGTGGCTATTGTTGCCTGTTGCCATTGTTGCTGTTCTATTGCCATGAACTGCTGCCCTCTGCCATGTGCCAGTCTGCCTTGGAGCCAGCTGAGTGTGGACTGAAACCTCCAGTAACTGTGAGATAAATAAACCTTGCCTTCCTTCATTTTGGGTGTCAGGTATTTGTCCCAGCAACGAGAAGAGTAAGACACCTGGGGAGCTGAGGTCTCCAACCAGTGTCTGATGGTTCTGCAGGATTTTAACTCCCATGTTTGGTTAATTTTAGCGTGGGAGACACAAGATTCAGCAGAGTTAAACAGGTTTCTGCAGGCCTGGGCTGACCAGAGACTTTTAAGGTGGCTGGTGGGTTGTGAATTCTGAGGGGCATGTAGGGGAGCAGTCTAAGCTGGAGACAGCATCAACTAAGTGGATTGCTGATTGTGTGGCTTTTTCAGGTCATCTCTACATGTCTTCCTGGTGTTTACAGTTGTGGGTCTTGCACTTGCTGACCACTCTGATCACTTGGATGCTCAGGAAAAAGTTTTAGAGGTTGACATTGGCTTTGTGGTTATGTAGTCTAAAATTTATAGTGTCAGGCAGTGTGCAGTGTGCACTCTTCCTCACGAGTACCGAGGTTACTTTTTCCAGCAGTCTCTCACTCCTGCACTAAAATTCATTTAGCTGGAGCACAGGTTTTGGAGGCCCTCATCCTTGTTTTAAATTTCTGACTTAGTAAGTTTGTGTGGGGCCTGGGAATACATATTTTTTGATTCCCCCCCCCTCCAGGAAATTTTTAATGACTGGCCAGATGTAGGTGTTGTTGGTAAGGTCCCAGAGGGTAGACCTGGGGTTTCCTCCTGTGGTTCCTCTTGGTGTGTCAGTAGGACCAGTCCAGCACTAAGTTTTCCTTTCCATGAGGGTTACAATGCTGTTGATTGGCCAAGGCAAGTCAGCATAGTTTAATGTATATTATTATTTGATTGTTTTATTTGTCAACGGAAGAGGTCTTTTTTTTTTTTTTTTTTTTTTTTTTTGCAGAACCGGGGATTGAACTCAGACCCTTGTGCTTGCCGGGGAAGTGCTTATTCTAGCGAGCCATCTCCCCGGCCCCCTAGAAAGAGGTCTTGTGACTGGATGTGGTCAGCGGGAGAGCTAAGGCAGGTGCCCACTCTGGCTCTTAGTGGCTGTGGGGGTTAGGAGGGTAGCTGCGCTTCTGAGGCTTTCTGGCCTCGCTGCTGCCCTTCCCTCCTTTCGACTTCTTTTTGGTCCTCTGGGCATATTTCCCTAGCACCAGCCCAGATGAAACCACAGAGTGGGACAGGCCAGAGAGCTTCCTGTGACTGAAATGCTGAGCACCTTTCCTGTCTGCCTGTCTGATGGTGGGGGTTGACAGGGTTCCTCTCACTGTTGTAATTCTGCTGGAATTGGCATCGTGGTGGGGCTAAAGAGGGATTATTTTGCAGACTATATGTATATATAATATAATTGTATATAATTTTAAAGAAAAAACCCCGTAATTTCAAAACAAGGTAATAGGGTAACAATGCTTATTAACACATTGATTGTGTGTGGAGATATATATATATATATAGTGAGAGAGAGAGAGAAGCGTGCAAGAGAGAGAGACAGACAGACAGACAGACAACACTGGTCTTGCACAAGGTCTTGTGCACATTGGCCTTGAACTCACTATGTACCCAGGCTGGCCTTGAACTTATGGCAGTCCTCCTGCCTCAGCCTCCCAGGCATTGGGATGACAGGCACACATCACAATGCGCAGCTTCACATGTGAGACTTTAATCTGTTACCAGTAAAAGGAGTTTCAGTTGAAGCTAGGATTTCTATTAAAGGAGAAAATACAGATTAGAAAGAAACACAGAAACTATGAAAGAGCAAATCACCTTATATCTACAGATAATTATTTTCCTAATCTAGACTCTTATTGTTAGAAATTCCTGTGTAGGTATTCCTCATTTAATAGCCCACCTATTGAAATGACTGGGCTTATGACCCCTCTTTTTTTGGGTACAGTTCTGAATGTCTTGTTGATAGAGCCTCAGTGTCTTTTTGTATAGTATACCTTGTTTCTATAGTACTGTAATTTTTGCTGATGGTATTGTATAGCACAGTACTATATCTCACATTGTTGTACATTACAGTACTGCATGTAAGAGTCATGCAAACTAAAGCAGAGTCATGGAGATGGAGTTTCCTTTGACCATGTCTTTGTTCTGAATGCCATACACAGTTCCTCATTTAGTGGCCAGTTCATTTGACAACATAATTGAAGGTCCAGGACTGGGTTGTTGTATGGGGGACACTTATATAGTTGTCACAAATAACATTTTTCATAAAGAAGTGAAAGGGAGATGAAAATCTGAAATGTGCCATTTGAAAGATAAACACATCTGAGAAAGTAAATGCTGGCACCACATACACAGGTGCTCACACACATCATTTTCCTTTAAAGTAAAATGGACAGCAGGAAATTTAGAAGCAGAAGGTAAGAGCCCCTGGGCATGGTGATGCACACCTGTAACCCCAGCATTGTGGAAGACTGAGACAGGACAGTGGCAGGTTCAAGCCTAGCCTGAGAATGGAGCACCTTGATGAGACTCTCAAAATAGAAAGGGCTCTGGATGAAGCTGGGTGAAGGCCTTGAATTCTGTCCTCAGTGTGAGGTGGCGGAGGATGGGGCCTATGCACATCAGCTTTGTTTTTTTTTAAAGACAGGATCTTGCTGTGTAAGTTCATTAAAGGTGGCTTTGAGTTTACTTTGCAGTCCAGGCTGGCCTCACACTCTTGGCAATCTTCCTGCCTCAGCCTCCTGAGTGCTGGAGTAATAGGTGTGTGTCATCACGCCTAGCTAGTCTTTCTTAATAACCTCCTAGCCTCTGTTTTATCTCATTTTATTTTTTAACTGCAAAAGTATGCATAAATACAAGAGCGTAACTGTGCTAACAGACAAGAGGAAAAGACTTCTTTAGAGCTTCTAGCTAAATAAGTAGCACCCAGGTCAACTTACAAGACCCAGCACTTAGCTTTCTCCCCCTGGACTATTTCTGCATTCTGAATCTAAAACTCATTGCTTCACAGTAGCTACCAAATGCAGCTGATGTATTCACATTGTTACAAACCCAATGTCTCTGAGAGGAGAGGACAGGTAGGTGCTCTGGAAGTAAAACTCCTGTCAGGGATCTGGAGGTCAGCTGGAGGGTCCATGCCTGCCCCAGACAACATCATTGTTATGGTCCCAAGAGCTGCTTTGGCCAGGAACTACCAGGTGACTCATGCAACCCTTCTTATAACATCTAAGGTAAAAGAGCAGGCAGCCACACTTGACCTTGGGAACTGCCCTGTGCTGTGGTGCCACTTGCCACCTGGCTCTGTGGCCTCTGGAGCACGCCCAGCAGTGTGGCCAGTCAGTCTGTGCACAGGCCTGTAGCCTGCTCTGTGATGTACCTTGGAAAGAGCTGACCACTCCCAGGGGCACTGAGCCCTACAGCAGCCTTGATGCGCACTGTGTGCTGCCTTATATCCACCAAGTTCTGGCTTGAACTGGCTGCCAAGCTAAACAGTCCCCATCTGGATCCCAAAGTTGGGCAGAAATCCAAGGATTCAAGGAATGACAGCTGAGTCTGGAAATTCTTAGACTTGGAAATCTACATGTATTATAAACCCTTTGTTTATTTTCTTTCCTTTTCTTTATTGGTATACTTTTGATATACATAATGATCACGTTCATCATAGAAAATTTGTACCTGTACAAAATGTCTTGATTCTTTCTCATTCCCCTCTGCTCCCTTCAGCCTCTCTTTCCCTTATGTACAAAGCCTTTGTTTCCATTTTTCCCTTCTGTTTTCTGCTTTTTTCTTGTCCCTCCCTATTCCCCCTCTTATTTGATCATTTTCTTCCCATTTTCCAATAACTCTTTGTTTCTTGAGTGTGGGTTTTTGTCAGAGGGGTGTATGGTGTGGGAGATTTCCTCCCTCTGAGTTTCTACCCTTTAGCCTCAGCTGTCTGAAAGATACCCCATCCTTTGGTGAGCTCTTGCATTGTCCCTTGTGTGCATGAAACGCTGCTGCAGTTAACATACCTGTCCCTCAGCCTGGCATCACCAGTGTGTGCTGCTGCTCTTTTGCACAGTCGGCTTCCAGGAGATGGCACTTCGTCCTACTCTAGGCTGAGCCAGACATTTCCTGAATTCCCAAGTGCTTGTTGCCTGCTTCCTCCACACACTTCTTATACTGTCACTGCTTGTTTGATGTCTCTTTCTCTGCCCAGCAGACCCATTGCAGGCGGGAACCATGTTCTATTGCTTTCTAAACATCCAGCTCCTGACACACACACACTGACGACACCCCAGGGGGTGGGTGACTAGGCATGCAGATTTCTTCACTCTGGGCCCTGTTGTGCCTCAGAATGGTGGAGATGCGGCTCTGTTCTTTCTTTTTGGTAGTCACTTAATTTTCTTTCTCTTTTTCTGAGTTAGGGCCTCACTATACAGTGTAAGCTGGCCTTGGATTGAATTCATTTTGTAGCCCAGGGTGGCTTTGAACTTACAGCAATCCTCCTGCCTCAGTTTCCTAGCTTTGGGAGTTATTTTTCAAAAAATATTTATGTGTTCTGCTACATAACCAGTATTAGAGATGAATTCTCCCCCCCGACCGCCCCCCCCCCGGGGGGGGTTGAACTCAGGCCCTTGTGCTTGCCAGGGCGCACTCATTGCATTGAGCCATCTCCCCAGCCCCTAGAGGTGAGATTTTTAAAATCACCCCAAGCAGGGTGTGGTGACAGTACTGGGGAGGCTGAGGCAGAAGCATCAGCATGAGTTTGAGGCCAACCTGGGCTACATAGTGAGTTCAAAGCCAGCCTGAGTTATATAGTGAGGATCTGTGTCAAAAACAAACCAAAAAACAACAATGAAAAAGAAAAACCAGTATGTTAAAGTCCTGTGAGCAGTGACCCAACCCAGGAGGCTGTCAGCAGCCTCTCCCTGCACAAAGACCAGCACACTTCTCCCTTGGGTCAGACGTCTGCTGCTTTGGTTAGACAGTAAGCAAGGTTTAGGTGCTGGTTTAGGTGTTGTCAGGCCTCCTCTTTCTGGGCACTGTGGTTACAGTGTGCTTGACCCTGCTAGCCGTGTGTGTGTGTGTGTGTGTGTGTGTGTGTGTGTTGGGGGGGAGAGGCTTGAACCCAGGCTTCACACTGAGCCATATCCTCAGCTCTTTCTTTTCAGTTTTTGTTTTTTGTTTTTTTTTCTTTTCTGGTTTTAAGACAGGATTTTCTCATTAAGTTCCTGAGTTGCTCAGGCTGGGCTCAAACCAACCTCCTGCCTCAGCCTCTCAGGGCTCTAGGGTTGCAGGTGAGCTGCTCTGTTAACAACATTCCTAGTGTGGTCTAGGTGCAGTGGTGATAAAAGTGCTGGCTTTCTGTGTAGCATAAATGAAAGCAGTGACAGCAGCTGCAGTGAGGATGATTATCCCTTCTTTCTTGCCTGAGGATCACTGAATGTGTCCCTGGTGATGTAAGTGAGAACCTTCTTTAGCTTCCCCTTTGATTGTTGGTTTGGGGGTATTTTAGTGCTCAGTGTGGCTAGGGAGCAGCACTTGTTGTCTGGGGAAAAGCACCCTGGTGGCGGCTTCGGTTGCAGATTGAACTGCTCTCCTCTTGGGAACTGTCTTGCTTAACAAGGTAACTAACGCTGTGGTTGTCCACACTGGGGGTTTAAAAGGCTTCTTGCATTTGTATTTATGTATGTGTGTGTATGTGTGTGTGTGTATGTATGTATGTATGTATGTATTTTTGTAGTCCATGTTGGCCTTCTCTTGGAGTCAGTACATGGACACAGTGCAGCTTGTCTCATCTGACCTTTTGTTTCTTCCCCCCTCCCTCCTCAAGTCCCCCCATTCTTGTTAATAATGTTCATCATAGTCCATGTTTGCAGCATCATAGTGTCTGCTGAGGTTATTAGGCCCTCTTACCTGGCATCTCTTACCTCTGCCTGTTCTCCTTCCTGTCCCTGTAGCAGTTTTTTTCCTAGGTGAAGTGTGACTGGCTCTTTACTGAAAGCCACTTAAAGTATTTGTTGGTAGTGATATGTTTGCTCTTTTAAGCAAAAATTTGAGTTTTCTTAAAAATGAGATTTTGAATTCCTGTGTGTCAGCCTACCTGAGTTTCTGGTGACTCGAAGATGCTGTCCAGCTTGAGTTGTGTGTGGTGGCTGTCTAGGCTCACTCACAGTTGCAGGTTCTGAGTTGCTGCTGGCCTTGAGAGACTGTGCTTCATCCTGTTGAGGATAGGGTCAGAGAGGAAAGTCTCAAGTTATCTGGGAAGGGCCTTAATTATTCCTTTTGGCCAGGCATGGTGGTGCATGCCCAGCATCCGTCAGGGGGAGGCTGAGGCAGGAGACCATCCGAGTTAGGATTCTGAGGCTTTTGAAGGACACAGTGAGGCCAGTCTCCAAAAATAAAATGCAACCCTCCTTCTTTGCGAGCACCTTGTCTGTATAGGGCCTGCCCTTCTCATTGCCGTTCTTGGTGCTAGGGTGGACCCAGAGCCCCTCCCAGCCTCTGTTCCAGTGCCAACAGAGCAGCCTGCCATGCTGCTTCAGTGGGGAGCAGAGCTGATATCAGAGGTTTACAGCAAAAAGACCCATCCTTGCAGAAAATATTTTTCATGGGAGTATAATTTATGCTGGTGTGTAACCAGCTTATTATTCATGCGTGTTAAAGAATGTCTTTGGTTTTTAACTTCAGTATTAGGTAGATGTGACCCAAATGAACAGAAGCTTTCTAAAGGCCCCCTTGATTTTAAAGTGTGAAGTGGCTCTGAGAAAAAATGTTGGAGTGACTAGCGCTTTTCTGGGTAGGGGAGGTGGTGGCCTGTGAAGCAGGCAGGCTGGGCCAAGAGCCCTGAAGTGGGGCAGCAAACATGGCCTTGCAGTGGGCACTTCTGGATGTCCAAGATCTCTTGGTGTTTTTTTTTTTTGTGCCAAATTCTTGCCTGTCTGATGCTGTCATCTTTATGTTGCATTTGGGCGTCTTAATGGAAGTATGACAGAAACGCTAAAGAAAGTGGAATTTCCAACTGACTTCATGTTCTGATCTTTCCCCAGTTTTCTAAAATTTTCAACTTACAAGAATCTTGGGGCTGGTGAGATGGCTCAGTGGTCTAAAGCACCTACTTGGAACAAGCTTGGCAAAGCACAGGGACTGCGGTTTGATCCCCCAGCACCACATGCCAGCCAGCCCCGCCCCCTGGTGGCTGAGCTGCCCCCCCCCACAAAATAAATAAATGTTAAAAAAAAAAAAAGAATCTTGAGAGGGCCAGCCAAATAGCTCAGCGGATTAAAGCACCTGCAAGCAGGTGCAGGGGCCAGGGGTTTGATCTGCCATGGTGGCCCCGCTCTGCCCTCGGGGCAAGCATGAGATGGCAATTGAGATTGGGCATGGTGGCATGTCTGTAACCCCAGCTCTTGGGAGGCTGTAAATAGGTGGATCACTACGAGTCTGATCTAGTAGTGAGACCGAACACCCTGTCGACTTGTTCCTAAAATACAAAAAAAAAAAAAAAAAAAAAAAAAAAAAAAATCTTGAAACAGTTTTAAAAGATAGGGCAAGTGTTTAGTTGTCATAATGTAGGAATTGAGGGCTGGTGAGATAGCTCAGTGGACTAAGCGCCTGCTTGGGCACCATATGCCTGGCTGGTGTGCTGAGCCGGCCACCGAGACCTGGTGTGGTGATGCATGCCTGTAATCTCAGTGCTGGGAAAGGTGAAAACAGGAGGACCACTATGAGTTTGAGCTTCATAGTGAGACCCTGTACCAAATACGAGCGAGCGAAAGAGAGAGTGTTAGTTGAACTCCTGCATGTCTACTTGTCTACTTTTGATTATACCTTCCACTGTGAATTACCTGCTGAGGTTGATTGCATCTGGTTTGATTCTGCTATGTGCTGGAACCGTTTGCATGAATCTGCAGCTGTTTCCTGGAGGGAATTGCAGCACTGGAGCAGGCAGTTAGCTTCTCTCTGTCCGACAGCCTTGTGGAGTTTTCTAGGGATGGGTAAGACTTTTTGGAAATCAGGCAGGCTCATATTTTTCTTGCTTTATAGATAAGGGTGTTGAGGTTCTTGTTTGTGCAATTTCATTTTTTTTGGTACCAGGACTCAAACTCAAGACCTTGTGCTTGCTAGGCAGGCCCTGCACTGCTGAGCTGTATTACCAGACCTTGTTTGTGCAGTTTCACAAGTTCCTTCAAGAAATCTAGACTGTGCCTCTAATCAGTAAGGCTTTTTGTTTTTTATTTTTTAATTTTTATTTTTTGCAGAACCAGGGATTGAACTCAGGCCCTTGCACTTGCCAAGGAAGCGCTTATTCTACTGAGCCAACTCCCCAGCCCCTTTGTTTTTTAAATATCCTTTTATTTTAAATTCTTAACAATCTATGTTTCCCAGATCTGTCCATTTGTCTCTCTTCTACCCTTTGGTCTTCTCTTTCTTTTTGACAGGATCCTGTCATATAGTCCAGGCAGGCCTTGAACTGTTAATCCTTCTGCCTCAGCCTCCTGAGTGCTGGAATAATAGACTGTGTACCTGTGGTGGGGTTTCTAAAGCATCACACAGATCCCATGTACATTCAAGTATCTCCTGGTCTGGACAGCAGTTTTTAAAAATGAATTTTCCATTGAGCGTTTGGTTCAAATACCAGCTCTCTGGCCAGTTTGTTAGAGAAATGTTGGAAGGCCTGGTTTGTTTGTCTGTAAATGGGAGACCTTGGCTGGGATGGTTGTTACTGATGGCATAGGGATGGAGGGAAGTTGTTTACGATCTTTAGGGAACAGAAGTGAAGAATACACAGAACATTCTTGCCTTTGTAGTTGCTTTGAGTGCTACTGTTGGATGCATCTAAGTAATGGTACAAGTATCTATTAGAAATATTTCATGTACAAAGCAATTTCTACTTATAGTTCATTAATTTTTTTGTTTGTATTTTAAGGTTACGAGAAGTTTCAGAGAAATTGAACAAATATAATTTAAACAGGTAAGAATTTTAAGATATTTTAAATTTAGACATTTTCCTTTTCTTTGTGGTACTGAAGAGTGAACTCAGGGCCACGCATGTGATGCCACTAAGCTCTGTCCTCAGCCCAAGACACTTACCTTCTGACCAGGAGGTTTTTCTCCAGGAAAAGGAACTCCTGTTTAGGTGGAAGCTTAGTATAACTAAGGATTAACATGATATGATTAGGTTAAAGATATTTCAAACTGTCACCTCTTACAGTTGGCTTCATTTGAGTTACAGCTTACATTTATACTGATTTTGAAGCAATTTGGTATACCAAGGACTTGCAGTGATGATGGGGAGAACACCATCACTTCATGGGCTGTCCTATTTGATGTCTTTGAGACAGGGTCGCTTGCATAGCCTGGGCTGGCCTCGAGCTTGCGACAGTTTTTCTGCTTCAGCCTCTCAAGTGCCAGATTATAGGATTGCAGGTTTATACCACACCCAGCTACTCAGGTTTTAAAAATAGGTTTTGCTAGTTAGTTTTTCTTTTGTTAGTGGGGTTCTTTTTTTTTTTTCAAATCCTAAAATGCATTTACTACTGGAAAAAATAATTTCATCTACATACTTGTTTCCTCTGTTCTCAGTCACCCCCCTTTGAATGTATTGGAGCAGGCTACTATTAAACAGTGTGTGGTGGGACCAAATCATGCCGCCTTTCTCCTGGAGGTAATGGACATTCTTCATCATAGTTGTGCTTGAGCTTGCGGTACAGTTGTGCACCCCAGAGACGTAACAGCTATGAAGAGTTGCTTTGAAACTCACCTGCTTGCTTCCCTTCTTGTGCCAGTCCTCTGCTCCAGAGAAGGGCAGAAGTGCTCCCCAGGGCTCGAAACTCATTCCCAGAAGTGGTAGGCTCTCTGGGCCAGTGCTTCCATTCTCGCTGTGCAAGACACTGTCTGCTGCTTTCTGGACAGCTGGGAGGGAGCTTATTCTAGGGCATGTTGCGTACTGACAGTAGCAATAGATAGATGCTCTTCTTGTTGAATAAATGCATGTTTTAATGCATTTTTTTTACCTTGAGAATTTCTTTGCTTTATAGGATGGGAGAGTTTGCAGGATTGGTTTTTCAGTACAGCCAGACAGATTGGAATTGGGTAAACCTGATAATAATGACGGGTAAGGCATCATCTTGTGTGTGTGTGTGTGTGTGTGTGTGTGTGTGCGCGCGCGTGCGCTCGCACTTGTGCATTTGTGCACATACATACATGGGGTTTTACAGTGCTAGGTATTGAATTTGTGCCTCTGCAATGGAGCCATACCCCAGCCTGGTGCTTATATTTAATACAGAATGCACTTAGCTTTTAGAAGCTATTAAACATGTTTTGACACTGATAATCCCTATCTCAAAAAAAAAAAAAAAAAGAAGCATTGTAGGAAATCAGGTGCTTTAAACACAGTGAGATTTTGCAGTTCAGTTTTATTTTGCTTTTTGCAGTTCAGTTTTAATTTTAATTTTATTTTATTTTTTGGCGGAACCAGGGATTGAACTTAGGCCCTTGTGCTTGCCAGGCAAGCGCTTATTCCACTGAGCCATCTCCCCGGCCCCCTAGTTTTAATTTTTAAACAAGCAATGGTTTATAGCCGAAACATTAACATTAAAAGAAGCAGAGGAGTTAGTTTTCACTTAACAGGAATAGAAATTTAAAAGATAAAAATTTAAAAATTTTAAATTCTAGAAAATATTACAGTATTTTGTGGGTCCCAAGTCAGATCTTTCTTTTCATGAAATGGCTTTATTTATTTATCTGAGATAGGGTCTCACTATATAGTCCAGACTTGCCTTGAACTCAAAGAATCCTCTACCTTCAGTGTCCCAAGTCACTTCAAGGCCAGACCTAGTAGTACATGGGATAACAGCATGTGCCACTACATCTGACCTTGAAGTGATTTTACATGTTATGATTTTGTCTTTATTATTTTCAAATCAGCTAACTCAGTTTGAAGGCAAAAAGGGTCATCATCATTTTGGTCCTTCAGAGTTACAGTACATAAAAAGGATCCTAGACAAGTCAGAATAGGAACCATGTTAATTTAAGAGCTCTAAACAGTATAAAGTTAGCCGTCAGATTGTGCTAGGCAAGGTGATCCAGTACTCAGGAGACAGAGGCCCATGGGTTGTTGTCAGCCTGATCTACATAGCAAGACTGTTTTAAAAGCAAAAAATGAAAGTTGGTACCACATGTGGTAGTGCATGCCTGAGTTGGAGGCCAGCCTCGGTTACATAGCAAGACCCTGTCTTTAAAAAAAAAAAGAAAAAAGAAAAAAAAGCAAGCAAGAAAGTTAAGAAAGAGTGGTGAATTATTACAAAGTTAAGTTTGCTTTTTCTTTTCACTCATGTAGAGACTGAACCCAGGGCCTTCTCACTGAGCTGCATCCCTTGCCCTTCAATGTTTTGAGAAAGGGTCCCACCAAGTCCCTTTGTTGTCCAGGCTGGACTTAAGTTACAATTGTCCTGTCTTGGCCTTACAAATAAGTACAGTATTGGGCTGCCACGCCCAGCTATTAGGCCTGCTCTTTGATGTGAAGCACACATTTAAGAGGCGTCATCAAAATGCCAGGCATTTTATTACAGGAATTCCCAGGACAATGAGGCCTGGAATTCACCTGTGCCCCTCAGCAGGTGAGGACCACTCAGTGATTCTCCTGTCTCTTGTTTTTTCCAAGGTCAAAGTTGAACAGCAACTCGGGGGCGGGGAGGACCTCGAGGCCAGGCAGGACAAGTGACTCCCCGTGGTTTCTCTCAGGTTCTGAGACTCTGGGCCGGCTAGCAGGCAACACCTTGGGGTAAGTCATGGTGCATAGTGTCAGAATCAGCCGCATCGGCCAAGGCCACAGGTTGCTGCTCACCTAGGCTCCAGACCCAAAAGAAAGCATTTTGTGTTGGCGGCATCCCTTGGCCCACTTGGGCCATTTACAAGTGTATGTGATTGCGTCTTTGGATCTCTCTTCTTGTGGTTTAAAGAAAAAAAATCGTAACATTGATTTCTTTCCCGGTATCTAAATCTGGTAGTTCTTTCTAGTTTTAAACTAGACACTCAACTTGTTGACAGTTTTATCTAGAGTTTATATACTGTCAAACTAAAGAACCTGCATACGGGCTAGGGAGGTAGCTCAGCTGAATTAGTACTTGCCTGGCAAGAGTAAGGTTGTAAGTTAAATCCCCGGTACTCCCCCCACCCCCACGAAAAAAAAAAAAAAAAAAAAAAAAAAAAAAAAAAAAAAAAGAAAAGAACAAGAAAAAGGGAAGACAATGCATGAAGATTGCAGGCTAGCACTTTCACACATGTTGTACCTTGAAAATTTTTTGAGACAGTGTCTCACTATATAATTCAAGTTATCCTTTAACTCACTCTGTAGCCAGGCTGGCCTCAAACTCTCAGTGATCCTCCTGCCTCAGCCTCCCTCCTGCCTTAGCTTCTCAAGTGCTAGGATTACAGGCATGTGGCACCATGCCTGGCAGTGTACCTGGATTCTTCAACAGCTATATATATATGTATTTTTTAATAATGGACCTGGAGCTGGCGAGATAGCTCAGCGGTCTAAAGTGCCTGCTTAGGCAAGTGTAGGCAAGCATGCAGGGGCCTCTGTTCAACCCCCAGCACCACATCCCATGCCAGCTCACCCCCAGGGTGGGCTGAGCTGGCCCCAATACATATAAACATACATACAACATACATACATACATGCATACAATAATGGACCTGGCTTATGGGTAGGTGCCAGGTGTCAACACAGTCAAACCTAGACCTGCCCTTTCCCCGCCCTCTCCACCCTCTCCTGCCCTCTGCTGCCCTTGGTGCCCTTCCTTTGATTCTTTTTCCTTCCATTATCTATTTTATGTTTTTTCTGTTCACTGACACACATTGTTGTGGGCTCATGGATACAGTATTTGTTATATTCTGTGGACTGTAACTTAGCTTGTTTGTTGTAATGCTCAGTTTTGCTGTTGGGACTTAAGCCCTCATTTCAGTGGGTGAAGCTTGATTGCATCTATCTTGTGTTTTTTTTTTTAATTTTTATTTATTTATGTGTGTGTGTGTGTGGCCAGCTCAGCCCACCAGGGGGCGGGGCTGGCTGGCATGTGGTGCTGGGGGATTGAACCGCGGTCCCTGTGCTTTGCTAAGCTTGTTCTAAGTAGGTGCTTTAGACCACTGAGCCATCTCACCAGCCCCTATCTTGTGTTTTTATCTTTTAAATTTCTCTCTTTCTGTCTCTGTCTCTGTCTCTGATACAGGTTCTCACTACGCAGTTCAAACTCATAGTGATCCTCCTGTCTCAACTTCCCCAGTGCTCAGATTACACGCATCTACCGCTACAAGTGTTTCTGGGCCAGCATGATATTTGGTACTGGGGATCGAACCTGAGACCTTGTGCTTGGGAGGCAGGTGCTTAGACCACTGAGCTATCTCCCCAGCTCTGGGTGAAGCTTGATTGTTAAGGGTGGTTATAATGGAAGGTGTGATGGGAAGGTGTGTGTAAAGTAGACCAGCAGCAGTTGGCAGTCTCAGCAGTGCAGGGGAACTGAGTTTGAGCCATTCGAGTGATTGGGCTGGTTCTAAGACCCCACTGTGCAAGCCCCACCTGCCCCTGAGCTGGCTCTGGCCTTCTTGTACTATATGCCTCACTGACTCAGTGGCCGCATCACCCATTTACTTTTATTTGGATTTGCTGTTGTCTTGTCAGGTTTTAAGTACAAATTCTTTGATGGCTGGTAGTGAAACTGTGATCAGGTTCTTTTGTAAATCAAATTATATAGTCAAAAATATTTTGGGGCTGGGGAGATAACTTGGTAGCGTAAGCTCCTGCCTGGCAAGCACAAGGACCTGGGTTCGATTCCTGGAACCCCAGCCTGCCATGCCAGTCACCAAAACTGGGCGTGATGCCTCACACCTGTAATCCCAGCGCTGGGAAGGCTGAAAACAGGAGAATCACTATGAGTCTGAGCTGCATAGTGAGACGCTGTACCAAATGAATGATTGAATGAATGATTAAAAAATATTTTGGATCATAGTATAGTGTTCTTTTTCCTTGAATTCTATAGTTCCCCTCCTATTTCTCTATTGATTGTAATAAACTTGAAGGAAGTCTGCAATCTGTAATCTAGATTAGAGAATGTACAATATCTATGCATGAACTCAGTCCCCTTTCCACAAGTGTGCCACTTAGGCTCCTGTCTGGAAGAGTCGCATCCTGGCCTGTCAAGTTCCGGCTCTTGGTCTCCAGTCAAGAGCTGCTCTGAAGATCTTGGGGTAGTGGTGGTGTCTTTGTTCCCAGTAGCATGGCTTATTGAGAGGCAATCACTTATTTTGATTGGTCATTCTTAGTCATGTATAGCCTTTTTTTCATTATTTTTACTTTAGTGTTTTTGCTAATTGTTAGGTTGTATTCCAAAGATTTCTTTTTAAAGATTTTCTCAGTGTTTTTTTGTTAAAATTAAAAGGTAGCCACTTTCTTACACATAAGAGCAGAAGTAGCGAGCTCACAACTGTGGTGGCTTTATGGATTCAGATAAGCAGTAATCCATGAGTTGAGGTACTCTCTATCAGTGCACATCTTCCTCTTCTGTTTTGGGGGCCTGCCCATTAGCTCAGGTGTTTAAGTGCCTGTTTCAATAAAGCAGTCAGGCTCAGGATGCTGTGGTTTGATCCCCAGATCCTCAAGCCAAACCAGACCTGTCTGGAAGCGGCCAAAAAGAAAAAAAAAATCCTTCCTCTTCTGTTAGCTTAGCCTCTTCATATGTGCACTTGCCTACTTTGTCCGTTTTTGTGGGGTGCTCCTAGGATCTGCCTGGTGGCAGATGTGCACCTGGACCATCTCTGTATCTGGTCAGGTTGCTAGCATTGTTTGCTTGGGGGCAACTGATGTTAGTTATTTGGCGGAAATAGCACATTATTCCTGTCTCCACAGGTCATGTCCTTTGTTGTCCATATTGGGATAGCTATAATAATTAAGTATAGAGAAGAGACTTAAATGGACACTGTCCGAGCAAACATAGGATTATCCTCATTGTATCTTTTTAAGGTCTTTGGTATGGTTCCCTTCTTTCAGGTTGAAATAAGACTTAGTTTTTGAATGTATAGTAAAAGAGCAATTCTACTTGACTTAGTCTTTATGACTTAAAGGAAACTGTGAAGTATAGATGCTGATATAACAGTGGATTTGAATATTTGTTTATGGATCCTATATTAATTTCTGTTGCTTAATCTTAATACACATAACTCAAAAAGACATTATTGCTATTTTACTTCTTACATGATTTCATTTTGGAATGTGTTTTTCAAATTTAAGGTTTTATTTAGGGCTGGGGAGATAGCTTGGCAGTCTAAATGCCTGCTTGGTAAGTGCAAGGACCTGGGTTTGAGCCCCTGTACTGCATGCCCTGCCAGCCCTGCACCCAGCCAGCCACCAAAACCAGGCATGGTGGTGCATGCCTGTAATCCCAGTGCTGGAGAGGCTGAGACGGAGGATCACTACAAGTCTGAGCTGCATAGTGAGACCCTGTATCAAATAAATAAATAAATAAATAAATAAATAGCTGTTCAAGTTTTGATAGAAATTGTATTCATTGTATGTTGCTTTGGGTGGTGTGGAGTTCCTGATCAGTGGTGTTTCTCTTTCTGTCCAGGAATTTGTGGAACGTATTTTCTGTCTCTTTGATCACTTGTTTCAGTGCTTTGTACTACACAATGTATATCTTTGTTTAGTTAGGTTTATTCCTAAGTATTGTATGATTTTTGGTACTATTATAAAGGGAATTGTGGCGTTAATTTTCTTAAATGTAAAGTACTTTTAGTCAAGCCCTTTGTCTTTCTGCTGGTTCACTGGTTATTGAAATGACATGTCTAAAATCTGTCCCTTACCTGAAACAAGTGCTTTGACACTGCAGCACTGAAGACGCATGAATTTGGGCTGTAGATGCAGACACTGTACAATCATGAGTTGTCAGCACTCGTGGAGTACAGAAGCCTTCCAGAGGAGTGGTGCTGATTTTTGCTGGGGGCCTCCTAATGAAGCTGCTTGGAAAGGTTTTTGTTGGTTTAGGTAGAGGTCAGATTTTTCCAGCTTAGTGAAATCACAGAGTTGGATGAATACCAGTTTGACAGTCATTGCTTAATATATTCTAAGGTTTTTAAGGAAGGAAAAGAAAGGTTAGAAAGTTCACTTAAAACTATGGGATGGACTGTAGAGGGCTTCAGCTGTGGGTGAGGCCACAGGAATTGGGCATAAATGTACCACAAGTGACCAATGCCTGGCTCCCTTTAAGCAGAGCCAGTGCTATTCTGACCTCAGTGTGGATGGGCATCTCTTGTGGTTGTCTAGATTTTGTGCTAGGAAGCTTCTTCATTTGCATCTGGGGTATTAAGAGAGGCCATGTCTGTTCTGCTTCTTTTCTCTGTACTTAGGAAAAAGCATATTTCGCACAGCAAATTATCCTATAAATGTCATAATGCTAAAGAATAATGAAATACCGTCTTCACAAATACATGTTTCATTTTACACAAAGCACCTTGAGCTCCAAGATGAGTTGTTCCTTTGTGTAATGAGGAGTATTCATGGTTTAGTCTCTGTAGGATCTTTTTTAAAAGGTGAGATGTGAGGCTGGGGACAACTCAACAGCATCGAGTCTGCCTGGCAAGTACAAGGTCCTGAGTTCTATTCCTGGTACTAGAAACTAGAGATATAAAGGTGGTACGTGTCCATTTTAGTGCTATGGAAAGAAATGAATATGTATATTTAAAAAAAAATTCATTTACAAAGATATTTTACTGTCTTTCTAAGTGAATTTATATAAAGCAGTAAAAAATGGAGATCACTTTGTTTGCTTGGTTTTGAGTTTTTGAGACAGTGTCTTGTGTAGCCCTGGCTGGCCTCTTAAGTTGTGGTGATGCTTCTGGCTCAGGCTCTTGCTTCAGTCTCCTGAGTGCTGGGACGACAGTGGTGCTGCCATACCCAGATGGAACACTTATTTTAAAGCTCAGTTCTAGTACATTTTTCTTTTGTCAAAGCATTACTGTGAAATAATTGCAAGTAGAAAAATAAATTCAGCTTGAAAGAATGACAACAAGACTCAGAAGTTCCTTTTGAAAGTGAACTGTTGAAATACAGATTGTCTAAACTCTCTGATCTTTAGGAGCCGCTGGAGTTCTGGAGTGGGCGGAAGTGGAGGAGGGTCCTCTGGCCGATCATCAGCAGGTGCCCGAGACTCACGGCGACAGACTCGTGTCATCCGGACAGGGCGTGATCGAGGCTCAGGGCTCCTGGGCAGCCAGCCACAGCCAGTCATCCCAGCCTCTGTCATTCCAGAGGAGCTGATCTCACAGGTGTGGCTTTGGGGGGCATTGCTGTAAGTCAGGGCCAAGCAGAGCTGTATGGGCACAGGTGTGGCTCAGTGTGACTTGTAAATAGGTTTTTCTGTACCAATTCTACAGAACCATTTTTTTCCCCTGCCCCACCCTCTTTCTTCTGGTACTGGGGATTAAAACCCAGGGTCCATTGAGCTGCATCCCCCAGCCCTTTTTAAATTTTTAATTTGAGACTAGATCTTGCTGAGTTGGGCCTTCTGGCCTCAAATTTGAGATCCTTCTGCTTCAGCATACTGTGTAACTGGTTTTAGAGTTGTGCCTGGGTGTGCTTGTTTAGAAAGCTGTGTTTGATAAATAATCAGAAAAGCAGCATAGCACTTACTCATTTTCATTCGTATTTTAGGCCCAGGTTGTTTTGCAAGGCAAATCTAGAAGTGTCATTATTCGAGAGCTTCAGCGAACAAATCTTGATGTAAACCTTGCTGTAAATAATTTACTTAGCCGGGATGATGAGGACGGGGATGATGGGGACGACACGGCCAGCGAGTCGTATTTGCCTGGAGGTGAGTGGCTTGCCAGGTTGTTTTGCCAGTTCCGCCAAGGAATAGAACTGTGAAGTCCTGCTGATTTCATAACTTTGGAAAAATGGTGTTAGCTGCTTCTCATGGAAGAGCTGTTTGATTTGATTATAAGGTAATCTGAGGGGAAGTGTTGTTGCCTTGTTGATTTAAACTTGTTCCTGGTACATGTATAGCTGTGTGTGTGTAGTTTTATTCTTGCCTGACAGGTGACAACAGATTTTATTTTTAATCTTATTACTGAAAATATATAATAATTGAACTGAATTTAAATCTTGATGGTATTAACTGATGTCTTCTAGCATAAGCACGATCTTTCTTATAATTTATTTAGTAAGAACATGAAACAGTTGTGCATCTCATGTCCATTAAAATCTTTGTTAATAACATTAGTTTTACTTCCTAGATAGTACTTTTTACCTTTGGGTAATACTTGCCACTGAGTTAGATGTAATTTAATTCTTGGAGTTCTTTCAGGATCTGGTACACTGTCTGTAGCTGCTGCATTTGTATTTGTCTGTCTCTGTTTGTAGAGGATCTCATGTCTCTTCTTGATGCTGACATTCATTCTGCCCACCCAAGTGTCATTATCGATGCGGACGCCATGTTTTCTGAGGACATTAGCTATTTTGGTTATCCTTCTTTTCGTCGTTCATCACTTTCCAGGCTAGGCTCTTCTCGAGGTAATTTTGCATTTATTTCTTTTTGATCAGGGGCTGGCTATATGAAAATATAGTGGTAGATTCACTGGATTTGAGCTTGTAGAATTACAGTAGATGAAATCATTACCTATTTGTGTTTTTTGTGTAGCCTTGCCATTAAACTTTTTTTTTAATGTTGAAGAACCACAGTGGTATTTCAGAGATAGTCTTGTTTATATTGTGTAATACATGTCATGCTTATCACTTGCTAATTGTAATTAGAAATACCAATTTTGAACTAAAAGCAGAATTTACTATATTGTGACATGCAGCATTTAGAAAAGAAATCTCTGAAATTTATTTGATTAGAATAACATAATTCTTCTGTTTCTGTAAGTCTTGGTTAGAAGGAAGAGTGAAGTATGAGAAACTTACTACATAGGAGGGAGTGGCCAATATTAAGTGTAGAGAAATGTTTACCTTAAAATGATTTCAGAAGTTTGAAATCCTTAAAATACAATATATGGTATAAGGCAGAAGATTTTAAAATCATTAAGTAGCTTCTCTGTATATTTTTGAATTAGCTTTAGTTGGATTATAACTTAGAATTTGTACTTTCTAGAATTTAAAACCACTTATTGAAACAATAGAGAAAAATAATCTGTATTTAGTGATCATTAGTAAACTGGAAAAGATGCTGGTTTTTTTTTTTTAGATATTGGTCCAAACATATAGTACTTAAAAACAAACTTTAAAAAATAACGCATCTGAGGGTGATCTTTTAGTATACTGGGCTTGTTATATAGCAGATTCAAAATTGTTTAGTAAATGCATACTTTATTGGCTTAAATGAATCAAGTATTGTATTTTCAAGTATTCATTATCTAGCACAAGTAAATTCTTTTCCCCCTTTTCTTTTCCTAAGTTTATCACATACAAGCCTTTTAGTTTGAACCATCTGAAATAACTGATACTAGACCAATTTTGCCCCACATGTATGGCAGTTTTGTATGATTCAGCTATAATGTTGCCTCTAATCCTTACTATCCAAATTTTGAAAGTTTATTTTGATTATCTTATTTTAAAAGTAATGTATAAAAAAGTAATGTATAAGCAAACTTAAAAAGAGTAATTTTAGACAGTTTATAGGACAGCTGCAGGGGAAACATTTTGGGTAAGGAAATCAAGCAAATTCCCCTTCAGTCTTATTTCTCAAACTTATTTTAAATGTTATACATAAAAATATTGCCTATAAAGTTATTCTAAACAAGAGCTTGGATTATTAAAATCTTTAGAATGAGTTTATGTTAATGTATTTGTAGTTTAATTCAACAATTTTACTCCTACCTCTGGATTTAAAAAATGAACAGAACTGGAGACTTTGTAACAAATACTGTTTGGTTTGCCTACATGTCTAACATGTTGAAATCCTAACTATGCACACTTTTCTAATTTATAAATGTTTGTAGTGTGCATTTCTAATGAAAGTCAGAATTTTAAAACTCCACTAAAAATCAAAATCAAATTAAGATAAAAAGTTATGCTATAAAACATATGTAGTTGAAATAATGGAGAATTTTGCCTCTGCATAGTTTTAAAAATAAATACTACTTTATAATTTGTATCTACTCACTGGGAAAGGATTAGTATTTTGAATGTTGCTGGTCAGCTCTGTTATATACGCATTGACGTAAGCTTTTGTGAGTAGATAACTATTAGTTGCATCCTGAAGGGTCTTTACTAGAGAGTGGCTTACTTTTATCCCACTGGTGTGACCCAATTGCATACCAGTTCTCCTTCTTCCCTTAGAGAGAGACTCTGAGCTGATGCGTGAACGTGAATCCGTTTTACGTTTACGTGAGAGAAGGTGGCTTGATGGAGCCTCATTTGATAATGAAAGGGGCTCTACCAGCAAAGAAGGAGAACCTAGCTTGGACAAGAAGAACACACCTGTGCAGAGCCCAGTGTCGCTAGGTGAAGATCTGCAGTGGTGGCCTGACAAGGTATTTGGAAAAAAACTCATATCTTTCCCATTTAAGTGGATTCTGGCAAGTTCCCCTCCCCCAAGTTTTGTTTAATTTATTCATATTTTTGTATTGCTATTCAAGAAAAGAAAAAAAGCACAAACATAAAATAGTATTTTTTTCTCATTTCACAGTACAGTAAGTACACTATCTCGATTTGACTTTGCATGAGTCCTGCTGGTAAGATGTGTTGAGTGACTGAGTGTACTTGTTTCTTGCTCCTTGAGGAAATGGGGGAGATTTACCCTGGGGTTTTTCAGAGAGTAATTAATTATTCCCTTGCTTGTGGTAGACATGGGCTTTGCCAATTTGCAATTTTGGGATGGGGTGGGAGGGCCCAAGTTCCTGCAGTGCAGGGTGTGGATCTGCATTTCTTAGATGAGGTAGCTGTCCCAGAGTGGTAATGACATCCTGCAGACCCAGGCTGAAGCCATGGAGGGGTTAGATTGTAGCACTGCCTGAGCCCTGCGGCCTGGCACCAGCTGGGTGGAGTCTGGCTTCACCAGCCCTCGCTGTGTGGTGACTTGGCATTGCTGCCTGTCATGGCTTAAGCCCTTGCTGACTGACCTTCTGAGGCTGCTGTAGGAAGTGTGTTTCCTGTTTTTTGTATTAAAGAATTTTTTTTTTATATGCCTGTTTTTCTTTCTAAATAGTTGGGTAGGAAATTTTCTTAAGCAGAAATAGCCCAGAAGATAGGAACTCAGAGGTTACAGATAAGGAGAGTCTGGCATGGAATTTTTTTCTCTCAAAATTTGAACTTGAATTGGGGGAAAATATTATTGAACTTTCCAAATTTCTGTTTCTGTAGTTATTGCAAGACTTAGTGCAGTGCATTTATTTTCCTCTACTTTCAGGTCATGTGGAAAATTTGAATGCAAGAGAGAGCATGAATTTTAATCACTGTCTTTGGAAGCAAAAGGTTATTCTGTTTATTTTGGCAGTTGCCAAACTTTTCCTGCACTGTATTTTCTTACTTATTTCTATGAAACTCAGAATATCCCAAGTTCTGATTTATGCTTTTACTTTGTATGTTAGGGGTGATTGTGTGTGTGTGTGTGTGTGTGTGTGTGTGTGTGTGTTCACTGTTTTCTATTTTCCTTGCTTGGGTCATGTTAGAGCTGTGTCTGTTTTCTGTTGACAGGGCATAACAACAGTGGACTCACAACCCCCTTTTCTGGTGCTGACACTTATTACTTGTCCAGGCTTTTTTTTAATCATATGTTAGTTTTGCTAATGAAAGTAGTTTTGCGTCATGGTTTGTGTGCGTGCGTGCATGCATGCAGGTATGTGGTGCTAGGATTGAACCCCAGTTTTGAGCATGCTAGGAAGGTGCTCAACCACCGTGCCACAATCCATAACCCAGTGAAGATATTTATGAACAGAATAAGTATATCAGGCTTTTCTCTGTTCCTGAGCCTTCTGTCATATTTAATGGCTTTTTGTTAGTCTCCGCTGTTAGGCATGGGTCTAAGGTATAGCTTGTTTTCAGGGAGTTTCTAATGCCTGAAAAGCCTTCGTTTATGAAGCCTTCATTTCAGATAGAATTTAATTGTTTAGATACTGAAGAATGACAGATAAGCAGTATGTGAAATAATTGTCCTCTCTAGTCCTTTATCTGCAAAATGTGTATTTTAAAACAAAATCATGAAAAATAAAATACTTACATATTAGCTCAAAATTGCAATTCTAGTCAGTCATGGGGTCTTATGTAATCCTAGCACTTGGGAGGCTAAGCCAGGAGGATCACTATGAGTTTGAGGCCAGTCTCAACTATGTATAGTATAGAGACCCTGTTCCCCCCAAAACAAACAAGATGCCTGGTACAAAATAGACACTATAACTTTCCATTCTGAGGAAGCAAATCACTTTGGCTTAAAGTGTTGAGTACCCCAAGAGTCCCCCCACATCCATTAGACACTGTCCCACCCTCATAGTGAGGATGAAAAATCAGTGCAGTGGGGAGACTTGTCTTCAGGCCACCTTAGGTCTGCAGGAAAACCACTCTGCAGGCCCAGAGAAGGAAGTTGGTGTCCCTAGCAACATTCGTGACCACACTGGTTTCCCACTGTGGCTGGAGTGGGGACCACTGTCAAGTGCAGGTTTGGGGTGGGAGAATGTGATGGGTTGGGTGGGGTAGAACGTGGAAGAAGGAAGGGGGCACCCGGATGCATGCACACACAGAGTGCATCCAGCACCACTGTGGCCAGGTCTGTCAGAGCACTCCAACCAAGGTCAGGTGGATTCCCAGGCAGGATGAGCTGAGTGCTGTGGCTTATATTGTTGCTGTTTTGTGTTGTGCGGTTTTGTTTTGTTTTGAGTCAGGGTATGGCTATGTAGTTCAGCTGGCCTTGAACTCACTGTGTAGCCCAGGCTGGTCTCAGACTCACAGATATCTTCTTGAGGGCAGGGATGGACGCGTGCCGCCATAGTCGGCAAGTTCTGTGTTGGAAAGCAGAGCCATTGAAGAGCACCTAAGAATCATTTGCTATAGGCTGGTGAGCTGCTTGTCACCAGGAGTGGCCTTAGTAGTAACTTTGAGGAGTTTTTCCTTGGGGACCTGGAGTCTAGAGCAGAGGACAGATGATGTGACTAACTCCAATGACTGATCTTAAAAATGTGGCCCTCTGTAATCTAGGTTAGGCTCTCAAAACAGTCTTGGTAGCCCTTGCATTATTTTCATTAAGCAGTTTAAGGCTCCACCCTCAGCATATTGGGTTGCTGGAAGGTAGTCTTCATTTTGTACACAGTGTGTGCCGGAGAAGCTCTGGCCGCTTTTCTCTGAGCCATCTTTCTTGTGTTTGAAGAAGTGTGGAGTCTTTGTCTGTGTGGATGTGGCTCATCAGCGGTGGGTTTAGCTGTGGAGCCAGGGAGCGAAGTCAGTTCATATTTTCCTGCTGGGTCTTGTTTCTTCCTGTATATGAGGAAGTGGAATCACTCTTCTTTGGGGTCAAAATATGCACTCCAGCTTATTTTTATTATTTATTTATTTATTTGCAGAACTGGGGATTGAGCTCAGGCCCTTGTGCTTGCCAGGGAAGCGCTTATTCCACTGAGCCATCTCCCCGGCCCCTCCAGCTTATTTTTAGAAACGGGTTCATGCAACGTTCTTTACTGTGAAGTAAGTTTTCAGTTTGCCTTTCTGGTAGGATGCAAAGGGCATTCTATTTTTCAATTAATTGAATTAATACTTTGCCAATATCTACTTGTACATTCTACCATTGTATAGGCAGATAAAATTTCTTTAATGATGGAACATTCTTTTTTCTTTAAGCCTTTATAGTTTATATCTTTTGATGACAATAATTTGAGATATCCATCAATTTTAAGTACAAGGTAGGATCAAAAATATGGTGAATATCTAATTTTTAAAAAATTTCTTACAGTAAAATATGTTAATTATTCATTATTACCTTTCAGTGTACTCTTCCTCACTTCAGACACAGTTATACCATTGTTCTTGAGACTTTGTGAATCTATTCTAGAAGTCCATTTGTGAAATAGTCATACTATTGTGGCTGCCTCAGTGTCCTGAATTAATTCAAAATGTTTATCTTTTGTGTCCATTTTGATTTTGCAGAGAAGCCAGAAGTGGCATGGTGCCAGATATGTTGAATAAGGACAGTGTGGGTACAGGGTCATGTTTTTACTAACCCACCTTTTTTGAATGGCACTTGGCAGCAGCATTCACTAGTTTTTGATCACACTTCATAGAGACACTCGGGAAAGAGGACTTCCAGAACTGCTTCCCAGTAAGGCAAGGAAAAGGGAATATGTTTGAAATGAAGGGCTGGTGAGATGGCTCAGTGGTCTAAAGCACCTACTTTGAACAAGCTTAGCAAAGCACAGGGACTGCGGTTCAATCCCCCAGCACCACATGCCAGCCCGCCCCACCCCCTGGTGGGCTGAGCTGGCCACACACACACACACACACACACACAAATAAATAAATAAAATTTTTAAAAAAGAAATGAAGGTGTTTCTGAGAGGGCAATGTATGCTTTACTATAATAACTTTTTAAAATGTAAGCACTTACTGTATGTGTGTGGATTTACTGTATATTTTGATCACCTCTCTTACTCCCCAAAATTATTCTTGTGAGTTAAATGTCAAGGCTAATATAAATACTTAACTGGAAAAAGTTGTAGGATTATTGAAAGTTTTATGAAGATAGTGGTAGAGATCAGTCAGTACTAATCTAGTAACCTTGGCAAATACATCCTTGAATGTAGGTCTCCTGCTAGGTGTTGGGTGAGTGTCTGCAGGGAGAAGAGGAACAGGGGTTTCCCTGTCAAAGCAGCATGATGAGTTAGGCCCAGAGGCGATGGGAAGCAGGGAAGCTCTGCAGAGGGACCTGGTGAGCAAAAACTGTGGCGTGGGCCACAGGATCTCACACCCAGCACTGCTGCTCACTTTATGACCCTAACCAAGTACCCTATGACAGAAGGCAGAGCAAACCCCAGCCTGTGCTCCTAGCCGGGTGGCTCTTTCAATTGGGCTGTGAGGAATTTGGCCTGAAGACACCAACTGTCTTAGTATGCGCCCACATGTATCCTTCATCTTTCTTCTCCTTTTTCTCATTCTGCCACTCTTCTCTGTCCCTCCTCTTCTTTATCTCCCTCCCCCGCCAGCTAGCCATATAAAGTTGGAATGCTTTTCTGGCTTATGTGACTGATCATTCTACTTTGCAGCTTTGGCAGTTCTGTTGTTTAAGGCGGAAAAGCATGTTGCAATTAGGTGGATTTACTGTCCACCACTACAGTCACTCTCTAACATGACTCTGTACTGTTTAGTCACCTTTGCAGTTTGCCTTAGATTAGAAATTGTGTGTATTGCTAAATATTTCACAGGTGAATGTAACTACATGCTTATATGAACTTCTTCCAATAAGAAGACCACAACATTGTATAAAGCCAGTATCATCTGATACCTAAGCCCAACAGACTCTGGCCATTATCTGTGATGAATGCAGAAATTATCTGTAAAGTAACAACATAGGGAAAAGAAGGTGTATCCTGACCAAGTGGGCCGGGCACAACCCTGACATGAACGCTGGTTTCTGTGCATGAGTCAGTCTGTGTAATGTCCTTCACTGTAAAAAGAAGGCTTTGATAAAGGTCAGCAGTTTTTGATTGATAAAAAGTCTTCTAAAGTTTAGATGTACAAGGGAAGTCCATCAACTTAAAGGGGCAATTCTGACAACTATCTACCTATAGTTGACATCATAACCCATGAGGAAATACCCAGGAGCTTTTCCATGATGCTCTGGGGCCCACTTTGGCTACTTGTGCAGCAATAATACTAGAAGTTCTAGCAACTGTATGAGGAGAAAAACAAATCAAAGGAAGAAGAAAACTACTTTCCTCTTTTATAGTTTAAAAGGAGGAAGTAAAAATCATGCAGATGACATGATGCCATATGTAGAAAATCTGAAAGATTCCACAAAACTTTTGAATTTAGTAAAGTTGTAGGATACAGAATCATTGTATAAAAACTGTAGCATTTATTTATACCTGTAATAGCAATCTGAAAAGAAATCAAGGTAATAATCCCAGTTATGGACCCCCCCCAAGAAAAACCCCAAAAAACAAAAACCTAACCAGTGAGTAAAAGGTTCCTGTGTGGTAAACTATTATAAAAAGGTTGAAAGAAAGAAAAAAATTGAATAAGACACAAAGAAAACAGTATCCTATGATCTTCAGTTAAAAGTGTTGCTGTTGTTGAGCTGAGCGTTATGGTGCTTGTCTGTAATCACAGTACTGTGGAGGCTGAGGCAAGAGGATCACAAGTTTGAGGTCCTACTAGGCTACATAGTGAGTTCAAGGGCAGCCTGAACTACAAAGCTATCTTAAAAAAAAAAAATCAAACCTACCAAAGGTGTGTTGATACTGTTAAAATTTTCACACTACCTAGAACAATATACATATTTGATGCAGTCTCATCAAAATTCATTTGCATTTTTCACAAAAATAGGAACAAAATCCTAAAATTCACATGGAATTTTATACTGAGAAAGAAAAGAAACTGTAAACATCACAATTACTGATTAAAAATTCTGTCATAAGGGCCAGCCAGGTAGCTCAGCAGATTAACGCGCCTGTTTAGGCAGAGCATAGTGGCCCCTGGCTTGCTTGCTGGCCCTGTCCCCGGATCGTGCTGAGACGGCGATTGAGACTGGGCATGGTGGCGCCCGCCTGTAATCCCAGCGCTTGGAAAGCTGAAAACAAAATTATTGTCAGTCTGATCTGTGTAGTCAGACCCTATAGATGCTGCACTAAATACCAAAAAAAAAAACCCCAGCAAACTATCATAAAGCCATAGTATATCTGGTATTGGCATAAAAATAGCAACAGCTCAATAGACCCATTAGAGAGCACAGATGTAAACCCAGTGTGTGGGGTCCAGGAGGACACAAAAGAGAACGGACAGTGGCTTTAGTAGGTGGTGCTGAGAAAATGGGATTTCCATATGCAGAAGAATAAAATTGGACCCAAGTTTTATAGTATACATAAAGATCAACTCAGAGTGGATCCAAGATGGCCAGGTGAGATGGTGCGCTGCTAACATCTCAGCACCCTGAAGAGGCTGAGATGGGAGAATGGCAAGTTTGAGCCCAGCCTGGAAAACTTAGTAAGACTCAGAAAAAGGTGAGTATAGTTCAGTATGAAGGCCTTGGGCTCAATCTTTAGTATTGAAAAGGAAAAGAATGACCCAGATGTATATTCCGAGCTTATAAATGTAGATGAGATTATAGGAGAAAAGCTCCTGGACAGCTAGACATTCACTAGCAACAACTTTTTGATTTCAGCCTAAAATGTTGGTCAGCATTGGTCCATCCATTCTGCACAGCAAAGAAACATCAAAATGAAATGGCAGCCTAGATAGAGATTGGGAAAAAATATTTGCATGCCATGTAGCTGATAGGGGTTAGTATCTATAATTAATAACTCTTACAAGTCAACATCAGAAATATAAATCAGTTTCTTTAAAAAATGAGTAAAATGCTTGAATGTACTCATTGAATTATTTAGGAGACTTCAAAGGACATAAAGTTAACTCCAGATATATGAGAAGGAACATAGCATCACTGATTGTAAGAGAAATATGAATTAAAATCACCATGAAACATTGTCTCCTATCTCTTAGTATGGCTACTGTTAACACAGGAGGTGCATGGACTGGAGAGAGAGGACAGGGAGTCAAGACCAGGACAGCCATTACAGAGCACAGTGTGGGAACCCTGGAGAGAGTGGAATGGCAGTTTCTCTTCTGGGTGCCTTCCCCAAGAGAAGGGAGGCCCCGCACCCCCACATGGTGGCCACAATGTGCAGGCAGCCTCAGCATCTGTTGGTGATGAATAAAGCGAGCATGATCGACCACACACACAAATGTTACTTAGCAGGAGGTCCTGTTGTTGGCCACCCCACGATGGACCTGTCACTTTTGTATGGAATCCTTTTTTAAAACATCAGAAGCAAAAAGTACAGAGAAAGGCCACACATGGTGGTACACTCCTGTGATTGCAGCACTTGGGAGGATGAGGCAGGAGGATCATTGTGAGTTTGAGGCCAGTGTGGGCTAAGTAGTGAGTTCAAGGCCAGCCTGAAATGCATAGTGAGACCCTGCCTTAAAAAGACAATAAACAAATAAACAAAAAATAGAGAATAAAATTGGTTACTACAGATGGGAGAAGAAATTGGTAGATACAAGATCAGTGGAGTAATTTATATATCTCTCTATCTATATCTATCTATATCTCTATCTATATCTGTGTATCTATATATATAGCGTATCTAGAAATAAGGTATTTAGGAGAAGACATTGTGTGGGCATTTTCATGTGCTAGGCATGGAGCCCAGCACTCTGCACTGTAGGCAAGTGCTTGACCACTAAGTTATACCCCAAGCTCTTTTAAAATTTTCTTCAGAGTTCTTTTTCTCACCTTGCAAGATGGTGGGCAAAAAACCCCCTGAGAATCCAGATACTAAAGAGAAGAAACCTGAAGCCAAGAAGGCTGCTGCCAGCGGTACTGGTAAAAAGGGTAAGGTGAAGGCAAAAAAGTCCAAGAAGGGCCCAGCCCACTGCAGCTGAAATCCTGTCCTGGTTAGAGGAGTTGGTGGATACTCCTGACCTACTATGTATTTCAGAAAGGCTTTGTACAAGAGAAAGTGCACAGCTGCTGAATTGAAGGTTGAGAAGATGAAGGTTCTTGCTATGATCACAAAACCAGTCAGTGGTGATGAGAATAGTGGTTCCTGGGAGGTTAAGCTTCAGAAAATGCCTAGATGCTACCCTACTGAAGATTTGCCCAGAAAGCTGTTGAGCCACGGCAAGAAACCCTTCACTGAGGAAACTTCAGGGTAATGCCACTCCAGCACTATCTTGATTATCCTCATGGGGCATCACAGAGGCAAGAGAGTGGTCTTCCTTAAGCAGCTGGCCAATGATTTGCTACTTGTGACTGGGCCTCTATGAGGAACATACCAGAAAAAACAAACTTGTCATTGCCACCTCTACCAAAATTGGTATCAGCAAACTGAAAATCCCCTAACACCTCACTAATGCTTGCTTTAAGAAGCAGCAGCTGAGGAAGGAAACCCAGACACCAGGAGGGTGAGCTCTTCGACACCGAGAAAGAGAGACGCCAGATTTGAGAGCAGCACAAGGTGGATCAGAAAGTGGTGGACCCACAGAGTTTAGCAGAAATCAAAGCTGTTCCTCAGCTCTGGAGCTACCTGCAATCTGCTTTTGCTTTGACAAATGGAGTTTGTCTTCATAAATTAATGTTCTAAATTTCTTACTAAGAACCTAATTAAATAACTGATATATTTAAAATTCTTTTTTTTTTTTGCCTTTGGAGGGAGTGTCACTAAGTTGCCTGCTCCTGGTTCCGAGAAGGTGAGGCTGTAGGTGTTGCCCTGTCTAGCCATAACCTCATGTTGGGAGCATTTCGTCACAGAGATCCACAGATGAAAATCTGTACTCTGTCCAAGGCACACTGTCCACATTTATTCAGGATGCACATTTCCTGCAAACCCTCAAGGTTAAAAAGAAGAGTTTGCTAGTTGAGTGAAGACACCGAAGAGACTGGCTGCTGTGAGTTGGTGCATCTCTCGCACCTGGTAGTTTAGGGAAAGAGCACTGTATTCGCATGCTGAGCGCCACTGCTGTGCTGTGCCGTGGCTCTCTGTGGAGAAAGTGGGAAGGAGCATCTGCTGGTGGCGCTGCTGTGCCTGCCTGTGGTCTATGCTGACAGAGCTGGCAGAGTTCAAGGCAGTGCATTGGCTGGGGGTGTTTTTGTTTCTGTTGACATTTGGAAGCTTCTGGGAAACAGCAGTTCAGTCAGCTGGGCGCATGTCACAAATGCAGTTGCTTCCTAAGAACGTAATCTCCAGGAGGACAAGAAGTGAGGTAGAGAGAGGAAGAGGCTGAGTGGAGCAGCTGAGTGCGAGTAGCCTTCCATCACCATTCTGGCGTACAGCACTGCTCGGAGTGACAGGCTTGGAGCTATGCCTCCTGGGAGGAAATGAAGCATTCAAAAAAGGGATGGAGTTTTATGGGAGAAGGTTTTGGAAAAGAAAAAATAACTTTTTCAAAATACCAGTTTCTCAGTGTCAGTGTGCTCAGTTCATGCCTAGCCATGGAGTAGTTCCTGTCCTTTCAGCTTACCCATGGAGTGGTTCCTGTCCTTCTATGGATCTCTACCCTGAGGGAGTGGTTTCTAGCTTGACAATATGTATCTTACACAGTCAACTCCAAACTTGGGGATTTTCCCTTTGAAAAGCTAAATTAGTGCTACAGGAGAAAGATAGGTATAGGAAAGCCTAGAGTAGCTGGACAGAGGCCACCATACCCTTCTTTCTCCCATGAAGTGGAGCTGAAGTGTGCTGTGCTGTTGGAGAAGGGAGTTGTGGGAATCTCAGCCAAGCAGGGATGGTGGTGATGGGAAGGGGTGCAGGTAGAGTGCTCTAGCAGCTTTCTGTGGTACCAGGAGGTTGGCACACTAAATGGGTGTGCTGTTGAGGATCCTATTTCTGAGGCCAAGGTTGGAGCACAGGCCTGTGGCTGAGAGTGTGGGTGTGGTAAGGGAGATGGAGAAAGTAATCATGATGGCGGGAGGAAGACAGGGAGAGTGGTGACCTGTGGTCAGGAGCTGGTGGAGAGAAAATGGACTGTGAAGCACACAAAAATGTGACGGTCACTGGTAAGAAAGGCTAGTATGGTGAGATGTGTCCCAAGTGAGCTTCTCGGTACTGGTACTGGGAGGAGGCCAAAGCTGGGCTCACTTGGACGCCTGTTGGGACCAGAAAGGTGCAAGTGTGCATGCATGGGTATGTGCATTTGTGTCAGTGTGTGGCCCTCTTTAAGTGTTTATTTATTTGGTACAGGGTCTCATACAGCTCAGACTCCTAGTAGATCTTCCTGTCTCAGCATCCCCAGTGTTAGGATTATAGGCTTGCACCACCATGCCCAGTTTCAGTGGCCAGCACAGTGCATCTGGAGTTCTGGGGCTGGTACCGCATGTGATACTGGGGATAGAACCCAGTCCTTATGCTTACCAGGTGGGTACTTAGACTGCCAAGCTATCTCCCCAGCCCTGGCTCTCTTTACATAAGGTAGGTGGTGAGGCAGGCAACTGTGGGTCTGAGCTGCAGGAGATAAAAATGTGCTTTGGTTGATTCCTCTTCCAGATGTGGGCCAGTGGGTTCAGAGAAATTAGGTAGTTTCTAGAACTTGCCCATATGTATTGGATCCAGGTTTTGGACTCAACTTGGTCTGATCCCACTATCTTTCACATGAACCAACGGATTAAAAGAGAGAATGGAAGGGCCAGCCAAATAGCTCAGCAGATTAAAGCACCTGCAAGCAGGTGCAGGGGCCGGGGTATGATCCTGGGGCCACCCCCCATCTCCCCGGAGTGCCATGAGAGGGCAGTTGAGACTGGGTGTGGTGCTGCATGCCTGTAATCCCAGCTCTTGGGAGGCTGTGAGTAGGAGAATCACTGTGAATCCGATCTAGTAGTGAGACCCTGAACACCCTGTAGACCCTTCCCTTTAAAAAAAAAAAAAAAGGAGTAGAAAGGATACGATTTGGTGCAGAGTTGCAGATGTGATCCCCTCCCCAAGTGAGAACCAGGCTGAGTGGTACTGGTAAAAGGAACATGAAAACAAGTACTTTTTTTGGGCCAGACCAAGCATAGCCTGCCGTTACTGTATTACAGATCTTGGAGGGCTTTGTGCAGGTTTTAGTTGAGCACCGAAATCTGTCTGACCAGATAAGGTGAGTGGAATAGGAGTTGCCTGGAAGGGCAGAAGAACATCATTATTTTAGTGTATAGCATTCCAGAAGGAGGAGAAGGGGTTTGTGGGTTAGCTCAGTTGTTTGAAGCGCCTGCTTGGGCAAACTCAGTCAGGTGCAGGGGACTGTGGTTCCATCCCCAGCTCTGAAGGCCTCACCTAAGGCAGTCTGAGCCAGCGAAACCTCCCCCCCAAAAAAAAAAAATCCTCAGAAGGGAGAGAAGTAGTGCATATGACAATAGAAAACTGTACAGCCTCAGATCTGTTACAGGTGAGTTTTGCTTAGGTATGTTTGAGGCACTTCATGACTGATCATTAGGCTTATGTTTTAAAAGTCTTTTTTTTTTTTTTTTTTGCGGAACTGGGGATTGAACTCAGGCCCTTGCACTTGCCAGGGAAGCGCTTATTCCACTGAGCCATCTCCCTGGCCCTTTCATTTGTAATATTTACATTTTTTGCTTTTATGATTTTATGATTTAATTTTATGCTAAGCATTGCATAAGCTTTTGTCTTAAGGTGTGGACATGTATCATTAGTTTTGAATCAGATACAATCCTGGGAAGGGGTCTTCTGTCCCGACTTAAGAGTCTCTGCTTCAGCTCCTACCCCCACCCCCTCACAGTTCAGCACTCTTACTGAGCACCACCTGGCCAGCTGTTGGTACCCAGCTATAAGGGAGACAACACCTCTGTGCAAGTGATGGAATGAGTGCACTGCATTGTGAAGCGCTGGGGTCTGCAGTTCAGGACAAGGTGTGCTTGTGTAGGCAGCACCAGGGCAGGGGTCAGGACAGGTCTTCTTCAGAGGGGAGAGGGAATGGATGTGCTGAGAAAACGTCACACAGGCCGAAAGCACTGGAGAACAGTTCCTCAAAATGAGATCTATGAGGTCTGGAGGCCTGGAGAGTGACTAGGGAAAGGGGGGAGGGGCTCAGGGAGTGGGGCTAGAGTGGCTGTGGGTTGTACCAGGATGCAAGTTGCTGTGGCCACTGTGTCCACACGTTAAGCTGGATGTGATCCAGGGATTAAATGCAGTGTCAAAGCCTGTGGGTGAAGAGGTCACGTGTTGCTAGTGTTGTGTTATTTTTACTTTCAGGACGGAACAAAATTCATTTGCATTGGGGCTCTGTATTCAGAGCTGCTGGCTGTGAGCAGCAAAGGGGAGCTTTACCAGTGGAAGTGGAGCGAGGTGGAGCCATACAGAAACGCCCAGGTATTGTGCTGTGTGGAGCTTTGCGTTGAACAGCGCTACATATCCGCATATAAATAGTAATCATTTTTCTTATGCTTTCAAAGAATCCTTCATTACATCATCCAAGAGCAACATTTTTGGGGTTAACCAATGAAAAGATAGTCCTCCTGTCTGCAAATAGCATAAGAGCAACTGTAGCTACAGAAAATAACAAGGTAGGAGTCACTTTGCATTGTAAACATTTCATGCTTAAATTCTTGGTTTTCTTTCTCTTGCCCTTTTCATCTTTCCATTTTCTATCCTAAGTAGGTCCATAAATATGGTGTCTCAGATCTTAGGAGAATAATCCAATGTCTTATCTTTGTGTTGGCTAGTTTATCATTATACTAATAATTCAGCTTTAAAAGTAGAGAAAACTATAAGGACATAGAAAAACACAGAATTGAAAGGGAGGAGGGAAATTTTAAGAATAGATTGGAACAGTATAGATGTTCTACCTCAAGTGGTCAGTTTGGTTTTGAAGTCACTTTTCTAGTCTTAGCAAGAATCTATTCTGAAGTACTTACATTAGAGTATTTAGTTGACATTTTAGAGTTCCAGGATGTACACATAGCCTAGGTTTTGTTGTTTTTGTTTTGGGTACTGGGATGGAACCCAGGCCACCTGACCCTAGGCTCCACCTCCCAGCCCTCGGATTTGAGCCAGGCCACCATTGCATTGCCCTGAGTGGCCTTGAACTTGTGCTCTTCCTGCTCCCTAGGTAGTTGAGGTTACAGGGGTGTCCTACTGTGTGGCCCCTGACCCTAATTGTGACTGCAGTCATTTTGGAAAAACTGCTTGTTTTCGTTTCCTTCTAATATTTTATCCTTTAGGTTGCTACATGGGTAGATGAAACATTAAGCTCCGTGGCTTCTAGATTAGAGCATGCTGCACAGGCGCACGCTGAACTCCAAGGAGAGCGAGTCGTCTCGCTGCATTGTTGTGCCCTTTACACCTGTGCCCAGCTGGAGAGCAGTTTATACTGGTGGTGAGTCTGGCGCTGAGGAGGATTGGCAGGGAGGGCAGCAGAAGAGAGTGTGTTGCAGTGGGGGCTTCACCTTGGGCACAGCTATGTTTACCAAAGGAAAACCTTAAGAAGATACATTTATAAAAGTGGTATATAATGTTAAATTTTATCAAAGCAGAAACCTACCCACAACCCGGAGAGTCTACTGCTAACATTTGGAGGTTGCCACGGTTATTTTTTACTCATTCATTGCTGGGACAAAATACCTGACACACAAAATTAAGGAAGGAAAGGTTTATTTAGCTCACTGTTTGTGGAGGTTTCAGTCCATACTCAGCTGGCTCCAGGGCAGAGTAGCTCAAGGCAGAAGGCAGCAGTTCATGGCAGCAGAAAACAGTGAAGAGCTGAGGAAGGAGCAGCAGCTGAGGTGACTGTCAAGCCTCTCTCCCTTCCTTCCATGCTGACTATGAAGATAGTAGCTCCTTTAAGGAAGTGGTGGTGGCTACTGTGAAGATGAGAGCTCCTCCAAAGTGGTGCAGCTGTGAAGACTGGCTCCTCCAAGGAAGTGGCGTGGAGCTGCCAGAAAGTTGAGGTGGCTGGGAAGCCTTTCTCAATCACATTATGTACCCTTTAAGTGCTGAGTCACTTTAGGGTGGGCCCTTCCTGCTCTATGGAGTGGGGTGGCTGAGCCCATCCAGCAAAGCTTCTGACTCCTGAAGTTGACACAATAACTGCTAAAATCCACCCCTTGTCAACTTGGCAAGTACATATATAATACTTTAAACTAGTCTCCAGATGTAAAGACTTGCTTAGTAACATTTCACAATTTCAACATTATAGCACAGGTTTAACTATCACTAAGAATCACTATTAAGTCTGTTAACATTATATTACATGAGAACTGTAACATTCTGCCCCTGGCCCCCCAAAGACTCATGTACAGCTCTTTATGTGAAAGGCACTAGTCCATCTGTAAGAGTTTCCAGGGTCTTAACAGTTTCATCATTGCTGAAAAGTCCAAGTCCCAAGTCTCCAAGATCTAAGGCAAACTCTTAGCTGTAAGCCTCTGTGCAAATGAAAAGTTCCAACATTCAAAGGCACAAGTAAGCATTCCATTCCAAAAGGTCTACGTGGGAGGATATAAACCATTGGGATATAAAACAAGTCCAAAATCCAGCAGGGGAAATATTAAGTCCTGTAGTTTCATGTGGAACATCTGAAGCAATCAGTAATGAATTGTGAGCTCCAAAAGCCTTATATGGCTTCACCACTACAGTACTTCTGCTGCTATCTTCCAAGGCTTTTCCCTGGGGCTGGCTTTGCTCTCCCCTTGTGGCTTTTCTCAGGCAATACACATTTCTGACTTTTCCAAACTTCTGAGGTTCCTACCAAATAGGCTTCTCACTCTGCTTCACACACTGCTCCTCTCAAGGGCACACTGCCTGGTCTCCCAGGCCTTCTAAAATCTAGGTGGAAGCCTTCTTGACCTCAGAACTCCCGCATTCTGATTGTGCCTAAAACCAATGCCTTGTGGATGATGCCAAGGGCTGCTGCCAGCTGGAGCAGTAGCCTGGCTTTCTTCCCTCTTGGTGTAGGGGTCAAGTGCCTGGATTGCTGAGCACTCGGACCCAGATCCTAAGGAACAAATCCTCTGTGCCAGTGCCATTGTGGAATGTAGTATGGCAGCTGCCTCAATTCTGGAACCTGGTGTGGCTGCCAGCTCCATTTTGAAAAATAGCACTTCGCAGCTTTCTCCTCAAAGCACAGTCTCCATCATCCTTACAATTCTAAGGCTGCAGGTGGCAAGAACCTGCCACCTCCTGTGATGCCTCAGGACATCTTTTCTATTCTCCTATTCCTCCTGGACAGTGGAGATCTCAGCTCCAACTTTTTTTAAAAAAAATTAATTTTTGACAACTCATACAGAATTTTACTTAACAAATTAATATGAATTTCACAGTATTTGTTGTAATACATGGTATTGTCTTATAACCAGCTATTCATATTACCAGATATATACATATAAAATTGGAAGAAGAAAAAACTGGAGCAATGTATAAGAAATTAAGAAAAGAAAAAGTACAAACAATTGAAAAAAAGGAGACAAAACTAATTAGAGCATTGACTGCTTCTTTCCATTTCCATTTTTTTCTTTAATTTTTCTTTATTTATTTTTTTGTCCTGTCAGAGGTGAATATTGTATTGGCATCTAAATACTATAAGTGTTTGAATTCAACTAAACATCTAATACTGTCTCGCAGTCTATAATATTAGTGGGTTATCCTCAGAAGTTATTGACTTGAGCCTTTTACAGCTCTTCGTATTAAT